>NC_055704.1:23225625-23547083 GCF_017639745.1 Melanotaenia boesemani
TGGGAAATGTCCAGTGCAGCCAGTGTTTTTAACATCAAAGGAGATGACTCGCTCACTATGGGTCATTACTGCAAGCAGCTACTGTCAATAATGAGTAAGCAGCTTTTAATCTTATTTGACAGAGCGTCCAGAGCTCGGGTGAAAAGCCATCCTCTCCATAAAGAGCAATGAGCTGCTTGCTGCGCACTTACTTTAAAAAAAAAAAGCAAAAATCTGAGGTTTTCTGGGAACACACAAACGTATGCCGTTTTTCATTAAGAATTCAGAAACCGTATCCTTGTACTAGCTAGTTCTTTGTCATCGCAGCTCCTTAATTTCTCCTCTTTAGTGCCAGTTTTCAGGTCTTCTGTAGTGATCAAAGAGCTCAGATACTTATGCCAAATTATATTGACTGTGACTCATTTAATTATTGATGGGTGGCTGCTTGGTTTTGCTAACTGACCCCTTCTGACTGTCCCATGTAATGCCTCTAGTGTAGTAGACTCTAAACCCCTCACCTGCTGTGCACTGGCTACATCACCACCGGGCTCCAGTCAGACTGCCCTGTCAGTTGCTCTTGCATGCTCAGTGCTGATGCAATGTGACCACTTTCAGCCCTCCACCTTGTCCTAGGAGAGGGATGTTTCTCGGGCTGGTGGGGCCCTGGGCCCTGTGCTCTGCCCACCCAGGGCCTTCTGCTGCCAGTATCTGGCGGGGTCCGTGTCTGTCCATCTTGGCCTGCTGGGGCCTGTGCCCAATGGTCGTGAAGGGCCTTGGCTGGGTCCTCTGCCACCTTCAGGGTGGATGCGAGGTCATCTCTGCTGACCTCTTTCTCCCTCTGCTTCCTGTGATTGCTGTTGGTGGTGGGGGTGGTGGCTGCCATTTTGAACCCCTGGCTTGTCGGCTACTTTGCCTCTAAGGGAGGTGAGAGTGGTGGTACACCTGGGCCCTGTTGGCTGCCCTCCATTGGTGGCCGTAGCTAGTCTCATATTTTGTTTAGCTATTTAGTTTTTAGCCTTTCTAACTTGAATAGAGATTTTACATTTGTGTGACTGATTTCAATTTGGATATCTATATTTTTGCATTGAAATAAATATTTAATTTGCACCCACGTCTCGGTCTGTTCAACAGTAGCGAACCTGCATCATTTATATGGGGTCATACACCCCAGGTGGCATTATCGGTCATCCAAGTTCATCCTTTTTAAATTAAGCATTGTTAACTTTAATCTTTCCATTTTATTTTACTATGCCAATCATTGTACAGTACCACTCTGCCACACTGACACAGTCACTGTGTTGTCCTGTAGGTTTATTCACCAATAGTGACTTTTTTTTGTTTGTTTTCTCCTGGTCCTTCAGTTGTTGCTGTGAATGTTTTTTCCAAGGCAGCTTGTTGGCTTTACTCTTACAGGTGCTTCCGATGATTGCTTTATTTTCCTGCAAAGGTTGTAGGATGCTCTCTCTTGGGTTTCTGTACAGGCGTAGCACTTTTGGTTTTGACTGAAGAGCCACTTCTTTCTATCTGGTGTATCTTTTTTTTACATTCTTGATATTTGTGACAAAAGTTTAAAATCAGGTAGAAAAAGTTGAAAGCAAAGCTGACTTCTGAAACTCTTATAGGAGATTGCACCGGACAAACTTTTCAACTTGGAAATTTCTCTCAATCCAAAACAAAAAGAACAATGTCACTTTGTACATTACATAAAATCACCATAGTACCACAGTGCAACACTTTGTGGTGCCTGGTGTCTTTTTACATTCTTTGAATCACTGAAAATTTGGTCCAAAAGATGTCTTTAGTTAAACCTTTTAAACTTTGACTGAGAACAGATGGAGCCAAACTGTGCCAAAATTACCATTTTGGAAATCTTGCCTGAACTGCACTAAACTGTTTGTTCTGCTTCCCTTCATGTTTTTTTTAGGCAAGCCTGAAACTTTTTCCATTTTGCTAGGTGCCATCTTCATTTATTCTTCACTGGTAACACACACTAATATTTACACATCTAATAAATGTTCCTTTTACTATGACCATGGAAAGTATTCAAACAGGCCTGATGTTGAAAAGATATTCTCATTTCATTTTGTGTATGCATTTTTTGAGCAGAGATCTAAAAAAAAAATACTCATAGAGCTCAAAAGGTTAAAAAAATATTGCAGGTACAAATGATTTTCTGTTAAAATGTGTTTTTTTTTAATATCCAACCTTACTGTCACTTTTATAAGACCATGTACTCCCACATCTATTTCTCATCTCACATACAAATCCGATTCAGTATCAAATAAGCACTCTAAATCCATACCAATCACAACTGTGACACTCAAGTGGGTCACAACATCTGTCGTGCAGCTGCTGTTACGTAATCCAGGATTACTTTAACAACGGTTTTAATATGTGGCGGAAGCTGTGGGGAAAGGACAACCTGACATTTAGGGAAAGATTGCTGTTTACTTTCCTGGCAGATGTTAGGCAGGAAGATTTTAATTTCATAGCAGGTTTTTTGCACATGTCCGTATCACATACATAAAACTGGAAGTCTGTCAAGAATTGGTCACCAACAAACCCCCCAGATTGACACATTGCTAATGTGAATAGTCAAAGAAAGCTAATATGTTAGTCAGCTGTGGTGATTTGTGATTGTAGCTCTTCTGTAATCCCCCCAAACTTTTACCTGCATGACAACAACTTTGGCTACACAGCATACATGCCTGCACATGCAGCTAATATCAACCTGGAGTCCAAACTGAACCGTATAGGTTTGCAGAATATTCCTTTTTTATCCCTTTGTGTCCAAAATGAGATCAGGCAAAAGAAAGACAAGAATGTTGTCATTTACTTCACCTCTGGCATTACAAATCTTACTGTCATCATCAGTCTGATTCACCTTATTTTAATATGATGAGCTGCTGGTGGTGGTAGAGTGAGGGAGATCCCCTTGGACGACATGCACACACACAAAAATGCACAGAAACCCCTTCTTTTATCAACATGGACATTGGGTTAGCACATCATGCATGACTTATGTTGGTGCAAAAAGTTTGCTCTTGTCTACAAATGCTCCATCTTTGATCCCCCCCCCCCATCACAGAAACACACACACACACACACACACACACACACACACACACACACACACACACACACACACACACACACACACACACACACACAGAGATATGCTTTGAATGAATTAAGATCTCATACTGACAAATGCACGTGTGCTTTCACACATCTTTGATCTAACCATGTGACCATGAGCCACCAGCCAAAATGGGAGTTTATCCTGTGGCCTGTGTATGTGTGTCCATGCATATAAACACACATGTTTGTGCATTTGCATATACTAGAATGTGTGTGTGTGCTACAGAGTAACACTGTAGGTGGGATAGTTGCATGTGCCAGTTATGCACTCGTGTCCTCCAGGGCAATCTGCACTGAGAAAGCAAAAAGCATTAGAGGGATGGGAAGTCACGCAAGCATTTTTCTCAATAGCCGAGAGCCTCTGGAGTATTCTCCCCCGTGTGCTCATCCATACAAACAGATGTCTGAGCCCGAATTGCAAGAAAGAAGCATTGCACCACTGTATATTGAGAATACAATATTGGTCTGAAATCATATGAGTTGCTGCCTGAGGGATGTTTGGGTTATTCTGGCAGTTTGAAGCTTATGAAAGACAAATACTGTGTGTACGCTGTACTTGTGTTTACTTCCACCATTCTTGTGATGCCTGCCCTGGTTCAGAAGCTCCACTTTTACTGAAGATATCAAGGCAATTAGGGCAAACCATGTATTTATCATCTTCCCGTTTCCACCTTTTTTCTCCAAGAATGGAGCATTAACTGAGCTTGACATCTTTTGTCAGAGCTTCTTTACACCTCCTGTAAATGACCTTCCTATTTAGATAAGCAAACATCTCTCTCCACACTCCACATCTCACTGGAAAATGACCATGCCTAAAGCCAGCAGTTCTGTTTTCTTTCTATACAAGAGCACCACGGCTTGTATGGTGAGAGTGCGGTCTGCCATGGTGGTTGGGACTCCTTGCTTTGCATAGTAAAATCTAATGAGAGCTATGGTTTAAATCTGCATTCTGAGCGGCTTTTCAAAGCATGAACTGGCAGAGCGGGAGGCAATTACCGCCACTCAGCCAGCCATATACCAGAGGAACTGAGGCTGCAGAATAGGCCAGCTCTGTTCACTTTGGATTGAGCTCATATGGGATCTAAGCAGGAGCGACACAATCCGCTGAGGGGACAGGGTAGTCAGCGTTTAAACACACAAACATACTTTTTCTTCTTTTGCACATACACCTACACTTATTCAACTATGTGCAAGTGTTCCTGCAGAATGATGATCAGAATAGAGCTTGACGTAGAAAATATTTAGTCTGAAAGAGAAGGTCAACTTTAAAAACCTGAGATAGGCAGAGAACTTACAGAAAAAAACCAAGGACACACACACAATCAGATATCCAGCCACATGCTTGTGCACATGTCAAAAACAGCAAAGCTACCCAAGAACTAATTTACTTTGTAAGAAAAAAAAGATATATATTCTCTTGTTCTGAAAATACAGCAGTCATGAATCCCATCTAATAAGGCACTGCTGAGCATAATTTTAGCTATTCTGATTAAGAGATGTTTGTCAAGGAAGAATCTTACAGGTGTGACTCTGAAAAAAGTAACAGGGGCACTTGAACTTCCTAATGTGCTGCCATAACAACCATTAAACATAACAGCTCATTATAATGAGATCAATCAAGCTGATTCATGCATCAGTCGGATCCTATCTTTATTACAACACATGCACAACATGAAGTTTTATTTGTGATATTGCACACAGTTTTGACTTTTTAGATGTTTAAAATCTCAACTATTTGCATTCCACTGTGATTTTGTTGCACTGTGGGGAGTTGAGGAAACAAATTCACTAAAAAACAAAATAATAAAAAAAAACTATCTAGGTTCAGGATAGCAAAAATTTATTGCTGCATCACTCTGTGGATTAAAACTGGCCCAAGATCAAAAAGTGTAGCCAAGGCTGTTTTTTGGTACTTTATTAGAAACCGTTGCCATCCTCAGGCAGATATCTGTTTTATAGACTTACTTCAATATGCCCTCTAGCTCCCTACTACTCTTTGCTAAGTTTTATTACCGAGTAGTTGATAAACGCTGGCTGACAACATTGTGTTTCTGCATTATTTAAACAAAAGGTCGAAAGCAACAAAGATGTTAGTGACTAAAATGGTTTGTATGGGGGGGTTCACCATGCATACAGCATCATCTTGCACAGGGAATAAATGTGAGCAACCAAGCAAATATTCCATTACAAGCGATGCTGAAAAGTTTCCCAGCCTTGAGTAGATTTCATAATGTGTACTTCATCGATCCTGCAGAAAAAGTCCTTTTTTCTACTTTGTCCTTGAAATTGTAAAGCTTCAGCTATGCAGAGGCTTAGCAGAGATTCAAAAAGAATGCTTGAAATCATGTCCCTAATGGGAATAATGTGGATTGTTTTCAGCTATTTTTGCACCTACAACATGTGGGAAAGGGGTTATCCTTGCATGATCTCATACACACTGTATTTGTGTGGACATTGTTGGCTCTTTTTGACATTTTTGGACATCAAAAATGGATTCTCTTTACCAATCAAAATCAAAACATAAATGGATACAATACTCATCTATGGGGAATGTAAGAGGCCTCAGAGGCTGGATTTGACCCTTCAGGGAGAAATAATTTGCATATTTCACATAATTGCCCAGCGGTCTCACACATTATCTAGCTTAAATTCTTTGACTGCAGGACGTCTCAGGGCTTTCTTAGATTCACAACAAGATTTCAACCCAACAAGTGTGCTGAGGAGCCAGTTTGTATAAAGTCCACCCACAGTTAAACAGATGGCTTCACATTATTTTCCAAACATTCTTGTTTATAATGCAGAATTTCTTGTAGAATCTATGGTTCCCATCTGAATCAGTAGAAAATATTTTATTGTGTGAAGATGAGATACGAAGGCATAAGAATGAGTCATTAATGCCATCTCACAATTATTAAGATGTGGGGACGGGTCAACTAAACATTGGCCTCGCTTAAGGGTGCCCACCACCAGATACAGAATCTGTATTGGCTTTTTACCATAGAGCGTTGTGACAAATAAACCATGGGTAAATTTGACTTGCTCTCATTTTCTTATAACTTTTGGACTGAACAGCCATGTCTCAGTACAATAATACCTGAATTACACATATTTGCTTGTTATTTCATACCAAGTAACAGATGAAACTCTGCCCTGTGCTTTTATCCTAACCTGTATTTGGTCATTTTGATAAGATAATAGTTCAAAAGAAGAGCTTAAAAATGAGTCAAACAGATCTTGAGTGCAGAACATAATGACATGAAATCATGCAATATCTCATTCTCACAACTGAGTATCTTGAGGCCATGCAAGCAAATATTTCCCAACGTTGTCACCAGATGGGTGCATAAGAATCAGCGACTGCAAGCTGCTCAGACCCCGCGGCTGCAAAAGCAACTCTGTAGCATAACATCTCCAGCAACACGCTGCCCATATGGAATGAGTTTATTTGATCTGTTTCAAACACATCTGCTGTTACAGAGACCAAAAACCTCTATGTTTGACTTATCTGTCCAGAGCACATTACTCTAAAAGGCCAGGGGTTTTATTCACAGACAGAGTCCTAACTTAGCCTTCACTTTCCTAAGAAGTCTCATAGTTTGAAGAAGGGCAGAAAGCACAGTGAGGGGGGTGTGAATGATCTCCTTGTGAGGTGTGAGTGGTTGCTATAACAGAGGAAATTAGAACACACTTTTACTGATAATGAGATAATAAGAAATGATGAGAATCGACTGTGGCATCAGTGGGCCTAATCATAGAATTTATTCTCTATTAAGACATGCTGTAATTAGGAATACTATTCTATGTAATGAACAACCCTGCTGAATAAACTACAAGCCATATTATTAAAGAAGCCTATGCTCAGCAGCTGTGCTGATGATTCTGGTGATTAATATATTTGATATTAAAGAGGAAACTTGCTCAGTTTTTATCACGTTCTGAGTTTACTGGACAGTCTAAGTGGCAGCTTTGCCTGGTCTAGTAAATCTACTTTAAATCAGAGCATCAACAAGGAAGTTGAAGTTGGTGAGTATTAAATCCCCTCAAGAGGAACGTTATCGCTGCTTTTTTGTTTTCTTCAGTTCTGCATATCTTAGTGTTGCGATCACTTTTGTTCCTGCCATTATAACGCTGGGCGCATGATGACGAATCTTTAATGAGATCGACCACAAACATTATCCCAGCTTGATCTAATCTGTCGCGTTTCATTACCTCACCGTCATTCAGGGTTTGGAGAATATTTGTACTGCCTCCTTTTCTTTCTCCCATTTTCTCCTCTGCTTGAGCCTCTTAAAAGCCATCAGCACTGTTCTCAACAGTTATTCACTTTAGGAGCTCTCTTAAGGGTAAGATGTTACATTTAACTGTGAGGGAAGTGTTCCCAGAAAATATAATTATATGAATTTTTCTCAGCCCCTCTGCAGATGATGTTCCCCTCACAGTGGAATGATTTCAAACACTGCAAGATAACCTTTATAAATCCCATACCTCATTTGTAGGCATACACGACCAACCATCCAAATTCATGAAAATGCATTTGTGTTTAAACAAATCACTAATATAACAGCACTGCTGCAAAGAGGAACAAATGTTTGGCATTTGTACTTTTTAGTTTTTTAAACTTGACCTGCTGTGAAAACCAGTAAAAATGACTTTTGTCTCTGTAGGTACTTTTTTGATGTACAGTTCAGGCTGCAGAAAAAGATTTGTCTGCTCTCTGACTGCTTCATACTTTTTGGTTTCTGCCATCCATGTTAACTACTATCAGTGGATCATCATTATCAGTGGCTTTATACAGTTCTGGTGCAAGATTAAATGAAGGAAGAGTGAGGCTGATGTTACTAACAGAACATTATTCAGCTTGTTTTACTTGATTTCACTATTATCTGCAGCTGTGTTAAGCATGTGGCAATATTTGTTTAAAAAGTACTTGATATATAGTTTTATTATAATTTTTATTGGGGTTGCTACCCTAATTATGGTCCGATACCATGTGCTTGTACTCCTGCTTCAGGCAGGTTTACTTCCACACATTTTTAATTGAATTCATTATATTCACAGAAAAAAAATGCTCTACCAAACAGTTGAGGCTGTTAAAGGGTCAATGTCACTATCCTTTCATTTTCCTGACATTTCATTTTTACCAGTGAAATTGCGACGGAAATTGAAAACTGAATAGGGGTTGAAAGTTCTTTTTTAAAGCTACAAAAAAACAAACTATGTGGTCACTGCCCGTGTGGCTTACAGAACACAAGAAACACATAATTCTGCTAAAAAAACCCAGCTTCTTTAATGAGTCAGTCTCTGAAACAGAATGGATCACACGTGTCTTGATTAAGAAACACACTTGCATCATCATCGTAATCATAAAATACACCAATATTAAACAGGCTTAGGGTCAGTCTTGACTGTAAACACCAACATGCTGGTTAAAAAGGCACCAAAGTGACTGTACTTCCTGAGATCATTCAGGAAGATGAACCTCCCACAGCACCTGCTTATGTCTTACTACTGCTGTACCATAGAGTATCCTGACCCACAGTATCCTGGTGTGGTATGGACACAGCTCTGCAGCTGTCAGGATTTCTCTGTAGAGACTTGTAGAAACTGCACATCACAAAATCCCATCTACCAGCCCTGAAGAACATCTTCACCTCTCGCTGTTTGCGAAGTCACTGAACATTCTCAAGGACCGGTTTCACCCCACCTTTGACCTTTTTGAACTCTTGCCATCTGGTAACAGATACAAATTCATAAAAACTCACACCACATGATTCCTGAGCAATTTTTACACCACAGCCAATATACATATATATGTATATATATATATATATATATACACATACACATATATATATATATATATATATATATATATATATATATATACTGTATACATACAGAGGTGGACAAAATTGTTGGTACCCTTCAGTTAATGAAAGAAAAACTCACAATGTTCACAGAAATAAGTTGAATCTGACAAAAGTAATAATAAATAAAAGTTTTATGAAATTTAACTAGTGAAAGTCAGACATTGATTTTCAACCATGTTTCAACAGAATTATTTTTAAAAATAAACTCATGAAACATGCCTGGACAAAAATGATGGTACCCCTAGAAAAGACTGAAAATAATGTGACCAAAGGGAAGTGTTAATCCAAGGTGTGTCCACTAATTAGCATCACAGGTGTCTACAATCTTGTAATCAGGCAGTGGGTCTATATATACGCTACATGTAGTCACTGTGCTGTTTGGTGACGTGGTGTGTACCACACTCAACATGGACCAGAGGAAGCAAAGGAAAGAGTTGTCTCAGGCAATTAGAAAGAAAGTTATAGACAAGCATATTAAAGGTAAAGGCTATAAGACCATCTCCAAGCAGCTGGATGTTCCTGTGACTACAGCTGCACATATTATTCAGAAATTTAAGATCCATGGGACTGTAGCCAACCTCCCTGGACGCGGCCGCAGGAAGAAAATTGACAAATCAAAGGGAGGGATAATACGAACGGTAACAAAAGAGCCCAGAAAAACTTCTAAAGAGATTAAAGGTGAACTTCAAGCTCAAGGAACATCAGTATCAGATAGCACCATCCGTCGTCGTTTGAGCCAAAGTGGACTTAATGGGAGACGACCAAGGAGGACACCATTGTTGAAAACAAATCATAAAAAAGCCAAACTACATGTTGACAAGCCACAAAGCTTCTGGGAGAATGTCCTATGGACAGATGAGACAAAATTGGAACTTTTTACAAAGACACATCAGCTCTATGTTTACAGACGGAAAAATGAAGCATATGAAGAAAAGAACACCGTCCCTACTGCGGAACATGGAGGAGGCTCTGTTATGTTCTGGGCTGCATCTGGTACAGGGTGTCTTGAATCTGTGCAGGTACAATAAAATCTCAAGACTATCAAGGGATTCTAGAGAGAAATGTGCTGGCCAGTGTCAGAAAGCTTGGTCTCAGTCGCAGGTCATGGGTCTTGTAACAGGAAAATGACCCAAAACACAGCTAAAAACACCCAAGAATGGCTAAGAGGAAAACATTGGACTATTCTAAAGTGGCCTTCTATGAGCCCTGACCTAAATCCTGAAACATGGAAAAGGCTCCCTTCAAACCTGAGACAACTGGAGCAGTTTGCTTATAAAGAGTGGGCCAAAACACCTGCTGAGAGGTGTAGAAGTCTCACTGACAGTTACAGGACTCGTTTGATTGCAGTGGTTGCCTCAAAAGGTTGTGCAACAAAATTTTAAGTTAAGGGTACCATCATTTTTGTCCAGGCTTGTTTCATGATTTTTTTTATTAAACAATTCAGTTTCAGCATTGGTTGAAAAATGAAATCTGACTTTCATTGGTTAAATTTCATAGAATTTTTCTTTATTACTTTTTTCAGATTCAAGTTATTTCTGAGACCATTGTGAGTTTTTCTTTCATTAACCGAAGGGTACCAACAATTTTGTCCACGTCTGTATACATGTACAATACGTGTGTTTTATGTGTATGCTAGCATATATGTGTATGTGTGTATAAACTGATTTTAGTAATAGGCATGAGTTTGTATACTGACAGTGCTAATTTCGTCATGCATTATTGTATAATGACAATAAAGTATGTTATCTTATTATTAGTCCACCCCAAGTCTGTAGCGGTCACAGTGGGCCTGGGTTGCAAAACTGTAAAAAGTTTTCCTCAGTAACCAATTTGCTACTGACCCATTCAGCAACATACAGCGAAATGAGCAGTATGGGTGGCAACGTAAATCCTATAATTAGTGCAGCGTCCAGTGTACAATGCCGACAAATTAATGCCATTCTATTCATTTAGGAAATATCAGGAGCCCTATGGAAAAAAAAGGAAGTCTAACTTGAAAGTTGGTTTTTAGCCCTTAGTGTGTCAGGTGAGTGTTTTCAGGGAAGCCAAGGTCACCTTCCCTTCCCTATAATACCTATAATACAAACCATGATTTTGTTTCATATTTACAGCATACACTGGGTTTGAATAAAACCTAAGAATTTTATCCATCTACTTTGCGTGACACCAAGATGAGTTCTTTAACATTCACAGAACACAGAAGGCCTTGACCTGTCCGCAAAGCTGCACGTGTAGACGTTTCTTTCTAACAGTGAAGCATAATTCTGTTGTTCTGCACCAAACTTCAAAGCTTTGTCTTGTTTGTCTGTGTCATGAATAATTAGGCTGGGTTAGAGACTCAATAATCTCTTTGGCCCTTTGATTATCCTCCAAATCTGAAACGATCTGGTGAGTGTGTTGCCAATTCCTAACAAGAGCAATTAGTCCAGTTTCAAAGTGAAATCTTCCTCAGCTCAGGCACATCTGAAAGAGCTCTTCTGACGAAACAATAACACAAATGATTGCTGCAGAATCTCCCTCACCGTGCACATCTCTATTTATGTTTGGCACAACACTAGACGCAGCTTATTTTGTGATGTGAGACTATTTTATGGTTTACTGAAAAGTAATTAAACAGATTAAGAGTGAAGTTGCTGTACGAGTCAACTTTGTCTGTTTGTAGTCCTTCCATAATAATCTTGAGGACAGAGTAAACTCTGCCCTGCTGTTACGTCTGTTTCTTTTGATTCACTGTCTTACTCAAGCATTGCCAATTAGCTGAAAAACACTCACAAGCAGTACAAAGGAGGCAGTTTCAGCTATAAATTCAATCTTATCAGAAAAAATGGTTTATTTTGGTTGTGGTGCAGGGTGAGGGGGGGGGGGGGGTTAATTAAGATTTATAACTAACAGATTGCAATTAATACTCCGTACAGGTCATTTAGCTGTTGGCTGGAGCGTGTGGCACGACGATTGCTTGGATTAGAATGAACATGCTAAATTCAGCCTAATTAGAAAGTCTGATCGTCCACTTTTCCTTCTTCCATAAATTGTCACAAGAACTGATGAGAACGAAGCAGCAGGTCTCCTGCAGCTAATGAAACAGATAAGATTTCGCGATAAACACTGAAACGGCAGAGGATTCTCTCACCAGGGGGCACATGAGTTGAAAACTGAGATGATTTGTCCTTCAAATTGAGGCATTGCTGCCTGTTTGATTGTGCTAAAGGGTTGCATACTAAAACAAGGTGGTCAAAGAGAATAGTCAACGATTTTTCAAGTATTCATGCTACATTAAAGCTTCATAACTGACATTATAGGATATATACCCACACTAAGAAAATGCTGTAAAAATACAACCAAATGTTCAGTAAAATGTGAAGGAATTTTCTGTTGTAACTTTTTGCTGTAGTTTTATCTGTATTATTCATGCATTGCATCTTGGGAATAAGAACTCTTCTCCATCCCACATATGTGGTAGGGATTAATCTGGGATTAGTTTTCTACTTTCATAGCTCAACAATTAAGTTTGACATAGCTTCAGGATCTGAATGACATACACTTTTCTCCAAATTCATAGACCCACAGAACCAAGTGTGCAACACTTGCAGGGATTAATGGGAAATGAATATTCAGTCTAATCTTATTCTGTACATTATAGTTATGTTTATATTTATTTTATCACATTAATGTTGTTGGGATTTCTAGTTCTGTTTGTTAAAGTTGGCACCATGAGTGTAGTGGACAGTAAAGGGAGAGAAACCCAACCTAAATATATTTGAAGTCATGTTTAGAAATCAAGGGTAGGAATAATGCTGGTAATGAACCTAATAACTGATGTTGAATAAACTTTAATCAGTCACTTGTTAGCAATTGAAGCAAATAATTTAATTTGGTTCAGCTATTTCCTTTATTACGGTGTGGTGTCATTCTGTGAATGCAACAGGGCGTTGCCTCAACAGGAATTTTATATTTTCAGGTAAACAGAAGTGTCCATACTGTTAACAGGTAAAATGCACTGGTAATTTTCTTCCAGGATATTATCTGTTAGTATATATAGACATTTTCTTAGAATGCACTGAATAATGTGAAAATATTTCAGTTAATAAGATATTCAAACATTTTGAATAAAATAATTGACCATTGGCTTTTTTAAATGCAGCAATGGACCATTCATGAACCTTTTTTTGTTATTATAAAGATGTGCCTTGGCTTTGCATCAAACAATGTGTCATCACAACTGCCAGGCTGGCAAAACCAGTGACTACCAGGAACAGGCTGGTTGACAACCAGTATAACGCTGGTGACAGCTGGAGAAACAGACGACAGCTCAGGAAGATGGTAACCAGGGCGATGTGGGTCAGAGCACCCCAGCTGGACAGATATCAGCAATGTTAATGAGCAAAGAGTGTTTTTGTGGAAAGATTTGATAGAATGAGAGAGGCCTAAGGATCCATCAAGGAAAGATGAAATGTAAGGAGCAAGTGCAACCACCACAAAACACAGGAGGAGAAAGGCCTGGGAGTCACCCCACAGAGCCCAGAGCCTCCAAGTGGTGTCGTCAGTCCCTTCAAACAGGTCATCTGCGAAGGGAAGGATCAAGTGGCCTCAAGCCTCTAAAACATCAGAGTGGCAGAGGCGAGGATGCGGATGCAGCACTGAAACAACAGCCAAAGGGGGTTGTGGAAAGGAGGCTACAAACTATGACAACCATCACAGTGAGCATGGCTGTGAAGAGGTTTGGTGTAGAGGAAGGAAGGGGAGCAAGGCAGGTCAGACCCTACCTGACTGAACACACGACCCAGCTCCTGGTCCAGGCTCTGGTCATTTCACGCATTGACTACTGCAACTCCTTACTGGCTGGCCTGCCTGCATGCTCAGTTAAACCTCTGCAGATGATCCAGAACGCAGCAGCACGTCTGGTCTTCAACCAGCCCAAAAGAGCTCATGTCACTCCGCTGCTAATTGCTCTTCACTGGCTTCCAGTTGCAGCACGCATCAAATTCAAAGCTCTGCTTCTGGCTTACAAAACAATAACCCAAACGGCTCCGGGCTACCTTCACTCCTTAATCCAGAGCTACACTCCCTCTCGAAACTTACGCTCTACCAGCGAAAGACGCCTAGTGCTCCCACCACAACGTGGCGCAAAATCAGTAGCTAGACTCTTCTCCTCTGTTGTTCCCCGGTGGTGGAACGATCTACCAAACTCCGTCCGATCCGCAGAGTCCGTATCCACTTTTAAGACCAAGCTAAAGACTCAGTTGTTTAAGGAGCATTTCCACATTTAGCTTAACTAAATGAGTCAGAAAGATTTGTCCAGCTTTTTGGCTCAACCAAGTACTGAAGAAGCTGTGTGCACTTATGCCCAAGATGATATTGTGTGATGAAATCATGCACTTATGCCCAATTTGATATTATGTGATGAAATCATGCACTTATGACCTAGTTGATATTGTTTGATGAAATCGTGATCCTGTATTTAAATAAAATGACTAAAAAAAAAAAAAAAAAAAAAAAAAAAAATTATATGCACTGCACTAGCACTACATGACAGCACCTGGGTCCAACTGGACTCAAAAGCGGTCTGACTATCACTTAATTATGACGTCCCATCTTGTTTGAATTCATGCTTGTGTTGTTCTTCCTCTCAAATGTAAGTCGCTTTGGATAAAAGCGTCTGCTAAATGACTGTAGAATAGAATAGAATAGAATAGGTCTACACCAAGAACCAGTGGGTAGTTAAAATCCATAATATCAGGAAAGAACTGAAAGCTTGACCAAACAGTACAAAGAAGCTAGCCAAGAGGGTTGGGCACTATTGGCAGAGCTATATGCTATGCTGAGGAAGAGGCTCCTAACCCTGCATAGAGCAGAATACCATCAGGAGGCGAAACAGAGAAAGGGCTAGGAAACGCACTGCCTTTATAAACAACCACTTTTGTTTCACCAGAGAGCTCCTTGCACAGTGTGGAGCAGTGGACACCTAGCCTATGTGAAGGAGGAAATTGACCAACACCTTCACAGCATCTTTAGAGAGACCAAGATTTAGGACAGTGTGATACTGTGATAAGGCCACCAGAGGGAACCACTCCTGACAGAAGTTCAAGATGTGGTGAGGAGCTATAGGTCTTCACCTGGTCCAAGGTCTACAAGCACTGCTCCAAGTTGCTCCACTGGCTTTGGAAGATCTTCAAGGTTATCTGGCAAAGGGTTAAAGCTACAAAGCAGTGGCGATTTGCTGAGGGAATGTAGATTCCTGAAGAGGAAGACTCCAAAGAGATCAGCCAGTTCAGAATCATCTCTTTGCTCAGTGTTGAGGGGAAACTTTTCTTCAGCATTGTTGCTGAGTGGCTGGCTGGCTTGTTCCTCAAGAATGGATATATTGACACCATAGTGCAGAAAGGAGACATTACTGATATGCCAGAGTATGGTGAGCAATGCATGCATAGCAATGCAGATGGAAATGATTTAGGGTACCAAACTGTCCAACCCGAGGACAGGTGGGTCTTTGCTTCCCTCTCTGTCAGAAGTCCTGAAGTGAAGTGCAATTAAAAAATGGGCAATATCATTGGTGCTTCTGCAACACCGGTAGGCTACAGTATAAAGTTTGGAAGATTTTCACACTTTGGTGCCCTCTAACAAAGTCAAATTCAGCATCTGTCTTGCATCCTGTCTCTTCTCTGAAGTATCTCCAGCCAGTAAAAGTCAGTCCAATGTTGACTCTTGTCTTATGTCATATCCAGTTACTAGTGTGTGTCATGATGCTGTTAAACAAAATGCAGGTGTAACAGCCCAAAGCTTGAAGAAGAAGAAGAAGAAAAAAAAAAAAGAAAATGTTTTGAATCGTGGTTTCTTAGCCTCTGGATGCTGCAGGACAATGACGGCTACAGGATGCGCATAATGAATGTCAATGTGCCATCAAAGCAATTCAGCAGGAGAGTTTTAAAGTTGGAAAGGTATGTGGTATTTCTTTAAATGTAGTTATTTAATTTAACTTAGGAAGATAGACAACTTCTTCTCACTAACAAGTCTTCATTAAATGAAATGATTACCTTTAATTTCCACAATCTACATTGTCATTGCTCATCACTGAAATCTACAGCTTAACACAAAAAAACACAAAGCTGTATGATTGTTCTTTGGATTTGAGGAATTTAATATTTAAAAAAATGGCTTCATCTTCGAATTAGCTTGTCTTTCCTTTTGGGATCTATAGTTTCTGAAACCTGCAAAAGTAAGTAGAGTGAGGGGGGGGGTGATGTGCATTAAAGGGCTTCGGTTTGGGACTTGAGACCATTTCCTACTGCAGTAACGACTCCATACACAAGGATCCTCCTCGATCAGTGGAGGTACCTACTGCAGTCCTAAATTAAGTTTTAATAAGACAATTTGACAGACCAAAAAAATCTCAAACAGAGGCAAAAGAATCCAGAGAAAAATCAAAATGAGGCTTTAAAAAAAGAGAACAGCCATTTTTCCAGCAGCTAGCAGGTCACTAACTGTGCAGAGCTGATTCCCACAGTTAAATCAAAAATAATACATTTTTCTTTCCCAGACGGTAATGCTTATCTGAAAAAGTGGTCCTCCTCATGCCAACCTTCCCTGTTATAATGGTCTACAGGGTTGTCCCTGGAAGCCGTAATTGGAATGTATGGTACAAGTGTGCCAAGGCTAACAATATGGTTTCTGCCAGTAGGACAGGACTTTACATGTGCACACCACTGAGTCTTTCAAATCTTATTGGAGGAAACAATTAAATAAACTAAAATAATGTTAAAAATAAGAGTTGTCAGAAAAGTTAACTAAAGTTTAGAGTTTTGACCTGAAATCTCACCTCTCAGTTCTAATTTATTCCAAATTCAATTTGGACTGCAGTTTGTGTCATGTACCTGCACATTCAGACTTCCTTTTTGTTTTGTACATTCTGAAAGTCACTTAGAGTTTTTTCTATTCTTTGTCTTTTATCACAGGCATCTATGATGCCCCTGCAGTTCTTTTAATTTTGCTGTTTTCACCTTGAGTGATTTTCGTCTTCCAGGTATGGTTTAGGTGTCTTTTTCTGTCTTTTTTTTTTTTTTTTTTTTACTTGTCTGCTGGGTGAACCAATCTATCAGCTTTGTGCTGTCAAGTCTAGGCAGCAAAGCTCTCTGGTCCTCCAAGGTCTTCTTAGACATGACTGAGTGACCACATCCCCATTCTTCCTGTCTCACTTACATGGACAGAAGCACTGAGTGATGAAAGGTGACACAGCTGCTGAATAATATCTCCATAAAAAGACAAAAAAAAAAAAAAAAACATGCTGTTTGACGGAGTGACACTGGATTTTTTTTTTCTGTTCGGTTTTGGGTTTTAATTTGCTGCCTTACTAGGGAGTATCTATTTTAAGTGTGTGACCTTTAGCAGCCCCCTCAACTCTGGTGGGATTATTGAGCCACTTGAACCACTTAAATTATGGTGATGCAGATGTATGACCTGTACCACATTCATCCACTGGTACACAATCTTTTCTTCTAAATACAAACTGGTATTAGAGGATGTTTGTTTTTTGCATAAACACAAATCCCCTGAATAAAAAACCATCTTGAACAGCTGCCATTTTTTTTTCTTAACCCTGTGATACTATTTTCCTTTACATACATTTCTGAAAAACCTTAAATAGCTGACGCAGCTTTGTTAATTTTTGGCTTTTGACTCCCAGCGGCTGCTTTTCTGAGACTATTGAAGCACAAAAAGGCCCAGAAAATTGAGAAACTATGCTCTGCCTGGCACAGTTTCTATGACAACCAGCTTATAGATACATAATGACATTCTATTAAACACCAGAGAAATATGCACACACGTATTGAATGTACACAGCTGCACAAGCTTCTCGGCTGCAGCCCGATAAGCATACATCATGCTGGGCTGAGATGCACAGCTGTTGACAAGTAAACCTGCCAAAAGTGCCCCACTAACTCTTTCCTTGGACTCAAATCTAATCCTCAATTTGTTTATGTTATTATGTTAATAAAGGGTAGCATTTCCATATGAATATCAATATCTCAGAAGCAAGCAAAGCGTTGATGTGAACACAGTGGATCCCTGGCAGGGAGGACAGTGTAATATGAATGGGCCTCCATTTGGAGTGTAATTTCATTCATCTGATTTTCTCCTCCTCGGATGATCTGAAAAGGAGGTATTTTTAGAGCCCAGGTGCTTATCCTCTTTGTGGTGCTGGAGGCTAATGTTAAATGAACACATCAATCTTCCATGTTTCAGAATGAGAAGGGTGCAGCGGCAGCGCCGTCACAGTGGTAGTGGGTTTCCTGCCAACTCTGTTATTCTAAAGCTGTCTGTTTTCAATCGCTAGTTTGCAACAACCACAGGACATTATAGGCTCCACCGTGTGATACATTCAAGTTGCTTAAGTGATGGTAATTTAATCAAAAACTGCAATGCAAACTGTAGCACCTAAAGTAATTATTCCATGTTTAAATAAATCAACTTAATGTTTATATAAGTGCTTAACAATGTACTGATCTAAATGCAACTAGTTAATCATATTATAGCACGATGAGTCATCACTCAGTAATCCAGACTGTTGTGTTGGTGTGTCAGGGATCATTAATGTTTGTCTAATGCATCATATGATGGAAACCAGCTTTTTAGGAAGTAAGTATGAGATCTTCTCAGTTATGTATATCTCGATGGGAAGATGAGACGTCCAATCAGTCATACACGTGCTGATGTAGATTATTCTATTAATCTGACCACAAGTTAAAGTTAACATAGCATTATCATTTTTAGTCATTTTATAATGTTGGGTACCTCCACATTAGCTTTGCATCCATCATAACTCCAAATAGTTGTAATTATTTCATAATGAGTCAGAGTTTTCTCCTGGGATAAGCATCCTCCTCAAAATGCTTTGAAATGGCAGGAGTGTCGTCTCAAGCCTGCTTAAGGGAGCGCAAAGGGTGATGGAGGCTTATGAACTACTAGCATGGCTATAACCACAGCTTGTAAACAAAATTAACTTGTGATAAACAAAATGCTTTTTTTTTTTTTTTTAGCAAAACCTCAAATCTAGTCATACATGTTTAAGTCTGGCTGTTTACTCAGTGAACAAAATGCATGAAAACAAATCATCATTAACTTACTCGGCTGCCTTTGTTTTGCATAAATAACTTCTTACCATAAAAGAAAAGGGTAGCGCAAGCTACGAGGAGAAAAGCGGGAGCTAAAGGTGACTAGCAACCTCTGCCAAGTTCCAGACAGCTGCTAGTCATGTTCAAACCAATTCCTTGCTACTACTGGCAAATCAGTGAATTAGCCATGTCCATGTGGATAACAGCTAGAGCTCACACATTCAGCTGAACCAAGCTATGATAGCTAACAGCTAACACCTGCCTGTACAGCCCAGCTATTTGGCTTTTCTATCTTCCATGCCCAAAGGGCAGCCAAGTGGCTAGATTAGCTTTGAGCTAATATCCTAACTCAGGTGTGAAGAGACACCAACGTTCTGTAAATGAGGCTTTTACTGTCACGAAACCGTAAAGAAACTAATGTTGCTTTGCCTTTACCTTTGTTAATCTCAAACCACACAGCCTTTTGGCTGTCCTCTGGGCATGGTAGTAGAAGTAAGGAAACTCCTGGCTTTCTAGTGCTAGGCTGCTGGCAAAAAACGTCATGCACAAGAGTACATGCATGAAGATAATACATGCTTTTATCTCTGCAGATGAGCCAGAAAACATGGAAAAACACATCATGGGCCCTTCAATTTGATCATTCCCCCCATTATCTTCAGTAGCAAAGTAGTAACACTGAAAAGGTTTAAATGCTATAGTAGCTCACAATAATCCCAGCTGTCAGTGGGCATTTATATTCAACATCTGGAAGAACCTGAAAGCAGATCAATACTCCAGAGGCACACACTGAGCATTGACAGTATAGACTAATGCCTGTTTGAGCCTCTTACCCCTGTTACTCTAATGTGGTTTATTGAAGCACACAAATGACATCATCCCAGTAGTCACTAGTTCCATCCACAGCCGTCTGATTGATTTGGCAGTCTGCTGAAAGCTGGGCTGGGAATTGTTATACACTAGAAGTTATCTGTGATGGCCTTTTGCAGAACATCAATTGATCTATAAGTGGGGCAGCATTCTGATTCAGTTCAACTAACTATTGATTCTTCAGCTTCCATATCTGGTCATGCTGTTAAAGACGTAGCAGTGTAGCTTCATGGCTGCCAGCCACACAACAGAGAGGGAGGTCATTTTTCTTCTTAGATGATTATTGATGGTATTTTTTTTTTTTTTATCTTTATCTGGATGTATGGAGTGTTTTCTTTAGTCGAAGTATCACCTGTAGTGTTAATTAACTCTCTGTTGGCTGGCCATGTCAATTACCGTATATTACCAAATAAACGCCCTTGGGCAAATAACCGCCCATGTCCTAATAGCCGCCCAGGGTCTGACCCCATTTTGTGAATTAACCGCCTCTTCCGAATAACCGCCTATGTCCAAATAGCCGCCGACCGGCTGTTATTTGGATAATTTAGATTAATATAATATTGATTTCATTAAGCCCAATTTATAAGCTACTAGGAAAAGCAAAGGTGCAGTAATTCTGGTAATTACGGAAACAGCACACACGCGGAGTCCAGAGACTCACTCACTCAACAACAACAAACCCAGAGGAAAAGTTTTAACATGGCAAGCAACAGCAGTGAGTTGAATGAACATGATACCGGTACGCCACAACTCATGGACGGGAATAATTTACGGGGGAAGAAGAACAGAAAGTTTGACGTAAAGTTCAAGCTAGCCGTTGTGAAGTATGCGGAGCAGAATTCTGGTTTGGCAGCGGCCAGGCAGTTTAACGTTGACCCAAAACGTGTACGAGAATGGAAGCAAAAAAAAGGAGAACTACTATCTCAGTCGGCAATCGATGGAAAACGGGCTCGCTTATCTGGTGGAGGTAGGAAGAAAGTGAGCGAGGAGCTTGATGCTAATTTGTGTCAGTGGATACATCATGTTCGTGGACAGAACCACCGCGTGTCCCGCAAAATGATCCGCATTAAGGCGAAGGAGATGTATGCTACCGTGAGTGACAAGAGAGACGACGGGGTGGTGTTTGGTGCAACGAGCGGCTGGCTTAATCGATTCCTGCGTCGGAACAACTTTTCCCTCAGGAGGAGAACAACTGTTGCACAGAAGGACGCTCCCGTCGAGAAGATTGTCAACTTCCTCGTTTTCTCTACTAAACAGATAGAGGCCAAGAAAATCCAGCCCAAGAATATTATCGCCATGGATGAAACAGCCGTCTGGTTTGACATGGTTGGTTCCAGTACGGTCAGTGAGAGGGGCGCCCGCTCCATTTGCCTCAAAACAACCGGCCACGAGAAGGCACGCGTCACGGTGGCTCTTGCAGCCAAAGCAGACGGGACAAAGCTAAAGCCTTACATTGTGTTTAAAGGTGCTGTCCGTGATGTAAAGGCTATGCAGAGCATCCCCGGTGTGATCATAGCTTCCTCCAAGAATGGCTGGTTTAATGACGACCTGACAAAGGATTGGCTCCAGAGGGCAGTGGGGAAATTCCACTTCGGACCGAGGCTACTAGCGTGGGACTCGTACCGATGCCATATCAGCGAGGCCACGAAGGCAGAGCTCAAAAGGGGCTACAACCTTACAATGGCTGTTATACCTGGAGGTTGCACAAAGTACCTGCAGGCCCCAGATGTTGTGTGGAATGGCCCTTTCAAAGCGCAGCTCCGTGACTACTATGATAACTGGATGGCTGGTGATAAAGACAAGACCTACACCAAGTCAGGGAACCTGAGAGCCCCTTCTCGCCGCCTCCTGGTCGACTGGGTCCTGGGAGCATGGGATGCACTGGATCGGGACACTCTGATCAACTCATTCAAGGTAGGCTGTGTGTGTGTGTGTGTGTGTGTGTGTGTGTGTGTGTGTGTGTGTGCGCGTGCGTGCGTGCGTGCGTGTCTGTGTGTTGCAAACAGTAGCTTAGCTGATTGTTGCTTTTTGGTATCCTCCAAGGTGTGTGGGCTGACGGTGGCAGCTGATGGGAGTGAGGACCAGCTCATTCACTGCCTCAAGGAGGGACAGCCATGTCAGGCAGGCAGAGAGATGCTGTTGAGGGCTAGACAGCAGGCTGCTGCTGTGGTTCAGGAAGAGGAGGAGAGTGATGAGGAACAGCAGTTCCTCAATGAACTTGTGATTGAAGAGGAGGATGATGATGATGATGAGGGGGGTGAGGGAGAGGAGGAAGAGGAAGAGGAGGAAGGGGAGGAGGCGAATGATGATGAGTGGGGTTGAGTTGCATTTGGGGTTGTGTTTGCTGCAGTATTATTGTTTTGATGGTTTTATAGAGTACTTGGTACCATAATTTTATTTTTAGCTGTATGCTGCTTTATTTAAAACTTGGAGTACTGTAGCCTTTATTTTATTTAAGTGCAAGTATTATTGTTCTGTTTTGATGGTGGGTTTTTACCTGAGTACTTGGTACCATAATTTTATTTGCTGCTTTATTTAAAAAGTGTATTTATTTTTAGTATTGCTATTCTATTTGACAATTGTTGCACTACTGCCATGTTGAGGCCTTGTTGATCTCCTGTCTTTTGATAGCCTACCTCATGTTGATTTCTTGTTTATTGATACAATATTGATATGTTTACAATAGCTTTTACATTTAATTTTTTTTGTACAAAAAATACTGGACAGTAACCATTGTAACCAAATAATGGCCTGGTGCAGGCTGGTACAAAAATAAATACCGGTAAGAGCCTTGTGCAAATAACCGCCTGCTTCTTTTAAACGCCCGGTCTCCAAATCGATTTTGTGAAATAAACGCCCGGGCTACTATTTGGTAATATACGGTATATGGAAATTTTTTGAGTATGCTCTGAGTATATTATGAAGCTACAGACTATCATAAGGATAACACTATATATACGCGTCTATGTTTATTTGGTCCGCTTGAAATGGACCAAGACCTGCGTTTGTAGGCAGATTGAGTCTGCTTCTTTGATTCGAATCAGAATTCATTTGCACATTCACAATACCCCAAATGAAGCGGACTTTCCAAGCAAACAGACTAGGATTCAAATCCAAAAAGCTGGTGTGAATGCACATTAAAACTATATCAGTGTTTGCACAGGTAGATAATAAATGTAATGAATGAAAAGTAACACAAAACATCATTTAGACACCAGTCTGTTCAGCAAAATTAACACCAAGCTCGCTTTCTCCAACCCAGGGAGTGGAACTAATTTACCTACCTAAAAAAACGGGACATTCAAGTGACTCCTAAAGATTATGTGAGGCTAACTGAGCATAAATCATGTTTGAAAAATCTATAATTACAGCAGCAATATAGTGCATTTTTTAGCATTGTATAATGTCAGACACAGGCAACAAATGCTCCCTGGTCTTCAGCTGCAGCATGTACAGCAAAACACTTCAATCATCGACGCCACGATGGGATAAAGACCACACTCTGGGCCTTACAGTCCACAAATGTGAACAATTCTCCTTGAGCAAAGCTGTCAATAATGATACGAGATGATATATATGTGAATCTGCAATCAATATCTCTTAGCAGTGCCATAAAGTCTTTTTGTTGCACAGAGTAACTGTGGGTAGAGCAACACGCTGTAGCTACAGTAAATGAGCCAAGGAGAAGTGATGGAGGCTTATTTTGCTTCCTTGTTTTGATATGCACCCTCTTGTCATAATAGGTCTCTTTGAAATCCCATTTATTCCGCTCCAGGTTGACAAATAAAGGCCTAATTGAGAAAAATCTAAATTACAAAGTAAAACCATTTAAGCTAATGATGGTTGGAAGGGTGTGTTCATTTAATGGCTTACTTCTTTTTTTCTTTTCCCTCCACACATACTGTGTGGTCCTTGGTTAATCCAGCTGCTGCTTCATTTTGGAACATCAGTGAACAAAGGGGCATATGGAGAGAAAATGTGTAGGAACTAGAGCCCAGGACGAAGGAAGTTGTTTCATGATCAGTCTGTTGGAGGAAACGTATAAATTGCAATGAAAGTCATTGTTGTGTTCATGAATTATGTTGCTCCCCTCCCTCCCATCACATTGCTGTATCACAGCTTAAAATGGGACCATATGCCCAGCGAATCCAAGCCTGAGGTCACCTTGAAAGTATTAGGATTTAATATGATTTACTGTACAGTCTTAGCAAAGGATTAACGTGACGTTGTCTGTATGCTCTGTGAAAATGAGAAAAGTCAACACTTTGCTTAAAGGTATCAAAAGAAAAGGTGAAATAAGAACTGTAAAGGACAGGTGGGTGGGCATCTGATTCAGATTTAGGACTGTAATGAGTTAACACGGCCTTGCTGGTTTGTTCAAATCAGAGGATGAGGATCCCAACAATTTCAAAAAGTCTAAAGTGAGAGTGATGAGCTGTATCCACCCTCCCCATCACCAAACCCCACACCGCTGCCACCACCCTTTCTGCCTCTCTTCATCCTCCATGTTCAGGGTCAAGCATGGCTTTATAAATGTTATCTGATTGCTGAGAGCTTTCCAATGCCTAGATTTGGTGGTGAAATTAATCTCTGACTAAAATATTGACGTACACAGAACCTATCAAGTGAAGCAAAGCAATCAGGCAATAAGGGAGGAGGTGTTGGAGGAAAAAAAAATAGAAAAGAGAAAGGAAGAAAAAAAGCATTGCAGATAAGCAGAATCAATGGGACGGCATCACCCCCAGGTTTACGTGCTGCGCTAAATGGAGTTTGATCAGCTTCAGTTCCGGTAAAACACTGAAATAGACAGAAATTAATCTTTGAATTAGAAGTTTGACCTTTCATTTAGGTAATCCCAGAAATTTGCATAGGTTTTAAGTTATTATAAAGCCTGATGATAACACAATTTTTCCAATCAGTTTCCAATTCCCTTGATTGAAATGCCATTAAGAATTAACTTTTCAAAATTACCACTTTAATGAAGAATTTCAGTATACTAAAAATTGCATGACTAATAATACTGACTTGCATACTATATCGAGCAATAACCTTACAGCCAAAGGTCTGTTTAAGACATTACAAACTACTCAGACATAATTCTGCTGGACAGACCTTAATCCTTATACACCTTATATTATATAGTGTGCAGTGGTGCATTCACCTTTCGGGGTTTAGAAGAAAAATACAAAACATGCAAGTGTTAATCTTCTCAGCTAGGCTTCCAATCCTCTGTAGAACCTTGGGGGAATGTCACAAAGGCACTGTCAAAATGCCTCCTGTGTATACCTCCTGCCAACTATGGTAACAGGAAAACAATATAACAACACATTCAGCATTCAATTTGTAATGATGAGGTTGAAAAAAAAGAAGAGAGTGAGGCAGAGTGTAAGAAAATTAGACATACATGTGTAACAGAGATAGACAGGCCCTTTTCATGTGGAAAAAAAGCACTAATTCATTTCCCTCATAGTGAGTCCTCTTGTTTGCAATATTCATATCACCTGGAAAAATGAAAGGAGGACAACCCCTGTTATCGGTGTAGCGCTAAGAATAGATACCCCCCTTTTGTTTCACATGGGGAAAGTAAATAAAGAAAAAAACTAAAAAGAATTTCCACTTGCAAACTGACCCAGATAACGACGACAGAAAGCTAGAGTCTGGAGGGGCAAACAAAACAGTCCACATAGAAAAGAAAGAGAAAGATGGAAAAACACAGATGGAAAAAAGGCTTCAAAAATTGTTCTCTTGACAAAAAGTTAGTTGAGAAGTAAGAAGGAAAAGGGGGATGAATATTTTAAGATGCAAGCTCTCATGAAGGAGAGAGAAAAGACAGTGAGAATAAGAACAAGCAGCTTCAGCTAAAGTTCAAATTGTTGACTTGCAAAAAGGAGTTTTTTGTAGTACATGAGCTGCAAAAGCTGCCTCCTGTGCACATTACCCCCTCCTTCCTCTTGACATGCACCAACAGCTTATTGGGGTATTCGCATGGAGAGGAGAAAACATAAATATGGCAACTACAAGCTGGTTCCTCAACATTGCAAAAACATCTGCAGTTTTTGCACTTCTATTTTCATAACACTGTTTTGGTTGAGCTGAGCTAAGCTGCTACAGTAAGCTGGGCTGCAGTAGCCTATTCAGTGTGGCAAGAGGAATGGTTTAGCATCAACAATAGACCCACCCCAGACTTTGCAGCAGTTTCTATTATGATGCCTTAAGAAGTCCCTGTCAAATTGTGTGAGAATGATAGACGCAGAGTCGATATGCTAATTGTGCTGCACCAGTCTCACTGATATTCCTAATTTGCATTATTTCCTAATTCTAAACTTAAACCTTACGCCAAATGAAAAAAATGCTAATGTGTGCTGCAATATGTCATTTGTCCTTGTGCCTAGCTGGTCTGTAGCTCCTCTAAGCGGGGCCCACCGTGTCCAGACTGTCAGCTCCACTCCCCTCTCCTTCCCACCCTTCATGCTGTGGAGAGGGGACTCTGACCCCACAATGATGACACTGCTGCAGAAGAGATTATAGACCCTGATACTCCACCGCGCCAGCATTATGCACACACTGCCCTTTAACGAAGATACACAGGCTAGCTGCCAGCCCCCGTCTCGCTGCATCAGATCTGCCTTCTTATGTTTATGCAGAACAAGTGACAGAAATGGCCCAAGACAGCAAATAACACACATAAATGGATGAACATCATGATACATGCCTGAACTCACTTAGAAAAATACATAATCATCAAAGCTCATACAAAAAAGACAAAGGTGGTCTATTAAACATACATAAAATCAATAAGAAGTCCCAGTAAACCCACGAGGGGGGTTTTTAAGGCTTAAATCAATACCACTAGCTTTAGACTGAAGTTTCCAATAAAGAGGGCTTCAATCGGCATCATATGGGAGAAGAGCATAATATCCCCTGCTTTACTTTAAATGATATATGAAAAACAATAAAAACACCAACCATGTGTAAAGTGCAAATGAATTAGATCTTGGAAACTGCTGACAAAGTGGTCCCTCTAAGGCTTAAAACTTTTAAGTGTGTTACAGTCCGGCTCAATCAGTGATTTCACAGCAAGCTTTTATAGGTCAAAGGCAAAACAAGCACCATGGCATCACTCAGCAAGGGGCAACCAGAAATGTCACTTACTTGAAAGCTCAAACTCACAGAGAACCGTGCAGCAGCAGTTTTAAGCCCTGTGTGATTTGGTGATAAATTGAGCTGATTTGGAGTTTGTGGTCTAGAAACTAGAAGAGGCTTTCAGTGTGGGTGCTTACACCTCCCAAACAAAAGCATATTGAAATTTCATCCCCTTTGTTGATGCATGCTGTCATGCACTTTGATTTAGCTAACTTTCTTTTTCAGTCATTCACTAAAGTAGTGCAATGCCGATTTGCATCCCCAAACCTGCAAATAAATTAATCCATTTATTCATATCTATACTTGCGCTTTCTAGTCCAGGGACAGAATCTAAAGACACAATTTGATCTAACAACTATGCTTTTGAACTATAGGAGGAAGCTAGGCCACCCGGAGAGAACATGCAAACCTCACAAAGCTGAGGTTTGAACCAGTAACCTTCATGCTTTGAGGTGATGGTGTTAACACAGTGATTGTGAAGATAATTAAAATGATCCATGTTAAGGGCATGCTAATATTAGTCAAAAGTTTGGACATATCTACATTTTTTAAATTAATGGGTGCATATGTCTAAACCTTTGACCAGTACTGTATTTTTCACTAAACTGCACATTAATATCAATGAATAAATTAAGCACAAAAAGTTAAATGAATTGTGTTGATTATTTCTCCCCTTTAATAATACCAGTTAGTCAATTATACATTATTGGGAAGCCAGATTAGTCATCTTTACTATGGGGTATAACCTTAAGAATCATACACTAAAAGAATGAACAAGACTTTAAGCTGAAAACAAGACCAACAGGAACATATTACAGGGCATTTTGGTACATTTTTGTGGGAATTACCCAAACCTTTAGCTAGTTTGCCCATTCCACAAATGCATGATCCTTAAAACATTTTAAGGCCACAATTTTATTTCTATGCAGATGATACTGTGGTTTTATTGATGTGCTGCTACCCTTGTTCACCTTGTTTTGTTGTGCTGATACCCTTGTCTCTGAAACTCCGAAGTCTGAAATTAGTCATTACTTTCAGCCTTTAAGACAAGTGCTTACATTTATTATTATTATTGTTGTTAATACTACTACTACTACTACTACATAATTATTACATATGATGTACCATTCAAAACCATTACTTAAAGAACCGACTATCAATCCAGGAGTGTTAGCTAGTTACAGACCTATATCCAACTTTCCCTTTGTGTCTAAAATTCTTAAGAAAACAGTTTTAACTCAACTATGTGCCCATTTGAGCAGAAATAATCTGTAAGATGACTTTCAGTCAGGATTTAGAGCTCATCATAGCGCAGAGATAGCACTGGTGAAAGTTACCACTGATCTTCTGGTGGCCTCAGATAAAGTTAAAGAAACTGCATTTGGCTGGTTTAGGTCATTTTTATCTGATAGAATTCAGTTTGTTAACGTAAATGGTGAGTCTTCCTCACGCACCTGAGTATGTCATGGAGTTCCTCAGGGTTCGGCACTTGGGCCACTACTTTTCGTCTTATACATGCTTCCCTTTGGTAATAGCATTAGACAGTATGATCTAAACTTTCATTGCAATGCAGATGATAATCAGATTACTTATCCATGAAGCCTGATGAATCAGTTTGTTTGATTACAAGAATGTCTTAAGGATATAAAAACCTGGACGACTGAATTTTCTCCTCCTAAATTCAAACAAGGTTGAGGTTGTTGTCTCTGTACCTGAAAAAATCACAAAATTGTCTAGCTATGTCTAGCTCTTTCACCTATGTTATATTGCAAGAATTAGGGACATCCTATCTCAGAGTTATGTAGCAAAACTAGCCCATCCTGCATTGGATTACTACAATTCCTTTTTAATGGGCTGTCCCAAATATGCCCTGAAAAGTCTCCTGATCCAAAATGCTGCAGCGATGATGATTATTATGATGATGATGATGATAACTAGCAGGGGAGATTATATTTCTCCAGTTTTAGCCTCGCTTCATTGGCTCCCTGTTAATTCTACGATAGAATTTAAAGTTTTTCTCCTCACATATAAAGTTCTCGATGACCAAGCTCCATTGTATATCAAAGATCTCATAGTTCCATATATTCCCAACAGAGCACTTTGTTCTCAGACTACATATTTACTTGAGTACAATGGGAGGCAGAACCTTCTGCTATCAGCCCCTCTCTTATGGAACCAGCTCCCAGATTGGGTTTGAGAGGCAGACACCCTCTCTCTCTTTAAGATTAGCCTTAAAACCTTCCGTTTTGATAAATCTTATGGGGTGGTCTAACCATCCCTTAGTTAAGGCTACTGAGGGATGTTCCACGATGTCCTGAGCACTTCCTTTTCATCTCTCTGCTCCTTATCTTCCATGTAAACATATGACATTAACATATTTCTCCTCTCTCAGCAGGTCTTCCTGGCTAAAAGTTGCAGTGTTTGTTGTTCTCTCTCTCCTGTCCACTCCACCCCAACGAGGCAGATGGACATCCTCTCTGAGCTGGGTACTGCCAGAGGTTTTTCCTTTCCACTGTTGCCCCTTGCATGCTCAGGATGGGGGATTGAATTGAAGTCAAGATTCAATGCAATCTTTAACGAGGCTATTATTTATCATGAACTGGCTCAAACTGATTTGTCTGTAAACTGTCCTGAGATGACATTGTTGTGAAGTGGTGCTATACAAAGCCAGCCATCTATGAAATGACTTTCTGGGAGCTCAGTGGTACCTTATAATATATATATATCATAAAATCTGCAGTATTCATTAGAAAACAAGTTTATTTAGACAAAAATAAAAATGAAAATAATAAAAAATAATAGAAATGGTTCCAGCCCGTCAAACATAAAATAAACACAGTCTCCTCATGATCATGTGGACATTTACCTTTGAAAAAAGCAAATATGAAGTGGAGTTTTGAACATGTGCTGTAACCCTCTTCATCCACGTACATGCACATAAACACACAAAAACCGCACACACTTTATTGCTCTGACTGACATTTGCTTGCTATGTCTCAGACCTAATGTAAGGATCCAATCTTCCTCGTCGTCTCCACTATCGCTCTCCACACAAAATAAAGCACCTAAATGTATCTTTAGGGGAAAAAAGGGTTGTTGCTGGGGTGGTGTCCTTGGAGGTACCGCTGCTGTACTCTCAATGATGGTCTATGATAATGTACAATTGTTTGTACCCTTGAAGTTTGAACTCTATAAAAACCAATATAGCTAAATTACCCACAGAGGTACAGTACAGGTCAACAGCAGTACCTTTTAAAGGTACCACCTTTAAACGACTTGCTGTTGTCACTGTCTGAGGGAATAAGCTGTAGGCCTACAATTTGTCTTGTTTTTAACTACGCATCCATGTAGCGAACTGCCTCTATTCTGAGCAGACTTGTTCCCTATTTTACTACAGGGCACATTAGCAAACTCAGACTGGATGGAGTTGCTGAACTTGAAGGGTGTAAACAAAACACTAAATATGAAGAGGATACGCAGACTTTCACATTGGTATTATTTTATCTATAAATCCATTCTTGGTCCGATTCACTCTTACCTATATGATAATATTTTATAAAAGCCGAGTAAATATTGTCCCTGCTCTAATGATTTTCTTTTACTGACAGTCCCCAAGGCGCTTGGCAAAAGACTTTTAAATTCTGCCCCTGCAACCTGGAACAGCTTACAAGCTGACTTAAAACTGCAGAAGCTGATCTTAGCTGTTAAAAATGTCTAAAAGGCTTGGGAGGTGTCTGTAACTTGTAAAGCTATATATGCTTTCCCTATTTTTTTTTTACATACTTACATTTATACTGTATGTTTTATGTTGTTTGTTTATTTTTATGTGTTTTTTTAATGATTACTGCCTGTAATGGAATTTGGACTGCTGCTGCCTTGGCCAGGGCTCCGTTCAATTACAGATTTTGTAATCTCAATGGGACTTGCCTGATAAGGTTAACATAAAGGTTAAGTTACATCTCATTGTAAAGATGACTAATCAGACTTTCCGACCATGTATAATACAACACCAAGTGAAATTATTAAAGGGGAGAAATCAATCAGCTGAACACAAATTTATCTCTTTTGTGTTGAGTTTAAAAAATGTCATAAATTAAGACTTTCCACTTTTCAGCTCACTTTTTTCTCAAAGAATCTGTCCAACTAAATTCATTTCTGCTTACATCTCTATTTAATTATTAAATTGAATTCCTCATTTTAACTTTGGAAGGAGTCTAATGTCACTGAAGGAGAAATAAATGACCCGACTCCTCTATTAGAATAATGAGACTTGTGATGTTAGTGCCGGCTTGCCTTCCTCTCACCCTCCTGACCCTCACAGCTCCGGTATTTTCCAACATCTTGTCATGTTTGAGGTAAATTATGAGATAATTAGAGACCTTGACCCCTGTGCTTCCAAAGTGAATCAGCTCCTGTCCAAAACTAGTTGCAGACAGCCAAAACCTGTCTGTGGATTACTGTGATGCTTCCAGAAGAGTAATATAAAACAATATGTAGATATAATGAGTTGGCAGTAAACAGGGTCTCAACAATCAAGTAGAGAAGCTGAAAAAAAAAGATAAAGTTTTTGTATGACAAAAAGATAGAAATGTGAACATCTTTTTTTAACAGCTGTGGTCACAAATGAAGACATTAACTATCACTTTGAGCTCTGGAAACTTCTGAAGAAAATTTTCTGAAACACTGATGTCTGAAATTAGTCATTAGCTTCAGTCTTTAAGTGCTATTATTATTTCTTTTTTCTTATATCTACTTTTAATTACATTTCTGGGTGCATGAGTCTTTTGCAACAAAGAACAGAATAGCCTTTTAAACAAGCCTGTTTTAAGTAGGGATTAAACTCCAGGTAGCATGAATTATCCTTAAATGTTCTTCATCCAATCAGATATTGTGAACACATTAGATGACATTATTCTGGTACAGAAGGCTATAGTGGGTTTTTTTTTCTTTGTATTTCACAATATCAGCAGCACAGTGATAAAATTTTGATGGGTTCATGACAAGTTATGTTAAAACCTGCCAAAATGAATCTAAATAACAGCTTGGGCATGCGCTGATGTCACAGCGAGGTTTGTGCTGCTTCTTTATAACAAATTCGGTATTTTGAACTTCCATGATTTAAAGTACACAAATAAATAAATGAATCAGATTATCAAGAGAAGCCTTATACCCATAAGCCTCCCCTTGGCAGAGCAAATTTGTTCAGCATGATACAGCAACCAGATTTTCATTTTGCTTTCTATGATGCTGGACAGGACAAGTCAAAAAAAAAAAAAAAAAAAAAAAAAAACTACTGATTTTTTTTTTTAATCTTTTGTCATCCTGTATGTTTGTACAACTTCTCATATCTTCTTTGTAACCATACACTTTGACAATAAAAAAAAACTACATTATAATGTATTTGTAAGTGCCAAAAAAAACATTTTAATTTTATTGAGTTTCTTGAAGACACATGGAAAGTCTCACACGTTGAACCACTTGCAATGTCATTAGCACCTTGAAAATAACTGCTGTCAAATATGAGTCAATGAACCATCCTGGCTTCATGTGAGTCATCAGCGTCATATAAGTCAAGGTGTGAACAGGCGTTTATTCATCTGGGGAGAAATCTGAGTGGCTGAAGTGGCTAATTCAGTGGATTGCAAAAGTATTCAAACATGCTTCAAATGATCATAATAATACAGAAATCACATCAAAGCATAACGATCCTCCATCTCACTAAGTCAATCCGACATGTTTGAGCATTTCCCATTAAAGCTGTGGGGTTAGGGTCATTGTCATGTTGGACGGGGAACCTCTGTTTCAGTTTCAAATCACTGGAAGAGTGAAACAGATTTTACAGGAGAGGTGGCTTCAATCCCATATTGTAAAGAGAAGCCATCACTTTCTAATATTCCTTCCTCTGGTCGAGCAGCTCCGAAGAGTAGTCTTCATAACTCTGAATAAATTACCCTGGTTAAGCGGCATTTATGTTCTCCGGACCTCCCAGACCAGCCGTTCCCTTCTCTGGAAGTGGTGGAAGCAGAGGATAACAAGTTGTGATTCGTCCTGGGGCTTTGGTTTGAGGGTCACACTGCAGTGAGTCAGGTCCTTGTTTGGGTGCAAAAGAGAAGATGTCCTCATCACCTCTTGCAGAAGTTTCTAAAAGAACTGTGTAGGTTGTGGGAGCCCAATCAGCTGAACATTGCAGGGTGTGCTTCTCCCCTCCAGGTCAGTTAGCTTAGCCTTTAGCTTCCTCTCATCAGTTTGAAGCTGAGTGCATAAAGTTTCTACCACCTCCAGCCGTTGGTAAACAGTGCCAACATAGTGACAGCAGTCTGTTGCGGTGGCTAGCGATGGTTATTTGGACTTCGTCCAATTTTTTGTTATGTTTTTTGGAATATCTTGAGCTCAGAGAGCAGGGCTGATCTGTGGTCAGCTAAGGATGCTATAATGTCATGTTTGCTAACATGGGCGTTGGTCTTGGACTTGGTTTTTGGTGGTTTGTGTGTTAATGCATTTTTAAAATGCAAATTAATTTCAGAGAATAATCTCTTTGCAATAACGTGTTACGTTTGACAGCACTAGTTTTTCACATTAGTATCAGTTTTGTAGTATCAAAGCACTTTTATAAATACGACATTGAGAACACACACATGGTATTGGGCCGATACCTGATGCTGGTATTGATGAATCCCTAATTATAACACGCAGACAGACACACAAAAGTAAAAGAAAACAAAACAAACAAAAAAAGTTAAATATTTTTGTAAGCCACTTATTTATAAAATAAGCAGGTTTCCTGCCCCCCTCCTCCATTTAAAAATGGCTTTTTCAGATTTACAAAGAAAGATTTATCCAGTCTACTCTCAAACTGTCAGTCATCTCAAGCTAAAAAATGTGCAATGTCAAACAATAGTTTATTGTTCTCCTGCTGTATCTGGACTACTGCATCAGCGTTGAGGAGAACCTGCTTGCACCTCATTACGTTTTGAAGCCCAGATTGTTATTGATATTAGGGACTTAACTGCTGCATAAGACCCTGAACCACCTATAGAAACATTAAGCTAGCTAACTAACAGGAAACATGTATTTGCCCAATTGAGCTTATTAATCCTGGAGGGACTGTGGAAGAATGTAACTGAACTATTCTATTCTTGGCACTTTGCTCTGTGCGTCATTGCACAAGCAAAGGAGCTGAGCAAGTGTGTGTGTGTTTGTGTATGGATGAGCGTGTATATTTTAATCCAAAGAGACTCCGCCCTGAAGGCAACAGCTCAAACCTGCTGCTGTCACATATAAACAATGTGACTGAATTTGATGAACTGACAATAGCAAAGAGCTTGGGAAATTGTGTTCAAAATAACAGAGCCCTTCTTTTTTTATTACCTTTTTAGGGCTGAGGGACAAAATGGGTAGTGACACACGTGAACATCAAAATAAAGACTGTGCTCACATAATGGAACAGAACTAAGGACTTGGGTCTGCTATGATTCATAATTATATAACTACAACAAAATCTCCGCGTTGGCCACATGCACATGTGCACACCAGCAGCTTGTGCCCGCTGTGTGTATTTGGTTTGTTCTGATGCCAGTGTCCTTGGCCCTTCCAGAAGGCAGTGTCTCATGTGATGGCAATGATCAGAAATGGAACAAAACACAAAATGATCCCACCATCTTGGCAAGCTGATAATTAAATATCAGCTCTTGGCACACAAGTATGTAAATGCCCCTGCTCACGTCTGCCTCACCCACCTCAATCTGCCCTCCTACAACACTGATCAGTAGAGAAGGCTTTGCCAGGCCCTGTCGCTGGTGACTATTTTCAAAGAGATTATTAACCTCTTCTCTAAAGCAGATCCAGATCAGAAGAACAGCACTTTGAGGCCCTTTGGCTGAAGTGGATGAATGGTTAATGCTTTAGTTTGGCTCTCACAGCATATGGGAGGAGTAAATTAAGGAGGAATGCTTGAACACAGATGCAGTGCATCAGGATGTGAGATAGACGGGTGGTGGTGCAGGATGTGGGGGAAAGAATAGGGATGGATTTATGAATAGCAAAGGCTCATAATTCTGTCAGAGGCCAAATGGATATTTTTCTATGGGCTAAGATAAGGCATGTGGTCAAAACATGGACAGGAGCTTATTAAATTTCACACAGAGGCAATCAATGTGTGGCAGAGCAGAGGGCCCTCTGTTAACATGCCAGTTTATGGGAGTGTGACAGCTATTCTTGTACAGGCATGGATTCTTGTTGATGTTGTGAGCATATTATCAATGCTCCACCTCCCATACTGCATACTGATTCTAAATGTAACACGGCAAAATAAAAAGCTTTAAAAACAACTAGCTGAAGATTTTAATGATTAAATCCATTCAGACCTTCTAAATCTCTCTGGATCAGTAAGCAGCCTTTCTAACTGTGGCTGTGCATGAACACCAGCTGCCATTTTAACCAAATTGTGCTGTGACTGGAGCTGAGGAGCTCCCTGTCGCTGGCAAGGAGGGATTTATCAATCACAGAGTTCCTGGCTGCAGCTTTTGGTCACTTTGACCCCCAGTGTCTCTCTGAAAATGTAGAAAGACGTGATGAAGAAAAACCGAGCTCTAAATGTAAGAGAATATCCCGAAAATGCCTGAAGATTGAAGGTAACAGGAAAAGCATGGGAGCTCCAGGACGAGGATGAAAGATTGTAGAGGAAGAGTGAAAAGGGCATGCAGAAAGGCAAAACTAGCCTCAAAGAAAAATAATTTAAACAAACAATTTGTGCATACTTTTAATACAAGACAGCTAATTTGAGACATAACCCATTAAGGTTTGAGGTATACGCAAACATGAAGGATCCTATCATATCAGGTAAAGCTGTGCATTTTTGTGTTAGAGTCAGATTTAACTAAGATCCAATTAATTAGCTTTGTGTCTGATTTACCTCATATGCGTGCAAACTGATTAATTTATAGGAACACTCATTGACACATGGAGCAGAAACCATGCATAACCGAACTGCAATATACTGTGTGCAATGAGGGAAAAAATGTTTGTCTAACTTAGACATACCATTTGGGAAAATCTAATCGCACATAAGAAAAATGTAATCCTCTGCTGATAAGACACACAAAGAGCCACTGTCTTTTTCACTCCTAACTAGATAATCTTTGCCTCTCGCACCTCTTCATTGACTTCCTCTATCTCAGCCTGCTCAAGATCTACACCCCAAGGACGTGCTCAGAAGAGGTAATGGCACAGAAGATAATAAGTTTTGATCAGAAACGGCTCAAATGTGCTCTTCAACTTTGCCCGGCTCAGCTTACTGAATGTCTCTCCAGATAAATCTGTCCAGAAGATAAAAGGGAAATGTTCCGACAGATTAATGATTAGTTGCTAATGGCTGATCAAACACAACATGCTGCTACCAGTAAGCACTGCTCTAATGAAGTCTCCTGAATACTGAGTGATCGATAACCTGCAGATGCCTTTGTTAAGTCTCAAAGATATAAGTTAAGAAGAGCATGGAATAAAAAGGTGGATGATATATATGATCTATGACACACAGACCAAAGTACCCACAAGTTTCCCGTCATGCTGGTGAATGAATTGGAGTGCCCTTTTGAAGACAAACACTTTTGACCAGCAATATACTGCGTAATGTCACAAACCCCATAATTTAATGAATCAGTGTGCCTTCCTTGTGTTTTTGCTTCCGCTGTTCACTGCTTTCTCTCTGAACAATGTTGACATTTGACTCAAAGTATATTGATTCAAGCTGGGAAGTGAAGCATTCCTACACAACAACGTGAAGTGTGAGGGGTGCAAAACGGGAATAAACACTCAGTGAATCCCTTTAATGTTTAAGCTTTTCACAAAGGAAACTTATTGGTGATGAAACAAAGGATTATAACTGACAACTAAATTACTGTATTTCCTCACTTATCCTTGCACATGCACTCAAAATCTGTCACACTGTAACAGCACCTTTAAGTCAACCCTCAGGTTTTCTGCTTGATTCAGGTCTGGACTCTGACTGGGCCATTCCAAAACCTTAATTTTCATCTGATGAAGATCTTTATTTGTTGATTTAGATGCATGCTTGGCATCATTGTCACATTGAAAGGTGAAATTCTTCTTCAGCTTTCTAGCAGAGCAGGTTTTGGACCAAAAGTGACTGAAAGTGTTCATGTTCACCACCCTGACTAGAGCTCCAATGCATGATACTGCCACCACCATGTGTCACTGTGGGTATGATTATGTTTTGGTGATGCAAGGGTTTTGTTTTTATTTTATTTTATGCAAAATGGACCTTTCTCAGTGAGGCGTGGACTTCTCCAGGGCTGCTATTTGTCCCAGATTCTGTTCATAAATCTTATGAACAGAATTTCTAGGAGCAGCCAGGGCATCAAAGGGGGGTTCGGTTTGATGGACTCAGGAGTGGGTCTCTGCTTTTTACAGATGATACAGTACTTTGGTTCATTATGTCGTGATCATCAACTTTTATTGGAGCAGTTCAGAACTAAGTGTGTAGCAGCTCAAATGATGATCAGCACTTTAAAATCCAAAAACATGGTAAAGAATGAGACCCTGTCCCAAGTAGAGTAGTTTAATATTCTTGGGGTCTTATTCACGAGTGTGGGAAGAATAGAGTGGGAGCTCAACAGGTGGATGAGTGTGGCATCCACAATAATGCAGACTCTGCATTGGCCTGTTATAGTGAAGAAGGAGCTGAACTGAAAGGCAAAGCTCTCGACTTACAGGTCAATCTATACTTCTTTCACATATGGTCACGAGCTCTGGGTAGTGACTGGAAGAACAAGATTGCGGATTCAGGCAGACAAATTTAGTTTCCTCTGCAGGGTGTCTGGACTCTCCTTTGGAGACAGGGTGAGAAGCTCGGCCATCTGTGAGGGGCTTAGAGTCGAGTCGCTCACCTCTAGATCGAGAGGAGCCAGATGAGGTAGCTAAAGCGTCTGGTCAGGATGCCTCCTTGACACCTTAGATAGTGAGGCATGTCCCACTGGGAGGAAGCCCCAGGGAAGACCTTGGACACACTGAGGGGACTATGTATCTTGTCTGACCAGGAACACCTCAGGATCCCCCCGGACGTGTTGGAAGACGTAGCTGGAAAAAGAGAAGTCGGGCTTCCCTGGTTAACGTGCCCCTGTGAGCTGACCTTGGATATGCAGTAGAAAATGGGTAGATGGTTGGTTTGATGTATCTTCAGGAATTGTGACCAAAATTGTTCAGCCCTGGTCTCATCAGATCATAACATGTAACATACTTCTGGGAGACTTGATGCACTTCTTTTTTTTTTTTTTCAAATTATAAGCAGTTATAAAAGGTTTCCCCTATCCTACCCCTTGGTCAAGACATCAATAAAACAGGAGATTGTTGTTGCATGTAGTACACAAAAACTACTTTCCAGAAATTCTGGCACTTTCTTTCGTATTGCTATAGGTCTCTTGGCACCCATATTGTCTTTCCATCGGTTTTGGGGAAAATGCTTTACTGTGGTCTCCTTTTTGATGGGGGCGTGCACACTTTCTACTTCCAGTGTAACTTGTACTATGCAGAGCAGTTAATGCTCTTCAGAGTAAAGCAGTTAAATGTTTTGAAAGGTTGAATTATAAAAGTAGCCCTGACTAACTAAAACTTCAACAGCTTTGGAAAGTTAAAATATTTTACAGTTATTGTAAGAAAAGCCACACAAATACAGTTTCTTCTGAATCTCATTTCACGCAAGAAATTCTCAGCAAATTTTATCACTGTTTGACTGTTCTCAGCAGCTCGTCTCGGGGAGCCTGTGTTTCTTTCACTCGGTTGACTGGGAACATCTCAGCGATTGTACGGGCTTGCAGCTCAATTGACTCCAGATTGGTGAATATGTATAGGAGCCAGTCTTGAATAATGTATTGGAATAGAATACATTCATTTCTGTGGTGGCGCTTTCACTATCACACAGCTGCAATCTTTGATGTGAATCCAAACCTCTGCTTTAAGAGTTGCCTTGCTCACCTGAATGCATATGTTAGTAAAATATAGTCCTAAATTAATGTACATCCTCAAAGTAGGGTTACAAAGGAAGGCTGTAGTGAAACTGGAGAAAAGATTGAGCTATCTCAACAAGTCGATTGAGTAGAAATTGCTATATGAGGTCATACGCTGATCAGACAACAATGGAGCTATATGTAACTGCTAAATGTCAGGGTAACAACCACATTATTGCACCGAGTTTCCCCTTATTCCTCTTATTCACATTACCTCAAGATAATCTGTAAATACCCTTTTCACCCCTCTGATTCTCTTTATTTTATAAACAATTGATCTGACTACCACAGATACTGCATACATAATGAAGCTTGAAGGCAGAACATTAAAATTCTCATAGCAGTTTAATTAAAATATGTTCTATGAAAAAACCCACCCTGTATGCCCACCCTTGTCATGAAACTTTATTACTTTTAAAAATGGTTAAAGAATAAATAAAAAGAGCAAATTCACTGTCAGTCCTTTTAGATTAAACAAGCAAAGAGCGAGTGAGTGTGTAGATGAACAGAGATCATTGGGAAATATGCAAATAGCCAAATGAATACAGATCAGGCTTCTCCTCGGTAGGAGATGAATACATTTTCCTCTCATCTGCATGTTGATGAACAACAAAAGGTTTTTTTTTTTTAGACTGTATGAGGCTTTCACGCTCAGCTGTTTGAAATAAAAACAACCTTTACGGAAAAAAAGTGGATCAAAAACTAACAGATTTATATTTTGTCTGTTTGAGTTCAAATGCTCATATTTACATATTCTTTGCTCGAGTTACCAGTCCATGAGAATTTATACTATCACTTCCTGCAGGAAGGTAATAATATCTGTGTAATGTAGTCTCTGCTCAGGGCATCTGACAGAAGAACTGAGTTCTGACTGACATCTAAAGTTAAACCCAGCAGTGCTTTGAGAAGCATCCTAACCAAAAGCTATAAAAGACCATTTCCAAACTTATTAGTACAAGTGAATACAGTTGTGCATGTGAGTAGATTGAAGAAGTAGTTTTATCTTATTTCATAGGGTGATTTAAGTCCCTTTGGAGAAATAACTCTTTTTTTCCTTTCCACTGTCGCCATGTGTAGCTCAAGATGGGGATTGAATATAAGTTTAGTTTTGATGCAATCTGTTGGTTTCCTATAGGCTATTATTTATTATGAATTAGCTTCTATGAATACTGACTGGATGACAATGTATTGGCTCGAATTGCTCGTATGATAAGACATTGTTGTGAATTGGTGCTATACAAAAAAGCTGAATTTAACTGAATTAAGCCCTGCTCACACAATCCAGAGGCCTTAATCATGAACATATGTTTATTCCTTTTCTTCAACTATTTATTTTTTTAAATACTATTTTATGCTAAGCATTTGGAGTTTTTGTCACTATTTTGAATAGTATCGGCATTCAAATCCAGACACAACTGTCCCCAGGCTTTCTTCAAGCAACAGCAGAGCGTTCATGAGGAACAGTTAGAGGTTTATAGTCCTAAAGTGGAGCGAGTGCTCCCCCAACCCCTGTGGCATGAACCTACTATATCTTTTTAATGAGACTCTCAGTGCTGCAGACCTCTAGGCAGCTGGCTGGAGGGGATGGAGTTTTCTAGAGAACTACTTGACATATATGCAGTGATCACTTTGGAGGATCCACTGATACGAACAACTTGCCATCAAGACAAGATTTTTGAACCAACACATGAATTAATGCCAGCAAAGGGAAGGTATTTGAGTATAATGCATTTAATCCCCTCCAGCTCCAGGGATTTTATGTAAGAGTGGCAAACATTTTATCAACATGAATCAGAGTGGCATGTGCACAGATACATAAACAATCTTTTTTTCATGTGACGGTGTCATGCTATATAAGTAACTGAGCCCAACGTTTCAGCGTTTAGCTTAGCCGTAGCTGCAGGTCCAACCTCAATCTGTCAGGTTTGTGTCAAATCTGTGTTCATTTTACATCGTCTTATTACTTTCATAGGGGTTAAAGCCTTAGGGAATAAGGCTCATTTATATATTACAGAATTGTGAGCATATGAATTATTTACCAAACCTCACATGGTGCTGTATGATGTTAGGTTGAAAAGGACTGTGGAACTTAAAAAAAAAAAAAGATTTACACGTTCGTTTACATGCAAATTAAAAGCAAAATCAATACAGTTGCACAAGTCAAAAGAATGGGCTGCTTCTCCCACGGTTGTATTTCTACAACCTGAACCAGGTTGTTGCTGGAAAGAGTCACCATTTGATCTGATGTAATCATATTAAGTCTTCGATATTGGTTTTTGAATGTGTAACTGTAACACTGCTGTGTGGCAAATCACTAAGTTACGCAATAACCAAGCTAATGAAGTTAATTCTTCTTTAACTTAGGTGGTAAGACGATGTTAATCTGCAACAGAAGCTAGCAAAACACAATAATATAAAAGTTCAAATGTCAGAAAAATACTGTTAACACTAGATAAATAATGTCTGGCTGTAGCAACGACAGCAGCTTGTGGTTAATAATAAATTAACAGGCTATGCTTCATATGTTGGTGAAAAAGATAAAATGAAGAGAAGAGCTAAGGATTGTCTGAGGAACACGTTTTCCCTGCAGGTCTGTGTGCTATCTACACAATTCAAGAACAATATCATGCAGCAATACCAGGAGTCACACATTGTTTGTGCATGTGTTTAAACACCTTCTGTGACCTGAAAAAAAGGTTGAAAAAAAGAGAGAAAATACACTTTTTAAACACGATCACATGTTTTTCAGTGTCATAATTTAAAGGCGAGTCTAAATGGATTCAGAATAAATGCAAAGTGGTTATTCCGCATGTTGCTGAATGTTCTCTGGAAGAGCTAATTTCGTGCTGGTTTTCATTTAGAAACATGTTTTTTTTTTGGAGCAATGCTACACCAAGCAGCTGGGAGAAAAAACACATCACTCCTGAGAAAAGATGGCTGTTGCTTGGGTCGGCCATATGCCTCAACATGTGCACATGATGATGGATGCTTTAGTTTATGGCAAAATAAATCCTAATGATCAGTTCTATTTTGTTAAGTATGAAAAAAACTGCCTTCAAAAACACTGGTTTTTTACATCATTTTCATGGTTTAAATGTGGGATCAGATTAACTCATTCACTCATTTTCTATGCCCACCATATCAAATATTTGGTCAATTTCGATTGTGTGTCATATAAATTGTGGATATATTCAAGCTGCTGCCAAAGTTGAGCCCAGAATTACTTTAAAAGCTGTCCTGCTCTGATCCCATTTGGCTTCCCATGAGTCATCACCAACAAATATACCTATGCTCATAGCCAAGAAAAGAACTGAATGTTTTTAAACCAGTTGTCAGGTTGTAGCTGAGCTGAAGTACAACAAAAAAAAGCATGTGAGTTTAATTTAGAATGAAGCAAAATATGGGAAAGACTGAGACAAAAGGCAGAAATAATAAAAATTAAGAGATAGATCTCTGTAGGTTTTATATATCGAATCAATTATCAAATAATTAATTTGTTTTATTTATAGGAACATTAATTACTTCACTATAAAATGTTGAAATGGTTTAAAAAGTGCATAATTTGCTGACCTTGCTATGCAGCTCGCTTTTGAGAAAGATTAATGAATTATTGTTCCTGAAATGATCTCTCTTCTTAAAGCTTCACACCAGCAGCGTATAAAAGTATAAAAAAAATCATGAAAGAACTCCTAATTTATTTCATAGCAATTAAAACCAATGAGGAGAATAAAACAACATGAGATATCATGAATTCATATGGCAATAAAGAAGAAGAAAGGAGAGGAATACATGAAAAATCTAAGAGAAAAAAGAAAGAAAGACAAAGAGTTGCACATCAGGGCTTAAAAAGTAAAGCTAACTAGGAAGCGTTAATCCTGCTTTACTACTACTGATCAGCAGAGCTAGCACTGAAACAAAAATACAACTCTGTCAGAATGTACTTTTTCCAAACTCAATTCCCCTAATCTACCCAGAGACAGAGCTTACATGATTACATTTATGTTCCTCATTTCATCACGATCTCACTACCAGACAATGTGTAGCTGCCACATAACGACATTATTCATCTGCAACATGCTGCTACATACCAACAAAACCTAAGCCAGGGAATAAAAAGTTATCCTGAAATCCTTCTGCAAGAAAAATCTGTCACACATAAGATAATTGATGGAGGAAACTTTGGCTTCTCTTTTCCTTCCATTATTTAAACAAGGATTTTTTTGAAGGTCACAGTAGCTTTGCTTTACACCCTGACACACCCTTACACACCTGAGTGGGAATGAGCCACAGCAGGAGCTCCTAAACAACATTCTTAAACACAATCATCCTGTCTGTGCAGACTAATTATATCTTGTCATTGCAACGGAGCACAAAAGGCCTGAAAGCAGGTCTGCTTTGAACGAGTGTGGCCAAAATGCCAGTGGGTCTAAGCAACAAATGGGATTACACAGTTTGGAACCACAGCAAAGACATCACAGCTCCATGCTATTGTGGCTAAATATATGATTATGCCTCCCAACATGAGGTGATGATGTATCACTGAGCAGAAGGTGAGAGACAAGCTTAAGTGACTTTTGTCACATAATTTTCTACATTAATGAGCTTCATTTTATTATGTTTGGAAGACCACAGCAAAAAGAAACAGAAGCATTCAGTGTGGATTAAATAGAAAATAAGATTTAAATGATTATAATATAAATGCTACAATGCTGATGTATGAGCAGGAAAGCAATTAGCATCTTCTATCAGCTTTAACTTGACTTAACTTCAGTTTTTAATCTCATGACACCTAAGTTGATCAGTCCATATGGTCAGGTCAAGGAGAAAAGCTGAGACAGTGCCAACCTAGGCAGGAAAAATAAATAAATAAATAAAATCTGGGATTACTCTTGGCATGCTGTGTCAAATTATGAATAAATAACCCAACATGCTGTTAGCCTGGAGATAAAACACACACTATTAGCTTTCTCCCCCCCCAAAATAAAAAAATGAAAGAATTAAAAAAAGAAAAAGAAAACAGTAAAACAGATGGCTGCGCCGTCCTGCCCGGCTCACAAACCTTTGGCTGCTGCACGAACCCTTCACAATCACCTAAACACGCAAAACACACGTGTGCACACATGGAAACTAAGTTTCTTCTTCCCCAGCTGAAACTCTCCTTCGTTATCCTGTTTCCTTACTAACTATACTCTAGTTTCCTCAGAATCTCTGCTCTCCAAAAAGCCTTTCTAATAAATATTAATGCTGTGTCCCATGCGGTGGGACAGGGCTTACTCACAGCCAAATGATCCTCACATAGAATAATGAAGCCGCTGGGATCCAGGTGAGAGGACGGAGGGAGGCTTATGTAACTTGCTGCCTTTTCAGGTAGGTTTCATCCATAATTTAACAACTGGGGAAGGAGATTTTATGGGAGGAGATGTGGAGAATTAGCCCCATAACCTGGGAAATGCATGGAAAGAAGGGAAGCAAATATAATGAGAATGATTTAGAGTGCAAACAGTGATAGATGATAGTGATAGATGCAATCTTGCTGCAAATGCATCATGCACGTACTTGCCGAGAACAACCTTCCTATGAGCAAACTGCAGGATTTCTGTTAACCGATTCAGTAATGTCCCACTTAAGCACTGGACCCTCACCGTGCAGGAACAATCAATGCAAAGACATCAACAAACAACTGTCCATCACATGGGACAGCAAAAATCCAGAAACTCGGAGCTGGTAGGTCTGCAGGTCTCCCCTGCTGACACTTATAAAGAAGAAAAATGGCTCTGACAGAGAAATTGATGGACAAAGTGGATGACAACCTCACATGTTCTGGAGATCAATCTGCCACACACACACACACACACACACACACACACACACACACACACACACACACACACACACACACACACACACACACACACACACACACACCCTCACACCAACCCCACCTCACACACACACAGCAGGAGGACATGAACCACACAACGAGTAAGGGGGGAAAGGGAAAGAACACAGCCATCGATCTGTGGGACCTTTGGGCTGTACATTTTGACCTCCCTATGATCACACAAGGAAGCTTGAGAGATCTCTGCTCAAAACATGGTGACAGATCATCTCCTGAAGTTTTCTCCACATAAAAAAATGAAAATATAAATGCAGTTAGTGGGTCATTTACGCAAAAATTATACACCATTAGATCCATATTAAATTCATGCCGCTTGTATTCTATTGCAACACAAAAATTTATTAAAAACTATATTTTTTCAGGTTTGCATTTATGGAATCTACATTTAAGTAAAATGAAGATTTATTTAGGGAGGAATGGTGATAATTTTATCCATGTTAATTAATACCTTAGATTATGAAATCATTTAAGTTGAACTGACAGGGGCTTCTATTGTTTATTCATGTTATTTGGATATGCGAGTGTCTCTGAAGGATATCCTACACATGCACATAATTACCATGCAAATATATGCATGCATATTCATAATCCTTACTTTGCCTGCATGCATACAGTTATTAAGTGTGTAGCTATGCATGCATAATATACACATACCCTTGTGTGTGTGTGCTTGCCCTTGTATAAGTAAAGCTAGCCAATGCAGCGTGCATGCAGGGATGAGCTAAGAGCTGCGGATACTGTAAGGCCAAGGGCCGAGCAGGTGCCAGATTGATCAGAGGGCCTCTCTCTTGAGCCCCGGGAGGGCCACTAATGGAGCTGTCATCATGCTTTGTCCTTGCTGTCCAACAACCTCCTCTGCTGTCACACACATATCACTTACACGTTGCACACATGCACACACATAGTGTTTACCGGTCTCGACGACTCAGCAGTTTGTCCCTGGCTGGAGTTGGGAACGGAGAGAGTTCAAAGGCACACCCGCCTCCGACAGGCCAAACACTGTGATCTCAGCAGGATGCAGAAAGAGTCAGACGTTCGGAGGCAAATGGAGCCGTTTAAGTTTTACATCTTGTGTTCAACGCTTTGACCCGAAGAATCTTAAAGGTCACAAAAAGCAGCTCAACGGAGGCTTGCTGAGCCGCAAGACACTTTACAGGGTTGAGATTTGAGAATCGTTGAAGACGCCATGGTCAGTGTCGTTCCGTGCCTTGTCAGAAATACATTTAAATTTTTCTTGTGCCTGACTGTTTCCATGGGAGGAGGAGGAGGAGGAGGCCTGGAAATGAAGTGTAAAGACCCTCTTTGAGTCTGTAACATTGAGAAGAATGGTTTAAGCCCTTTACCATAAATAAACATACATTCATGCTTACATGGATGAGATCCAAAATCAAATGAGACTGGTTTATTTTACCTAGAACGCTGCTACTGTGCTGTAAATCTCTGCAAACTTTAAATGCCTTTTAAAGGAAGAGGACGATATGTGGTTCTCACCGCTTCAATTCTTTTCCTTTTCAATTTTGCCTCTAGAAAATGTGTATTTGTCCATGTGTGTGCAGCTGTGCATGTTCACTTAGTTAAATACTTTTAATGACAGGGAAACAAATTAGCTAGCTTATTTCTTCTCTCTTTCTCTGGCCTTTTTCCAATCACACTCATTTGACACAAAACCCGCTTCTTACATGACTGCACATTGTTTATGCAATTCAAATTAAGTGCAGCTCTGCATCACGGTGTCATTTATTACAGGAAGCCCAATAGGAGCTAGAAGAGTATTACTGCACAGATTCACAGCCAAATCAGCTAAATATGTGCATTAGCCTATCCCAAGGATGAATTACTCAATCATGCCTTTTCTTTTAGGCTCCTTCCTTTAGGTGTTGTCAACCCAGCTCAGGATTGTCACTGACACTTATCGTAGCTCAGGAAAAGAGCATTTAGCAGAGTTTGGACTGTAGAGAGGTCAGTAGCATGGCTGCCGGTTGGCTGGAGAGGTATTTTATAATTACCATACAAATAATTGCACAGCATTTTTCCATTTTTTCTTTAGTTTTAGATTTTAAAATGGTCTCAAGCCGTCTACTGCACGTCATTTCTAATGTATCTGCCCTTACATATCTGATACAGCCGGAGCTTGTTAGCTTTCTTAGAGCTCTGGCTGTCTAGTTCAACACAGAAGCTGTGTTTATATTCTATGGAAACTAATGGCTGCATCCAGAGACAGGAGTTAAAAAAACAATGTACACTGATCTGTGTGCCATGGGAACTGACAGAGCAGTGTGGTTTCTATTTTGTTCAATTTGTCCCCACCTAATCCTAGCTAGCAGCTGTCTACAGATATCAGAAAGTAACGAATCACAAACAGCAGAAGCAGATGAACTTTTTTGTGCTCTTTCTGTGTTCTAACTAATTATTTATATAAATATCCATACTGAAACAGTTAGTCTTAAAGCTGTAGTTAAATGAGAAGAACCAGATTCATTTGACTGTGGAAATTGATTGCCCTGCACCCTTTTAAAATCTTTTTGCATTAAAATGTAAAGGTTATGTTTAAATCAAAGTGGTCAATGCTTTAAAAGTGTGAAATACTGAAATGTCAGGATTATATATTTTAGATAAACAGAAAAGGGCACCAAAGATGTAGATTTGATTTTGAGTGGAAATGACATCTGAACAAGCAGAAATTCATAGTGCAAAGTATTCTATTCATTGATTAAGAAAAAGGTTTTTGTTTGGTTTGTCTGAAGGTTGGCCAGAGGTGTTATTAACCTCAATCTAATAAAACGAATGACAACACTAAAAAGCCACTGTTGTGGAAAATGTTCATTATATTAAAAGACATTTACAAATCAGCCATACGTCACCAGCTGCTCCTGTTTGGAGGTGAAGGCTTCATGGGAAGCATGAGCCCATATTCAGAGGGAGTTTGTGGGAGTTGAAGGCGACTTTAAAAGACAGCATTTAAACTAACATGTTTTCATTTGGGCCGATCCACATATTCTTCAAGCGCTTTTGGCTTTTCTGTGTGATCTTTAGGAACAATAGGGGAAAAACAATGCTCTCGTTAGTATACCAGTTGCCATCTTCTTGCAGCCATGACATTTGCACCATTTTGGTTCAGTGTTCGCTGGATGCTGGACTGCCGATCATAAATGTTTGGGGAGCTTATGGAAATATTCAATTTAAAATTCCTGAGTTCCTTTGTGAGCTTTGCAGAGTATCTTGCTCCAACTTTGTTGGCTGACCATATCTGGGGAGAGGCAGCAAAAGCCTTAAATTTCCAGTGTTTGTTCAAAATGTTTTTTTTTATGAATTTATGAAGTCTCAGCTCTTGAGAGATGGCTTTGCCCGAACTTCCAGAGCCAGTCACTTTTTCTTCTTAGTTCCTAAGAAATCCTTTGCTGGTGCTATGGTTTATTTCCACATCATGTAAAGAAACAAATTCAGACTTGGATAGAGTCCTGTTCTCAGTACAAATGGGACAATCCCTTCTATCTGGTTATCCCTTGGGATTAAAACAGCAGATGAAGAATAGAAAAAAATCTATAAAGTGCACAAACTTCCAAGAGACATCATATTACTGTCAGAGAATTTGCTCCTTCAAGAATTCTCAGGGACCAAATCCAGTCCCTTTTAAAGTTGCATGTAAAGGTCAGATTGACTTTACAAAAACTTAATCATGTAAAATAATCAACATTTTCTTTATGTGCACATTCTCTACTTCAACTTGATAGAATTTACAATTAAACTGGCCAAATGCTTTAAGATTAAAATCTTTAACAAATGTAGCATTAAAATCTGAATTTTTAATACTTTGTCCAGGATCCTTTACAGAAATTAGCTTCACAAAGTTATAAAATCATCGACTTTGTCTGAGAATGGCTCTTTCTTTGTGATGGCCTTTACTACAGCCATCTGCAGTTGCTACGTCCACCAAGGTGGACGTTATGTTTTTGTCTGTCTGTTAACAACATAACTCAAAAAAAAATGAACGAATTTAAATAAATTTTTAGCAAATCACCGTAATAGAGTAAGGAAAGAAGTGATTAGATTTTGAGGGTGATTAGGGTCACCGCCTGGATCCAGGAATTTTTTTACACTAGAACTGTCAACATTCAAACACCCTCTAGAATCTGTCTGACTGTTAGCAACATATAAGCTAAATAAAGAAATAAATTACAAGATGACATCATGGTAGATATTATAATCTGACATTGTTTAAACTGGACCATGCTGATATTCTGGATCTGGTTGAAAATGTGTGGGGTAGTGGTTGGGCTGTTGGGCCTTTTGGGGATTTTGGGAGATGTCTGCGCTCTCGCAGTGCTTTTAGTTTGTTCATGAGTTTTTCTGCCTTCAGTTTTATCTCCTGCAAGTACAAAATGGATTGATCAGGTTCAACAATTGCATTGCTCCACTTCTTCTCTTTTAATAACTCCTGGGTTTCTTTTGAAGTGCATTTTGGGTCATTGTTCATCTGAACTGTGAAGCACTATTCAATCATCTTTGCTGAGTCTGTCTGAATCGGAGCAGACAGTAAATCTATGCAGACTTTGGAAAACATCAGGCTACATCTGTCTTCTGCAACATCACCAATAAACATTGGTGACCCAGAGTCAATAACTTTCAAGAGATGATATTGCATGGTTCAGATCATGAGCTATTCCAAATCCTTCATATACAACAATACAGGTTGATGTTGGTTCCCTCTGTCCAAAGAAAGCTGCTCCGGAAAAGTTTTTTATGATCAAGCTGGATCTGATTTACAAACAAATTTCACAGACTCAGACTTTACAATGAAAACATACAAACAGCTCCCATTCCCCCTGTGCAATCTCTGTTCAGCCATCTTTTATTTTTGTTCTATTCTACTATTCTACAGTCATTTAGCAGATGCTTTTATCCAAAGCGACTTACATTTGAGAGTAAGAACAACACAAGCATGAATTCAAACAAGATGGGACGTCATAATTAAGTAGTAGCCAGACTATAGTCAGCAATATTCTCTGCTATTATGTGCAATAATTATTTCTATGCAGCAATCTCAACTTACACTCTTCTGCTATTTATATAGATATTTATGTGTACATATTTATGTACGATAACATCGTATTGTAGCTATGCTGTTGCAACAATGCAATTTCCCCAATGAAGGACTAATCAAGGTTTTCTTATTATTATTATTTTCTATTCGTGTACTTTGTGGATGGAAATGCCTGAATTTACTTTTGTAAAGTCTCTACTAGTTTGTACCTCACACACTGAGTTTTTTCATCTTCATGAAAAAGATCCTATGGTCATCCACCACTGCAGTCATTTCTTAGATGTCCAGACTCAGATGTGTGTGATTCTTCCCAAAGTGTTTATTTCAGGGGTTTGTAAGTTATGGCCTTGAGAGCTGCAGTCCAGCAAGTTTAATGTTTCCCTGCTTCAACACGCCAGATTTAAATGAATGAGTCACTGAACAGAATATAATAAGCTGTTGTATCCATTCAATATGAATAAGGCATGTTTGCAGGTGTTACGACCGATGGTAATTCCGACCACCTGAAACTCATCATCAATGAAAACCCCTACTTGTTGGTGCCTCCAGTGGATTGGTCAGACCATACACACCGCCTATTCCACCCATCCTATTGGTTCCAGAGAGGCCAATCACAGCTCCTGAAGGCGCTCCTCCGGAAATAAAGCCTGGGAACATCATTCAGTCCGGGGAGCAACTGTTGACACAGGCAGTCTGCTCCCGGCTTGGAGAATTGCGGTGTTTGTGGGGGGTTTAGAGCTGTGTCTTGGAAATTAGCGATACCTCTGGGAGTAGCAGTTTGAACCGTTAGACTTGAGGTTTTGTTTTTCTGAGCAATGGAATTGCAGGCCGTGTGTCGGACACTTTTGTTTACCCACCTTCTTTGTTAATCAAGCCCTTTGTGCAAAGTTGGGTCTTGCTTAGTTTGTGATAAGTACGAACTGTTTAGATAGAGTACTTGTAGTATATGCCGGGATAGGTAGTCTACCAGGATTTAGGAGTTATTGGAACTGCTCACATTTTGGTAGATTAGTAGGCCACTTTATTTTCACCAGCTTCAGGACGACATGGGGTTTTGTTGTGTTCACTGGCTGTAGTTGTGTTCTAGTGAATGGTTTTATTGTGTTTTTGGTTTGAGCAGTGTCCCCTAACCCCGGCATTCGTTCCGTTCCTCACCACCCCTCAGTGTCGTTTCCCAGTTCCGGTTGAAACAATAAAAGTCCTTGCTACCTCCTCTTTACAACCTGTCTGCAGTGCATTTATTTGTTGCGCCCACCTTCATACCCCTCGAGAGTTGGGTCGTAACAGCAGGGAAACATCTACAACCTGCGAGACTGCATAACTCGAGGACCAAACTTGCCTACCCCTGGTTTATTTGGCCAGTCCTCCTTTAAGAGCCTTTTTCAAGTTCACAACAAGAATCATAAAATGTAAATTCAACACTGAATCAGTTCCAAACCATTTTTTCTCTGCTGATATGATGCAGGAATAATGATGGAATAACACACACCTTTCCACGAAACAGAATCAGTGGGAAATGGCCAATTAAATTTGAGCTTCTGAAAGAGTAGACTAAATATTAATGAACCGTAATCTCTCAGGTTTTCCTCCAATTTGGATGTAAATGTTCCAGCTAAAATTGAAAAAAATGGCATCAGTCTTCAAACATATGTGGACCTAAATATACAGATAAATACAGTATAAAAATGTTAGCTTTAACACCATTACATTGAATCAGAAACTAACAATGTCTTAACCTTTTGACTGAAAAAGGAGGTAGGAAAGAGACTCAATAAAAGTATCCTGCCAGTAAAACATTATCAAATGACTCATGAGTGCATCCATAAAACATAACAAAGGAAGTCAGTCCAGGACTTAATGGGAGGAAAGGAGGGAAATTGGTATCCTCTGGATGCACTCCAAATGTTAGCTCTGGTAAGTAGAAGTCAAGGCTGCCTCAATATAATTTGCACCTGATTAAACCAATTTTCTGACTCTACTGCAGTAGATATGTCCTCTTTTTACTTCCATGTGTGAGTGGAAACGTCTGCTTCCGCCACTTTTAGAGCAGAGAGAGGAGGAAATGAGCGGTTTAAAAGACAGGATGGTGTTTGTGTGTTATTATGCTGAAATGAGAAACGTTATTCTGTGTGGATCAAAGTCGATGGCTTTAAAATAAAGAGGGTAGAATACAGTGTGTATTAGCTATATGATCTATATTTATAGAAGAAAAATGTGCATTTGTGTATGTGTCATAGTATGTAAAGATAGGCTGTGAGAGTGTGCTGTTATCCATGAGGCTCTGTCATCACTGGTGTGAGACTTGGGTGTCAGGGTGTCACCCATCACTTGCTAGGCAAGTGATGGGTGACTTGTCAACATGAGAAGATGACACTGGCAGTAATGCATCTCCCTGTTTAGAGTGATGGAGGTCCAGTCAGCTTTGAGCAACATGTGCACACATCTAAAGACATACAGATAGAAGAGTGTGTTTTTCTCTCAGGCACAGAAATGCAAAAAGCAAACCTGAGAATCAGAAAGTGAGTGGGCATGTGCTTACGTCTGAATGACAGTTCAGACGTGAAACTCTCAGCTGGATGCAGAGCAGAGGAAAAGCTTTGGATTTCTGGAAATGGGGGAAGGTCAAGCTCTGCAGTGTGACAGAGTTGTGACACCTTTTACAGATGCCCACAACAACCACATCTCTTCACCTGAATCTAAATACCCACCAGCTGTCGTCTCTCTCTTCACTGTCTGCTTCTTGCTTCCTCTGTTTCACAGCAGTGTCAAGGCTGCAAAAGACACATGAGGTATTGATTTTAACCCCTTGACAAAGCTGTATCTCTACACTGAAACACAGAGTGAGAGGAAGGAGAAATATAAGGAGGAGCAGAACAAAGGGTGATGTGAGGAGTATGATGGGAAGAAGAATGACAGAGGGGGGAAAAATCAGATAAATATAGACTGTGACGGCTGGTGCTCCGTTCTGACCAAGGTTCAGAGAATGGACCATGGTTTCCTACTTGCCTCTCATAGGCTGGTCAGCTGGGAATACCTATTACAGTTGCTGCCTTGCTGGTTTTGGATGTGGACTTGGCATAACAGACCTGTGGGAGATTATTGGCTGCACTCTCCTTCAATAACTGCTACCCATCTCTATCAATCAACTCTGTCAGCTGAGTTTGTGGATTTTTTTTCTTGCTATTCCTTCTTTCTTTTTTTCTATTTTTGCTTTCTTTCGCATGTTCTCATCTTCTGCAACACATTTCAGACCTGTGCACCTGATTCTCACAGTCTTATCTATCCTATAAAGCTTCTTTTCATCTTCCCTAGTCTGGCTTTCATTCCCCTATTCAGCCGCCTTCTCTTGCTTGCTCCCTCCTCTTCTTTTCATCTCTCCATCACTTCATGCTGGTACAGTCCACAGCAAAAGATTCTATGAAGCAGAGTATTTGCTGCCACAGAGACAGCAGCCCACACAAAAATGACCTTTAATTCATGCTTTCGTTTCCTGCTTTTTCAATAGAGTGAAAGCACCATCCTTTACAGTGACTATCTCAAACTGGCCACAGGCGCTCTGCTACACTCTCCACTCAGTGTTCTTTTACAACACGCCTGCAGGGTCAGATTTAAAAGCTTACTCATCAGAGGTGTGGCCATTGCTTGGATCTTGTATAGAAAAGCGTTGGTGCATTTAATATTGTTTGTGAAGTGGCAATGTATGCCACACACAATGACTTGTTTTTTACAGGCTGAATAAAAAAGGGTTATCTCTTTTACTGTACGTGCAGCAGTGAGGGTCGTGGTTTAGCACCTGCTCAACAATCTTTCTGATCAGGCTTTTTCAAAAATGCATCTTTTGGAACAGTATGTGGTAAATATGTGCAGGAATAATGAAAAGAATAGACATAAAAGCCATAACCAAACAGTATTTACTTGCAAAATTTGACCCAATCAGTGTTTAAAAGCAGTATTCCACTGGCTGCTCGGTAATATAAAAAAAATAGTTACTAACACTCCTGATTTAGCAAGTCTTCAGATATTAATGCAAACAAACCAATTTGGGAGACATTAAAAATAAAAATATAAATATGTAAGTTTTAAAAAGTGAGAAATCGGGGGCCTCATCAGACATCCAAAGAGCTCCAAGCTGATTTGGAGCAATCTGCAGTCCAAGTTTCAACCCATGTGTTATGCTAAATGCTGTATCAAGTAGGGCTACATGACTGAAAGCCAAGGACGACATGAATACTGTAAGAGAGAAATAAAACAGAAAACTTGTTTCACAGATAAGTTACATTTATTCTAAGATAAGAAACTAAAGTAGAGCTCTTTAAACCTTTGCCTGTTTGTGTTTTAAGGTGCCATCCATTTATGTATGCATGTATGTACTGTATGTAACTGTATGGATTTATTTTGTTAATCAATACAAAACCAAAGAAAAAAATGTCACACTTTCAACTCTGGCACTTCGTATACAAAGTGTTATCTGAACTCCCACAGTCTTCAAGATGGCAACATCCAAGAAACATGTCTCTGGTATCTTTCTTCCATCTGCGATTGTTGCTATGTCCCTCTTGTTTCCACCTGTCTCTGTTTCCCCACAGCCACACCTCTGGGTCCATCGCCTCTGCCTTCTTTCTCATCTCCTTTTTGTCTGTCACTGTCGCTTATAAATGATCATATCGTGTGTTGACTTGTCAGTAACTGTGTCCATAAGCACCTCTAAGGCTTTTTAGATAGTGTATTTCCTCTGTAGAGCCATCATTTTCTAATCCAAAGTGCAATGATGCTGTATACTGTGTTGCTATGGGATACAAGTGATTTCTATTCCAAAGACTTTATGGCCCCTCCTTCGGTTTTCCAGAAGAGCTGCTCATTTGTTTCTTGGTGTTCCTAAGAGTGCCACAATAATTCACGAGATCTGCAACAGCTCTGGCTCATATTGTGACAGCAAAAGAACGGACTGCTGGAAAATCTCATTAACAGCTGAGAAATTAAAAAAGAGGATGGGTGGTTCTTTTTAATATTTGTGTCATTTAATCTCTTTTAAACAAACAGTAAAACATGGTGGAGGTGTCATCATGGTGTGGGATTTTCTGATCTGGTTCACTGAATATATCAAAGGGGGAAAAGAAGAAGAAGAAAATCATAAGACTGTGGAAGTATTTCAGTCTATTACACAGTGTAACAATCTCGGTAATAGTAATCCGTTACCCAGCATAAAAACAAAGGCTTTAAGACAAAGGGCTTGACCTGAAATGCACGTTCAACAGCAAAGCAAAGTTGAATGGTCATTGCTTTGTACTTGTATAATACCTTTATAAGATGTCTGAGATCTAGAGCACTTCATCTGTTTCTTATGGGGTTAGGGTTTATCACATAAACACTCAGAGGAAGTTCATGATACTACGCGGTATATACCAAGCCAAGCTGAAAACGAAAAGATGAACTGTTTTAAATTGACTTGAATACAAAGCAGGGAATCGCTGGTCCAGTTACATCTATTTACAAAGACAGTAAATCCTTTTTTTTTACAGTTCAAGGTTACCAATATTTTGTCAGTGTAATATAATCCCTGCTTTGATTAGTTTCCATGTGTAAGAACTTCCTTCGCCACATAGTAAACCTTCTCTTTTCCCACCATCACCTTCCACACAAGCCTCAGGCAGTCACTGTCAATATTCAGCTACAAACTGTGCTGAGCACTGCACTGCATTCAGTAGAATGAATAAAATAAATAAGTAAATAAAACAGCATGCGCAACCAAATCATGCTTATTCAGTGAAGAGAAACTGGGACAGATAGATCCCCTTCTTATTTATTTATTTATTTATTTATATATATTTCCCCTGCAGTTTAATATATTCTTTTGCGCCTGGCATAAAACTGCCAAGCGACTCTCCATCACAAGCAAATACAAGATTGAATTTTGGGGGAAAGAAAGGGAAGAGGGTGGGTGGGGAAGACAAAAAAAAGACAGACTGTAGGTGATGGTGAGGAAGTTTGTGGGTGTGTAACCAGTAAATAATGTGTGTAAGCTCAGTAGCACTGGTCAGATTTTTTTTTTCTTCCCCTTTTTTATGTGCTGCCCTTTGCATGTTTTCTTTCTTTTCTTTTTTTTTTTTTTACAAAAACTAATACGTGAGGACAGACTGACTGGGAGAAAAGAGACAGAACATGACATAATTAGGAAACATTCAATTTGACAAAATACAGGCCGCACTGCTGATATTCAATATTTCTTTGATGCTTTTAGAGCATTATCTTCAATCCCATTTCAAAGCCACAACTCCGAGACACAGAAGCTCTGCTTTTCCTCACGCATATCTCCCATCACCTCCTCATTTCCCTCCGCCTGTGTGTCTCTCCCCCGTCCTTATGCCAAGCTTATACAGTATCTCGTGCGATGTAATGAGTCGTCTGGAACCATTAATAAGGAACTGGAAGTGAGCCGGATGACATCCCTACAGTGTTTCCTTTGCTTAGTCTCCATCACTGCTCTGCCAAGCAACACAAATAAGATCATAGTCAAACTACCCTGTTATTTAAAGCAGACATTAAAGGGCAAATGTCATAGTTTTCCATGTTTTTACCCTTATCTGCGGTGCTAAAAAATGTATTATCACCTTAAATATTACCCAAAGCCTAAGTTATATCCATGTTTGGTAGTTTTTATGTGGAAGAAACTTGATCTATCCAGTCATCTTAAAAAACCTGGCTACTATCATGTCATAGTTTTCTGATTTCCTTATGTGGCCAAATTCTCTGTGGACTACATCTTAGCTACAATGCACACATTATTCATGGTGAAGTAGGGGTTTTGGCACCGCAAGGAACATCTTCCTGACCCTTTCTAGCTTCCCTAAAAAATTTAGTTGCAAAAATGCTGGTTTATTTTTCTCCACTCCATGTGCATCTACACTGGATTTGCAGGGAGACTGAAGCTAAGGGTCAAAGCTGTTCCAACACTAAGGGAAGATGAATGAGTAGTCAACTTCATCCTCTTTCGAGTGCGCTGGCAAAGCCTGCACAAGATGGAAAAATCAGAAGATGTGCCATGTCCACTTCAATATAATAAAACACAAGTAAACATAATTTCTCCCGCTTCTATTATAAGGTATCTTTCTTCAGGTCTTAGTCTGTTGTTGCACAAACTCCACATTGTTGTAGTGCTGTGTGCTCTGTTTATGCTTCCTTTCATTCCCTGATACGACTGGCACAAAAAATAGAAGTACTCAGTACATCAGAGCATTTGCAGAAAAGAAACTCAAAAAGAAACTGAACAAAAACCAAAAACACAGGGATGTCAACAGGCCTTAAAAAAAGTCTGATAAATTAAAGGTAATGACATCTATTCTTCTCCCAAACCCCTAAATAAACTTGAAGATAGGACGAGTCACTTTACAGGTTTGCACTGAAAACGCACATGATCCAAATTCTGCATTAAATTCATTTTAAAGTGACATAACTGCTGAGATTTCTACCTGAATGGCAGCACACCAGTGGCAGCGTGTTGCTGTAGCTCTGGTCTGTTTGTTGACAATTAAAACATTGTCCCACTCCGTCTCCTTGTAGTGCATGTTATGGTGCCATGCCAGCGGGAGAGTTGCTTCCTTTGGGGGAGCAGCTGGTTGAACTTTCCAAAGCCCAGATTTTTATTTCTATTTTCTAAAGGATGAGTTGAAAAAGAGATGTCTATGATGTAAGGCAGAGGGAAAGTGGAGAAAAAGAAGGAAATTTAAATGGTTTTATCCACGGCTGAGACAAATATTTGAAATGCAGTTCTGCGTTTTACTGAGACATGCCTGCAGGAGTGTCATGTTAGCTCTTGGCTGTGGTGCTTTTAGTTTTGCGCTAACATCAGGGCTGAGAAGGTATTCGGGAAGTCTAGGGGGGAGTCTCCTAGACACACCTTCAGCTCACCTGCTCTCATTTAGAGCTGGCTTTTTAGGGACCTGCTGGAGCTTTAGTCTTTGCCATATTGTCTCACTGTTTCTGTGGTAATCGGCTCCTACCAATGAGTTCCTTGTGCTTCATAGAAAACTTTATTAACCATGCTTTCTCTTGTGGTTCTAGTGCAACCTTGTTACTCAGGGATTCCACCTCAGCATCTGGACATCTTCCACCAGCAGTTTTCGCTTGCCTGCTCACCCCACCAACTCCTTGGATAATCCTCACCACAGCCTGCAAATCGTTCACTTACCCCTCCTCTGCTGGAACCCCTCTGGTAAGCGCTCACAGAGCGTTCACTTCATCTTCACAATTTTCCCCTGGAGCAAACTAACTTTCCCTCTCTTCCTACAGAGAATTCACCGGACTGGATTTCTGTGGACTCAACTTCTGTAGATAAACTTTTTCATCCCACATCTTTGAGTCAGTCTGCTTTTGGGTTCCACCTTGTGTGCTTCGGTTTTTTTTATCCGTGACAAGGAGCATATTCTAGACTCCAAAGTTTTTCCTAAACTTGACTCTCAGAGTGGAGCTTACAATGATTCAATATACCGGACTTCTGGCTGTGAGTTTCTGACCATGTAATATACCAAGAGTTTACCTGAGTTACCTGCTGACAAAACCCCAATACATTCATGATCATCTATGGAGAGTAAGGATAGTCTTTCCATCAACAATTTAAACTGCAACAACGTTGTCTCCCTTTCCCTGAATTAATAAAGCACTAAACTAATTAAAAAGCAGATCAAAGTGGTTTTATCATTGATCATGTAAACACAGCGTTGGTGAGGAGGAATTCATGATCATGATTATTTAGAGAATTATTTCAGCTTTTAATAGAACCCCCAAAATATGAGGCCAAATCAGAGCAGACCAATGTGGCTTTGAAAAACATGTCCATGTTGGCAGGTATGCCAGCAGGACACCAAGTAGATAGTCCACCTGCAGCATGGACCACTCAGTTAAAAGACTGAAGACCCGGAGTGAAGACATCATACTCTGACCATATGGCTGACAGAAATACAACAGAGGACGCTTGACACAAAGCACCAGAGCAGTCATTGGACAAATATGGTGTACCTGCTTTATGTGTTGCTTGCCCGTCTGTCACTTTCCTTCGTCATCTCCAATTATCTACACATTGAGACAATTTACAGAATAAGGAAAATTGGATATCTGGATTGAATTGGACTATTTTGAACCTCTTCATTTTCTCTTTGGAGGGCTATGAAAAGGCACTAAATGAATAAACTGAGCTGAATTAAATTATTGATTGCTCTGATAGATCAGTGCTTTGTTCAAGGTGACGCATTCTTTATTTGTGGGCTTTGCTTGGAATCTATGAGAGTCGCTTCCATTTTTTCTGGTGCCACACTAATTTAAAGCAAATACCATCTCCTCTATTATAATCAGATTTGTTATTTTCTGTTCATTTTGCAGTTATATATGGTAACATTACTGTGGTGTGCATGTTACTGGAATCTTTTTGTAGGAGGTCTGATGCACAGAGAAATAAGTAAACAAAATAGGTCAAAATAGCCAGTTCCTTAAAAAGCAAGTATACAGTGTGCCTCAATGAAAAAATACAATCAAATAATGTCTGCATATGGGTGTAGATGGAGCCCCTGGAATATGAGGGTATTTATTTATTTACACTTTGGACAGATGTTTATTTGCAATTTAATTCAATTTACAATGGATAGAAGATTTAAACAAGCAAAAGTTGTATAAGCCCCTTTTTCCCTTTTTCTTCCCAAATACACAATTATTATTCTTATTATTCTTGTTCTTATATGAATAGACATCTTTACAGCGAATCATATCCTTAAAGTTGCATAAACTAATGTGTGATTATTGACTTGTTGCAATATGTACTATTGGATGTCATGTTCTTTTTACATCATTATTCTCATTTTAAGGTAAATATTATTACTATTATAAATATTATTAATATTATTGTTATAGAGTTTTTTTTGTTTTTGTCATTATTGCCCTTATTGTCATTAGTTTTTATGATACTGTTCTTCCTTTGGTTCTTATGTTTCTTTTATTATATCTGTTTGTGATTCATCTTCTCTGCTATGGAACAATATTTGGGGTAGCAGGATAACTAAAAAGAAAAGACATTGACTCAGGGAGACGCGGTGGGATTCAGTAAGCATAAACTTTTTACTACTCCCTCAACGTTTTCCTGCTTCAATACACCTGACTTACAGTAATGGCTCAAGTGCAGAGCTTGTCAGAGATCCATTTGTGTTGCAGCAGGGAAACATGTAATACCTGCAGGATAGTGAGCCTTGATTAGCAGGGTTGGGTATAACTGATGTAAACCGCAGTCATGCGAGAAACAAATACTAACATCTCAAACCTTTACGGGGAGGAACAGGATGCCTCAGATTTACAATGCAGCTGTTTAACAGAAAACTGAGATACATCACCACTAAAATATTATTAGTCAGCTTTTGTTATTCATCTGCTCGGGAACACTGCTGTCTATGGTAGGAAACATTATCAGGATATACAAATGATTTATCTAGTGTGGATAACTTCCCAAGTCTTGTAAAATATTACCACCCCTATTCAAAACACATCCAACAAGACTTCAGCGGTGAAAGCTCTATTATGTTGTGGTGAATAGAGGGAGTAAAACTGTCTTCTCTGTTATCTCAGCAGAGAAGACGACTACCAAGCATTCAGTTATTCTACATTCATGTACCAAAATGGGCTTGATGTTAAAGTGCATTAGTGATAAGCCCAAAGAGAGAGCAAGTCATGGCAGAGATCACGAAAGTGAAGGTTGTGTAAACATGCAGCTGTGTATGAAAGCATCTGTGTATCTGACTTTTGCATCACAGGAATCTGAACGGAATCTCATTAGTATTCAGAATGAGTGCATCCTGTTTCCATCATATGCCTTGTGTTCACCCAGTGTTTCTATCTATGAAAGACAAAGCAAGTGTGTGTCCATGCACAGAATCAAGCACACAGACAGCTCACATGCCTAGAAGTAAGCTTTGGAGAGAGAGAAAAAAAATCAAGACAATAAGGAAGCCCATAAGATTAGCTTTAATGGAAATGCAATTTAGACAAAGGCATTCAAGAAAGATAGCATGCATTTGTTGTCTGCAATTAAGAAAGACAAAAGAATGTTCCTAGTTAACATTTTATGCACTAAAAAGAAGACAAAAATGGAAACCTGTAGATCAAATATAAATGTTTTACTAAGACTCAGCTCAGGGATTACATAACACAAACCCAGATTTCTAGCAGTTTGTTTTTAAACTTTTTAGAAAGCATTGCATGCAAATATGTTCTACATATAAACCAGTAATCTATGCAGGGACAACACAGCTGAGCTCAGCTGTAAAACTGGAAACTGAGATAACTACACGAGCATTACTAACTTTAAGCAGTTGTCGTACAGATAAAAAGAAAATGTAGTGTACCCAACATTTACAGTTAAACATAAAACTAAAGCTGGCATATTTCTTTAGATAATAAAACAGGTTTGTTCCTCAAACAGCACTTAGATAAGGGGTTTCTAAAGTCGGCCATTGAAGGCCGCTGTCCTGCAGGTTTTCAATGCTTTCCTGCTCCAACATACCTGACTCAAATTAAATGGATCTAACAGCCTCTGAAGTTGTCCACAATGACTCATTAGCTTGAGTCAGGTGTGCTGGGGAAGGAAAACATTGAAAACCTGCAGGATTGTGGCCCTCGAGGGTCGCAGCTGGACACCCTCAACTTATATAACTTTTTCTGGGAAAAACTATTCTTTAGCTCTCGGAAGAGTAACATAGAGGAAAACCCTGAACTTTGTATGTTCCAGCATAGACTCTTATGCAGGTCCAGCAGACCCGGCTTATAAAACACAGTTATGAGGAGGAAATACAAAAAAGAAAAGACTGCACATTCTGACGGGGTCATCTACTGCAGGGTTCTGCAACTTCAGTCCTTAACTTCTCTGTCCTGCAGGTTTTAGCTGCATGTTTTCCTGCTTGAACTCACTTGGCCCAAATTAATGACTCATTTAAGGCTTCTGCAGAACATTAGAAGGTGTTGAGGATTTGAATCTGGTCTGTTGAAGCAGGGAAACAACTAAAAATTGAAGGGCAATGGCCCCTAAGGACTGAAGTTGAATAACTCTGATTTAGTGCTAAAAACAGACAAGACAGTCCCTAAGATATAGACTGGATAAGGTTTAAGTAGTTAAGGTATTTGGATTTTTATCACCTGGCCTCTCTTACAATTAATGTAGATAAATCATAGTCTTACCCTTTTTTTCTGCCTCCCATGCAAAAACACATACCTCCCCCCAAAAATTAAATATATCTTGACAACTACAAAGACTGTATTCACAATCTTGGTCTTAAAAGAAAGGCAAGATATGTGCGATTACTTCACAAATCAGAGTAAATTCACCTGGGACACAGTAAATGGTTATCTTTTCCTAAAAGAAAATTCTGAAATTCTTGAATTCTGAAAATGTTTGCACCTTCATTTGGTTTGCTTACACACTGTACTTAAGTCAAGCTAACTAACCCGCCTTGACCATGTAACGCAGTTACAACAGCAGCTTGCAAGGGGGACTATTCACCAAAATAACCACTGACCAAGAAGAAAGAAGAAGAAAATCCAGCTCATTGACTGGCCAGAGCCAAAACAGGCTCCTTTACAACAAGTAAATAATGAAGCAGTGCGGTTTCCCCAAGAATTTGTCCTGTACGAACAGCAGGAGAGGCAGCAAGCTATCCAACATGTTGCAGTATGTCATACATCACTTCCTCTCTTTGCTCCGCTGGAGAGCCCATTGTTATTCCCATTGTCAGCACACTGGACCAGAAATCACTTGCAATTGGTCCGAGACCCCAGGTTTTAAAGCAGACCACAGTTTATTTCTTTGGTCTTTAGTGGTATTGCTCGGTAGAGTCTTTTAGCTGAGTAACTTTGGTATGCTACATGTTTGGTGTTTCCTAACAGGTGCAAAGATCTTTTGTACTGCATGTAGCTCATGCTGCCCCCTGTACAGAGGGTTCTCGTCATGAAGAAGTTAAGGTTTGAGACATTGATAGCAGTCCTAAACCTTTGTACATGTCTTCTTTAATTTTTCCCGGTACTCTAAAGTTATATAAAACAATATAATAAATAATCTATTATAATGATTTAAGGAAAATAAGTAAACTTGTGATATATGTACTGATATTAGTTATCATAATGCATTTCAGGGATCAGTTCAACCTGTCTTTAATTATTTGCTGAATCATTAAAATTATAACTGAATGCAAGAATACTGGAGGTGGAAATTCAAGGGCTACTTTCACAGGTTAACACTAAAGTCATGAACCATCACGCATTTCAAAGACTAACTTAATAATCAATGTTAACAACTTCAATCACCTAACAACTCTGAACAGTGCACAATGTTAATGTCTCAGCCTTTCCCGTAAACAGGGTCTACAATGACAGGACCCAAAAGAGGCCTGTCACACAGAGAGCAGGGAGTCGCAGGCCTGTGTAATTAGAATCAATAATTCATTTTCCCCTTTTCTGCCACTGTTCCATTCAAACAACCCCTCACACACCAACGAGAGAGCTCCCAAATCTCCTCAGGGTCACAGTAATTGGACTGGGATTTTTTTTCTTTCCTCTCTCCACCTCTTTTCCTCCACCTGACCAAAATCTCATCAGCTAAATGCAGAGGAGAGCATTCTTATCGGGGTAATTGTCTTCGACTGCCACGTGAAGCTTTTGATGCCCTTTTCCAGGTGCTGGTATTGTTCTTTTGGGCTATTTAATTTGGGGAACAGCAGGAATTTTAGGTTGCTGAGTGTATGGGTGCTGGACAATTACAGTGTCATGCTATTTATCCCCCCTCGTTATAATGAAGCCTATTAGAGGTCTGAATCAGAAAGCTCACAGTCAGTAAGTGGATGAGGAATGGGACTTAGATTTGCATGTGTACTGGCTGGAATAATTATAGCACATCTTACATGGTGAATTTAATCAACATCAAAGAAGGAGCCACCCATTGTGTGAATGGATTCATTTTAAGTCTTGCTTCCTCCTTTACTGGCACTTTTGCGTGAAGGTAATTACACCCTGTTGTTAATGTAATAGACTTCAATCGCACCTATTCAAATTCATTTTTATTTCACAGATAGTTTAGGTCATTTTTTCTTGAGAAATCCATTATAATCATTATGTCCAGGCATCGTGACCACCTTCAGCATGGCCACAAATACTGATCATCACTACTGTATTACTGTCTTTCATCATAATACTAACTGAAATCGTTATCATCGATCAGTATTGGTATGTACACTGTAGTCACTGTCATCATCACTACTGTCACCAAATGTAGGACTCGTGTCACTCTAAACTTGTGAAGCGAATCACACGGTGTCAAAAATCAGATTGCTCTGGGACATTATAAAGATCATAGCTACCTAAACATGTCTTAGCTTCTGCACGGGCACACTGCAGCTGCACATTTCTATCTGTGGGTGTCACCCATAGAGACATAGATAATGGTGGTTGTGACTGGCTTCTCTGTCACTCTGCCATTCCCATCTCCCTGGCTGGGATTTAATGTGACACTTATAGCTATTGGATGGCTTAGCCCCTAGATAGCAGGGAACCATGCCTGAATGGAAATGAGATTGTCATCTGTCAGCTACACCCATCAAACCACTGAAAGACTGACAAAGAGGGTGGAGGAAGGATTGAGAGAGATATTGGGTGATGGAGAGGAAGAAGAGGAACCCCTTAGATGCCTCTTGTGTTGGCCTCTCATCACTGAAGCCTTTATCTGATAACAGCAGTACTGTCACAACTCAGATGGCACAGAACAAAAAAGTGGACAGACATGAATTATGGGTTAATATCCTGCAGTTCTTTCTCTCTGTAAGAGTTTCCATTTGAAGTGCATGATGTAAGAACTTATGGAGCATGTACGGGGGACAAAAATGACACATTTTCTAAAGCTGGGGGTTTTGTACAATCACTTGTTACATGAAAGCCAGAAAAAGTAACCCGAGAGCAAAAACTTTAGACATTCCTCTTACCTAATCCATGAGGAATATGTTAGGTTAGGGCTACTCTTAACACTGATGCCAAGGAGACACACACTTCAGTAAATAACCATTAAAAATTCACATCCACATTTTAAGAAAGGTTCAGGTTAAGTAGCTTACCAGACACTTTCAAGGCTTTATGCACATTTTTAGATTTCAGGCTAATCTAAAAAAAGATTTAATCTAATGGACATCCAGTCTGTACCGTACAATGACAAGGCAAAGACACAGTTTTTTGGTGTGTTGTCTTGATTTTAGACCCTTCACTTAATGATTAGTTATGTACTTTTAGCAACAATGTAGGTCTCAAATCTCAGAATAATTGTACAAGTTTGGCACAACTTTCTTTTGAAGATTTCTTGTCCATATGGCAAGAAAAGTCCCGCCTTTTAATGGTTGTATGACTTTCAGGTCTTACCAAAGATGCTCTATCGGTTTCAGCTCCAGACTCTAAGAACATCCTAAAGTTGTGTTTCCTCCATATTCTGAAAGGAACTGTAGTTGTACAGTTCATATTATGTTTCACTAGCTCATCAGATCTTGCTTATAATGATCTCAGTCATTAAAATACTCTGTTGGCAGATCATAGACCACTCTACAAAGAAATGGAAGTCTGGCTCTTATTCACTGCAACAGTTGGTCTCTTGATTAAGTGTCTGACCACGATTACTGACAGTCACATTTAAATTCAGTTGTAAAGAAAGATGCCCCTGGGCAATTTTAAATGCAGGATAATTATTGCATATTTTTTTCTGAAGTAGGTGCTTTCATACAATCCTGTCCTTCACTTTCATACACAGCATCAGCTGTGACACCTTATAGAGGCAGATGGCATCTTTTCTAATTATGTGTACTTTACTTAGTAAGGCTGAAATGGACTTCAGTGAATTAAAGCATTGTAAGGACCACTGACAGGATACTCCACATTGTAGCTTGGAGTATAACAACAAGGAGCTCTTCAGTTCTTCACAAGTCTTTCAATAAAAGTCTGTTTTTGCTCATTATTGTGGAGAATTGTGCATTTAAAAGGTGCACCGATCTGCTTTTTTGGAGTTCTCATCTGATTCTGATATCTAAAATTTGGATATTGGCCTATACTGAAATTTTCTGATATCAAATCTGTTTGTGAAAATTTTTGTGATTATGCTCATTATTGCAGTTTCTGTTGTTGTGTAAGGCTTCATTAGGCTGTAGGAAACCACACAAACGTCTGATAAACACAATTAATGCAGTTTAAATGTTTTCCAAAATTACTTATAAGTAAAACAAAGACAATGTCTGTAGTTGATTCATAATCTTAATAAAAACAAAGCTAGTTACATTTAATATTTTAATATTTAAGGCCCAAGAGAATGCGTTGAAAGGAATGCAGGATGTATGCAAATAATCTGGGAACACTAGATAGTCTGACAGATTGTGGTGTGCAGTATCGGCTCAGAGGGCTTGTTTTTATGCTGAAGAGAACTTTGCACCAAATTTTATTTCAGTTTGAAGATCTCACAAACGGGATTGTGCTAGTAGCAAATGTTTAAAATACTCCACAGGTTTACATGCATTAGTGAAAGCGTCACTAACGCTGCACTGTGAAATTAGCCTGTCTTGCTCAACCAGCTCTAGCTATGAACAAAACAACCCAAGCTGGAGATTCCCAGGTCTTCCTTCACCTTCTTTACATAAGTCATATTGTCATGCAGGATTGCAGCATTTTAGCTAGCAGACTTTTCCAGAATCCTTGACAGATAGAGACTGACTGGTCAGAACGATGAATTGGAGGAACGTTTCTGTGCTGGAAGTTTACCACTCCACTAAAACTTTTCTCTTCCTCTCTGCAGGCTGATACACACAAAAGGATTTTCTAAATCTGAAGAGATTTTTTATTTTTTTGAGCCAAGTTTTTTTTTTTATCTACTTAATTTTATGAAGACAACAAATCAGGCATTTAACAGTTTTCATCAAACTGTGTGTGGTGGCTCCAATAATTTCGGCATAGAACAACACACACAAAAACGAAGAAGAATGAAACATAGCAACAACCAGAAACAGAAGAAGAAGAACCATGGCATGAACCGGAAAACACAACACCCAGCATGGCAGAGGATATACATGATGAAGTAATGATGGTGGTCTTGGGACTATTGTTAACAGAAAAATCACGAACTGAAAAAATACCATGAATGCGGATTTTATATCCTTCCTCGTTCCCCAGTCAGTTCACTCTCTGATTGGCTACGTTCTGTTCCACATCACAATCCACACAATCACAACTCAGGAGTCGTCGGCTTTCCATACATGAACATTTTTGGTTATAAATATTGAACATGTTCAATACTTCTGAACCACAACCCGTTTTGAAGCCGATTGTCTGGACGAATTCAGTCATAACAGACCAAATGATACTTTTATAGAAAAATCTTATAAGACTTAAGATAATCGGGTGTTTGTCCTCCTTGTTAGGGAAGGAGTAAAATAAGGACAAAAACAGCAAGATAATCTTTATGTGTGTAACCAACTGTAGCTGAATAATATTTTACCCTGGAAACCTGCACAACTTGTCTGTATACACATTTGAAGTCGCTGTCTTGCTTTTTCTATGTTTCAAACCTAAAATATATCCAAATTAATGACATGCTAAAGTAGCAAAGAAAGCTCATTCCCCATCAGAGTTGTCAGTACAGGTGTATGGTAACGCTGCCTGTAAACTACAAAGTCAGAGAAACAAACTAAATAATATATAATTATTTATATATATACTAGTTCTATGGGAAATATTTCATGATCTGATTCTGAATCAACATATTTTGTTTGGCTTAAACCAGCATAATACTTATATTTGGTAAACATGGGACCCCAAAAGCTCCGTCTGTGGATCAGTGAGTTGAATTGGGAATTCAGCTCAATATCAAATCTGTGAATCACATCGACATCAGAGCCCGATAACAATATTGGATCAGATCAGTCCCAACTCTAGAGCATTAACTGATTAAAGAAAAAACTAAGTGAATTTCTTCAAAGATTAGTCCAAACTATAAAATGTAGAGAACTTGAAGGACTGAGGACTATCTATCAGTATTGGGGACATTTTAATCTCAGATTCTTTTTATCTTTGTTTTTGTCCACATTATTCAGAATAAAAAGCATTATCTATTACCAAGACACTGCTAAAGTGGAGCTAAAAGTTAGCCCTATAACCTCAAAGCAATATGCTTCCACACATAAGCTACACATAAAAAAGTACATCACTTTCCCAAAAGACTCTGAGTGTTTTACCAAGACCAGCCAAAAGAGCCTTATCCAATTCTCTAGAAGGTGATAGCAGAGGGGAGTGAGAGGCCAGTGAGCCAAAATCAAATTAGCATCACAATAAATCAGCAGCAGAGAGACAGCAGTCAGAGTAAAGGTGAGGGAAGAAGGCCATGGATTTTCTGCCACGGGGGCGACTTGCTGTCACTCAGCTGCCTGTTGGAGTGCTGTATACAAAGAACAAAACCACAAAAGCGACATATACACACAGATGCATATGTGCACACACATGCACTGGTGAATAAACTTGCCAGTAACAAGAGCACAAAGAAACTATGCACAGATTCCTCAAAAATAAGAAATCATTGAATGTGGCCAACGACTGACTGCGTCAACAGGACGGCGATCGATATGGATGTCCCGACTTACAGTGAGAGCAGAGACGCTTTGAATTGCATTTTTGCACAGTTAATATAGCCACTCAGAAGAATACATCCACACACACACACTGACACACACATATATACCAGTTGGTAATTAGTCAGCCTGACAGAACATCCCATGGCAAGTAAGGACAAGTACAGCTGAATTAGACCAGAGAAGCTACTCCTGCAAACATGCACACAGTCACAGACTTGCCCACAGTCACCAGGGAGGGACTCTACACAGTATGAAGGCCTAATTAAGACGCTGAGATAATTGGTGGGGGGGGTCTGTGTGTATGTGTGTGTGGTTGTTTATTTCAAAGAGATCTTCAATTACTCAAAGCAGCATCACATGTGCACAAACGCCAACAGTTACCCGTGGGGGTTTAGACAGAGAAGGAGAAAGGTTCTGCAGGGGGAAGCTAAAGGACAGCAGGCCATGGAAAAACACATATAGAGGGTATACACTGATGGGATATGTGCCAAATTTAGCAAGAGAGAGGCAGTCTGAGAGGTCACACAAAGGGAGGAAGGGAAAGGGAGGGGAGAAAAAGTGAGAATGGCAGATGAAAAATGAGGCTAGCTCGCAGACAGGCCTCAGATGACACCACGCGCTCCCAACGTCAAAGAGCCTTGGGGTTACACGGGGAATTTTGGGTAATGCGGTCCGACGTGCCACAGCTCAGTGGTCCTCTGACTGGCTGCTGAGCTCAGGATGACATGCTCAGAGGGGGTGGTCAAGATGGAGATTCCTGATTGGATGTGGGGTTTCTGGAAGCAGCCCAAAAGATCCAAGCCTATGTAGGTTTGTCCTCAAACTAAGGTCGATAAACAATGCTACATTGCTTTCATCAACAGTAAGAAATAAGTTTAATTTTAGCTGCTAAAAATGGACAATTTATCGTCTGACAAAATTACTGCTTTTCTGAAACTAAAATTTTGCTTAGCATAATACAAAAGGATGTTTTTGTACACACACAAACACACACACACACACACATATATATATATATATATATATAGTAAAGTAAAAATGATCCCAACATAGAAATAGTAACTGCAGTAATTACACATAATCTGTAAAATTTGAAATCATTGAACTTTTTATTCTGTGTGTGTTCATTTTCATGTTTTCAAGAGTAACCAACTGTGGTCACTGACCAGGATTTCACCTCTTATGCTTTATTCAAACAGATCAAGCAGATCTACATATCAGATCTTACCTCCCGGACTGATGTTGAAATGTTAGTGATCACATCGGAACTGTCTTCTAACAGCAAAAGCATTATGCATGTTGCATTTCTTCATGTAAAAACTACAATGCAATTAAAAGATGAGACTCTGGGTTTGATATGAACCAATAAAAGATGGTCCCTAACACAGGTCAGGCAAGTGGGAAGATATAGGGGGCTAACGGAGCATTCACATCATGATAGTTTAGGGGAATCGGCTCGATTGGGCGGGGGAATACCATGAAATGTCGCACCTTGTTCTAGTTTGTCGCACCAAACTCTGCAGTTTACTCAAGCGGACCAAACCGCATGGACAAGGTCACGCAGTTACAGCAAATGCTCTCTTGGGGCGGTACTGCCTGAAACAACCACTGACCTGAATTTACCGCAAATAAACAATGGAGCAAAACCAAGTTTGCACAGTCTTTGGATTTCTGTTTTTTACTTTGGTGTTCAAACCTCATATTGTTTTGCACATGAAGCTGTCCAGTATGAACAGGAATTTTACCAATCCCAAAGTTAAACTTGAGGCAATATCCACACACATATCAGAGATTTCTCGGATTCCTATATAAATTAATAGGCTTCTGGTTGAGTACCACTAAAATGGCTAAACACAGTGTTCTTTTAAAACTATTTACACCAGTTAGTAAAAGGCAAAATAGTCCTTACTTGTTGGAAGACACCGCTTGGTTAAACTCAGTATGCTGGTACCGTATTCCTCCCAAGGTTTCCATTGCTCTGCAGCCTACTGGCCACTAAAACAGAAACAGAAAAAGTTTAGGAACCACTATTATAAAAGAATATGTGCCATTAATACAGGTTTTCTTGTGTCCCCTTTTCTTTAAATGCCCTTCTTCCCTCTCAATGATAATCTATTGAAGACACACATACATCAATAACATAAGGGGCCTTACAGATTTCTGCAAAGCCTTCAACAAAGCTTGCAAGCACAGTCATCAAGAACAAGGAATGATATTAGTTTAACGCAAGGCATGATAAATTGAGAACCAGAGAGACCTGTGGCCCCCACTTCATTTAGATACAGGAACGAACCTCATTAATATGAACTGGATGTCCATTGGTTGCAGTTTCATGTATCATACATTAGCTAGCATCTTAATCACCATAAAGATGACTCAAACATAATTAGGTTTTTCCCGTGAAGCATGCCTGATTTGGTGTTCTACTTCCTCTATGTGAATTTGAGGTCATATTTCTCTGCTGAGTTCAGGGAATTATTGAGGCCCCATCCCTTACCTCACCTCACCTTATCAGAGGAATGTATCTAACACTTCCACTCTGCCTCCATTTCTCTCAACATCACAGATATAAATGGTGTCTTTATGGACGAGCCAGCTGATGGAGGATCCATCTTCTGTGATTAACATTTTAAGGAACTGTCTGTGGGTTCAATTATCACTAGAGAGCCCACCTATTGTTCATTTGGCATGCACCTGCTAAGTGAAAGTTTACACCTTCAACAGTGTGCATTAGTGCACATCAATTATGCAGGTGGCAGAAATTACATATTTATGTATTCTGATAATTACATTTTTAATACAGCAGATGTCTGCCTCATTTATAGCAGTTAATGAAAATGAATGACAGCCATTTTTACTGAGGGAAGTTCATATGAGTGTTGAAAATATGAGGAAGGGAATGGTTGAGCATGGGTGAGTTGTCTGTGTCCTGAATGAAAATTATGTCTCCTTTATTGATTGGAGAAGCTTAAATAACATGAGCTGTAATTTCATTGTAGGCACCATGATTAATTTACATAATCAGACACTAAGTGCTGTGCTACAAAATGGCTGCTAGCAGACATCCGCTGCATGTAGCGTTCATTAATGTGGTGAGAGGGGATCGTACTCATGCAACAAGGTAAGCACTCTGATCCAATGCATCCTTATTTCTCACTTGACTTTCTCAGGCTATGAAAGCTGCATAATGTGTGCATCAGTTCATACACGTCTAAAAACTCTGCAGCACCCTTTTATAACCACAGCAACGTGCTATAAAAGGAACAAACTGGGGCAAAGTTTTGCAGGGAAGGAATCAGCAGGAAAATGCTCGACATTCTCTCAAATTCATGATGGCATTTTGTCTCGGGACTGACATGTGAAAAGTGAGTCACCAGCTGTGAGTGGCATCCCCACATGAGAACCTCAGGAGAGAACTGACAGCAATACAAATGCAATTTGTTGGGATTTGGAGAAAAAGTGTTGCATTTACTGTCCAGTCATTTGTACCCATGCAGAACTCATCGTCACATGCCTGTGGGAGAATGACTCCACACGCTAATGAGGTGGTCACATTTCCAGAAATATATCTTGTTTCAGCCACCCACCACTAGCAGTAAAAATAAAAATCACAAGGTTAACGTCATCACAGGCTGTCGCCTCTGTACGCTGGAGCCCTCTGACACAATCCCTGCTTTGAACCTTCCTGCCATGCCTCATCAACACTGCAAATGCACTCACTATATGCCCTTTCTATACCCAGAGGTGTATTAATTATTTGGTGGCCATTAGGAGGACTGCTGTGATCCTGGAATAAGGTTTGTTATCAGCAAAGATACTTGTGACATCCACTCTAAATGCAGATTTTATGAAGTGTTTGAGAAGTGTTAGGAGACTCACCAATGAGAAACAGCCTCAACTACAATGAAATAAAAACACAACAGTGCTTCAGTTCCTCTCAGCTGTGTAACATGTTAGCAGGCCACGATATATTTGTTTAAACTTTAGAGTGTGCATTCAATGTTGTATTTATAATAAAAGTTTTTGTCTGCAAGATGCCACAAATTAAACAAGCATCCTAGTTCTATTATCACACTGAGCCACTACAACCAACTGTTTCACAAAGGATGACATTTGAGGTTGAATTACTGCTTTTATTCTTGTTGGTTTTATAAAGTTGCATGATGATTACATATTCTGAATACAGCCTGTGAAACTAGTTGGATAAGAAGTGAAAAATTGGACCCGACTCCCTGGAGTGTGGGCCAACACTTCTGTCTGAGTGTAGTTAAGTTTATTGAGCTCGTGCATCACGTCCACTTGGCAGAGGAGGTCCACCCGCATGGGCAGAGAAAACTGTGAAAATGAGTGCAATGTTAACGAGACAAGCAGGAGCTGTCGTGACATCCCCAGATTTTTGGGATCTTTCCACTCTCTGATATGACTGCTGCGTTGTTGACTTGTTTTGAAGGCTGGCAAAGTTAAGGGCATATGTAAATGATTACTGATCAATACCTGCCAGCACTCACAGAGAAACTGAGCCTCGGCTCAAGCTGCAGTGCATTGCTGTCAGTCAAGCGTGGACTTCTGCCTTAAATTGAAAATCCAATACTTGTTTATGGAGCTCCAGATATTGTGATTAATTAAATTTTCGTCATGCTGACAGTCTTTCACCTCTTTTCCCCACTAGTGATTCATGTGGTGGAAAAGCGGAGTCCATCTTCTGTAATGTCTTTCATTTACTCACCCAAGTCCTCCACTAGCTTGAGGAAAGAAAAAAAAGAAGATCCAAAATGAAAGACATGTCAGAAAGTCTTTTTTTAAGCAACACAAAGATTAGAAATATGACAGGATGGTTAAAAAAATTCACTTGTAAAATATGTGCAAAGACGCTCTAAGAGTGCAACACAAACGCAGATAAAATATTCATGGGTTGGAGCAGGAGTTCTCAGATGGGTTTCATATGTGAACTGATGATTGACTTGTTTACAATCGTCTTGGTCATCAATGGAGAAACACAGACAAGGACAAAAAAAAGACATTCAACAAAGGCGTGAGGTGTAAAAGAGTGTGAATGACTCACACCGAGCTAACAAATGGCGCCAGCAAACAATGCTGTCCAAGTATTTGCCTAATTCGAGGAGGAAATTAACACTCTGAAATGAAAGATTTTGCATAAAAATGAAGCTAAATGGTGTCTAATTAAAAGAGATTTTGAATCAGCCTATTAATCAAAACCTGTAAATAGCTGTGGCTGATAACCCTTGAATGTAATAGTTTTCAAGTGCAGTTTAGTCATCAGCCCTTTCTGCCTTGTGTCTCCAGTCTTCATGTCTACACTGCAACCTGTTGCCTTGGAGACTGCAGCGCTCCAAAATAGTAGTGTTAAGACAGTAATAAGCAAATGGACAATGTTTCATTAGCTTTCTGTTAATTGAAAGCTGTGCTAAAGTGGTATTTGTTTCCTGGCTCACTCATACGTAATTGTTTTCACATGAACGCTTTGATAGGTAAGAGGCTTATCCTGTCATACAAACATTATCTTGACACTGGCCATCAGTTTATATCTTGCCGTCTACACCAGCGAGCCAGCCAATTATTCTTTATAGGGAGCACCTTGGACATCACTTCAATTACGACCAACTGGAAAGCTGTCAACTTGGGCCAAAGCCACTAATGAAAGACAGAGGAAGTCATTACTTTGCTACTGTACTGTTGGTAATTAAGTTAAACAAATTGCAACTAGTTATTATCTGCTAATTAAGTCTGTCAGAATTCAAACCCTCCTTTATATGATGATCATCACTCCCACCAGCTTTCTCTTCCTTTCTATACTACATTGTCTCCATTTGAGCCCTAAATCCTTCAGAGACACTGCGGTGCATTGATCACAGTGCCTCTACAACTTGTTTCCCACTTTTCACAGCTTAACCATTTCCTTCACTTGTCCCAAAGTTTCTTAGCACACTTCCATGGGAATAAGCAAGAAATTGATGGATGAGCAGACCAGTACCAAACATTTCCCAAATCACATCCTGAGGATCTTAAAAGTAATGGGGATGAAAACAGGAAGCTGGTCTGCTGGTATCAATCTGCCCTCTGCTTCCCCTGACAGATAGCCCAAACCACCATCCATAATTACCTACTTGTTAACAGCAGAGAGAACAAAGCAGACCAACCAGGAAGTCAACCCACTGCACATCTCTTCTCTCTTGGTTTAACCTTTCTCTGGCTATGGACACCCTAAAATGTTTCCCCTGTTGTGTCTTGTTTAGCAAGACAGGTATCACTCATCAACTTCAGCTCTGGGACAACCCTGCTATGGTCAAAGTCAGGCAGTTCTGGGCGACAGCTCCGGACCTACAGATTGATGCAGGTGTGTTGAGAAATGCCAGAGCAGACCAGCCCAGGTTAGTGAAGGCCTGACAGCTTTATTGATAAATTAAACACATGACTGCATAAAAAGCATCAATCTCTCAAGTCCTCTCCTACCTTTTTTTCATTCTTGTGCTTTACTCAGAGCTAAAATGACATGTTCAATGACATCACTTTAAAGCTTTAGGTTTTTCTTTTTACTGGAGTCTACAAATATCAGTATTGGATTAGAATTCAGCTGCTACTCCAGACTGTAAAAAACAAGCCTTTCAAAGTTATTTAGTAACTGGACTGGAACTTCTTGTTAAACTCTGAGCCAGTGTTTTGTTCACTTTGATGTCTTGGTTCACCAGTATCAAATATACCTCAGTGGATTTAAAAGAAACGGAGGCAAGAGAACCTCCTTAAAGTCAAACTTTCGGCTGTTTAAGCTGGTCAGGTCTACCACAGTAAATTAGTAGCCTATATAGGTCATAGACACCCTTTTGGCATTAACAAAGCTGATCAAATAACACGGCAATTTGAGCAGGAGTGAAGCAAATCTCAAGCCTAGACCTAATCCATCAGGGATCCGGACAAGACGAGAGGAAGGGTGTCAAAAGAAATTAAATCAAAGGGAACAACACATGGGCTGAGATGGAGAGATAACATCCACACACCCTCCCCATATACACAACCCCCCTCACATTCCCCTCTGTCGTCTCTCCTACCAGACAGATGGATGCACTCTTGAAGAGGAGTCCGAGGAAACTTTTAATGAACAAGAAGCAGGCTGAGGGGCTTTTTGAATTATCTCATGGTCGATAAGCCCCCCCACAGCGCAAATGGCACTGCGAAGGGCTTTGGTCAGATAAACAACATCTTTTCAGTGGGAGAACAGAGGAAGGAGCTGACACTCGAGGAGAGATTAGCAGGGTCTCTTTTCAGGGCTTGTCAGGCCCATTGGACAGGAATCGAAACTGTGGAAGAGAGCTCGAAGAAGAGAAGGAGGGGCCCTTAAAAAAATGTCTTATTTCAAGAGGCTTTTTTTTTCCACCTTCATTCTTTAAACTGTTTTAAGAGCAAGTTGTCGGAGCGACATATTTGTCTTTTAAATTGAATCTGACAGCATGTTTACTTCTCAGAGCAGCATCCACAGCTGTGAGATCCAGGACTGTAACTATGGCAAAGAAAAGAAAAAATAACTAAGACTTAAGATTTTGTAAATGTAATTAAATTGTGGGTTTGATGTTTGCTGGATAACAAATTCTGCCTCAATATGATTTTGACTCAGGATCCAGTGTTCAGTATGAGACATTATCACACGCTGATTTAACACTTTGAACCCTGTGACTGCTTTTAAGGCCTCTGCTTAAAAATTGCATTCTCATTATGAAATGTGTATACCTCTGCAACCACGAGGTCGATTTGTGGGATTTGTTAAGATGTGCAAATGCCAGTATATATGTTACATGTGGAGAATAAATAGAAATGGCATAGCACAGGACGATTCATTTACTGGGCTGCAGTCCTGTTGTTTCCCTGCTCCAACACGCCTGACTCAAATTAATGAGTCATTGTGCAGAACATCAAAGTCTGTTGGATCCATTTAATTTGAGTCTGGTGTGTTGGAGCAGGGAAACATTGAAAACCTGCAAGACCGTGGCCTTAAAGCATAAAACAACATAGCATAAATGAAAAGTTTCAGGCTTAACTAGAAAAACAAAACAAATTTAAAAAAACTCTCAGGATGAATACGTAGCTGATTTCCTGTGGGCAACTTTAAAACTCCAGTCTCCTTTCTTTTCATCACCAGTTTGTTTGTTCACCCAAGCAGTAACAGACTCAGCCAAGCAATCACATGCTAGTCCAATATTGCTTCGTTTCATTTGGCTGTGAAAACTTACCTTTATCTGCTTCACAGAGAAAGCGAACTGAAACAATTCATCCAGCAAACCACACCTGCTAAACAATATGTTCTTCGCTGCTGCCACTCTGCACAGTCACCACCACAGACACTCCTTCTCACTGGTCAGTGATCTTCTGGAAGATCAGCAGGCATATTGTAGAGGATTCCAGCATCTTCAAAATAAAGATAGGAACTTTTGTTTAATCCTGACTGAATTAAACATCTCTGAGGATTTTTCTCCTTACAGACAAACAGTCTCGCTCACTGGGGGTCTGACTCAGATTTATGACTTGGTTTCCAGTTCCACAGGTTAAAGGTCGACTCTCTCCATCCTGGACTGGGGAGTACTTTGTTTAAGTTATATACAAGATCTGGGAAGTTTCTGAACTTTAATCTTCTGCAGCAAATCTGCCTTTTTAGTTAACGAAATGAATGTTTTCTGATTCCCAGGTGGTACTCATCCGGGACGTTCTCCACTGATAAGCAACCCCCTCTTTTTTTCAGGCAATCTTAACTGGGCCAGGACATCTGGAAACACCCCAAGAAATGTTTATCTTAAACATACAAAAGAGGGGTAATAAAACTTGTAAGGTTTCCTCTGTCCACCCCACAGAAAGAAGTTTCTTTGTCTGCAGGAAGAACAAAAGATTAGACTTATATAAGTTTAAAATGTTCATTTAAATAGATACATATATACATATGTTTCTTTTGATACCATGCACATGCATATAATCATTATCATTTTTGTACAAGGTTTAACAACAAGTTTGATTAATTTGTGATCTGAAACTTTATTACTGTGTTTGTTTGAGATATAATCTTTTTACTATTTTATTGTCTTTTCAATGATTCACGATGACTTTGATGATGTTTCATTTAAGGCTTTAATAACTTGGACATGCAGATATATTCACAAAATGTTTAATTTGATACTCTTTACAAAATTATCAGATCAGCCCTCTATCTGCTATCTGACCCAAAACCAGCCCACAAGACTGTTTATTGGTCAAGATAATGGTCCCACATCCTTTCATGGGGCGTGCCATCAAACTGAACTCAGAACAAAGAGTTTAGTTCTCGCTTCAAGTTGAGTTGAGTTGGTTTGGTCTGTCTGTCTTCAACCTCCCCTGGCGTTGTACATCCTCGTCAGACATGCTCTTTTCTAGGGTCACTTAGATTTCTCAGGACACTTCGTCTGAACGCAAGAGAGAGAGAGAGAGACACTGCGGGAAAATTAAGTTTGCCGTGATGTGAAGAACATCACTCCAGATATACTAAAGCTTGGGCCTGCATTCAAAAGGCAAGATTGATTTTTTTTCCCTTTTTGACTGATTCATTCCTTTTTTTTTCCAGCTGATACTTCTTTTTTCTTTAGTTATGTTTTAATCTTTCGGACTTTTAATATTAATCCTTGATTTTGATCTTTAGTTTGAATAACTGGTTAATGCAGGCTGACCAAATATTCAGAACCAGTTCTACAGAGTTTCTTTTTGGACTGATCCAAAGCTGGACTTTTCTCTCCTGCCTACCACTGCAAACCATTCACTGTCCATCATCGATACCACCAGCCGAGCCGTGGGAGAGTCCGCATCTGCAGAGCTGCCTGATACAAACCTTCGGACCACCACGTGACACATCTTCTGGCCTTCTTGGGAGTCGTTCGGGATCCAAACCACCTGTTCCAACTTCATCATTTGCCCGGGAGAGTCACCACAACGGTTGTAAGTCGGTTCGATCCAAACAGAACCGGACGAGTCCTGCTCAGATCAATTCTCTGCTTGTCTGCTCAGTGACCTTAGCAGTTTTTCCTCTTAGTTAAACTTCCAGCTTTAAACAGATGAGATTCAGTTTTCCCTCTTTTTCGTTTAGGATTCAGAGTTTTCAGTCCTAAACCTTAGTTTAATTAACTTTTGTTTCATTTCTTGCATACATTTAATTCATTCTGACATATTACATTGAAATAAGATTCTGGTTTGAACACCATATTCTGCATTTTACAATGTTTGATTCATTTCCCATGAAGTCCTTTGTAAATATTTCCTTTTCATTTATGCCTGATTAGACTAGTAATAAATATTTCATATTTATCCTAAACTGGTGTGGTTATTGTGAACTCCTCCTTTGAGTCATGTTATGGGTCCCTTCGACTTAAGAATTCACATTATTAGTGTCCTAAGACTGATCCATTGATAACTGACTAATCTGACTAGCTTGAATTAATTAATTTATTAAATTAATTAATTTAGTACTCTAATGGTGTCGGCACAGCCATTAGACTAGTATAAGGCTATCTGTGTGGTGGTGCTCCCGAAGTATAATCAAAAGGTTGACTAATAAGTCATAATTTTATTAAATTATTAAAATGAATAATTTTAATAAACATCTTTAATGTTTACTGCTGCTAAATCGCTCTAAGTCTCTCTTTTACCATGGACCCATAGTATAAGGAGGATTCAGCTCATCTGTCCCTAGTTTATTTTGTCACATTACAGCATACCTGTTTAAATAAGCACATTATAAATAAACTCTATGCTCAACTCACTCTTTCCGGTCTTCCTGGATTTATCCTGCGCTCACCTTAAAGCCCCAGTGTGTAACTTATTTGGCTTTTTATTGACCAAAATCAAGTATTGCTTTCATAAATACGTATTTTACCAAAGTCTAATCACAACTGCAACCAATTGAAAGCATTCTTGTAGCTTAGAATGAGTTGTTTATAAGTACATAGGTGGCAGTGCACCCAACTAGAGGCTGCAATGTTGTATCGCCATCTTTGAAGATGTTACCCTTACGTGTTTTTTCTGCGAATCCCCATGTGTGGACGGAGGAAAAAAAAGCCAAGAAAAGACAAAGAAATAATAACAGGTAGAAAGCAAGAGTGTACATAGCAGTACAAGCAGAGAGACTTCAAAACTGATGTGGAGGTTGCAGGCTTTCTGCTGGATAGGTAAGTTAATTCCATCTAACAGTGAAGTTTATTGTGGTGTTATGTTAGAAACTGGGAAGGTAGTCCAGCAACTAGTTTATCCTCCCATTTAAGTCGGATCATTTACTGTTACTTGCTATATAAAACGGCAGAAATGGCTAATTTGTTAGTTAGCCTACAATAGAAAAGCACCGTTGCAACAGTTGAAGTTTAAACTTCTATTTAGAGTCTCAAACCAAATATTTTTAGAACTTAGAATTGTACAGTCTGACTTTCTTATGACACACCAAACCCTTGTTAGCAACCAAATATAAACAAATCAACATTTTCCCTTATTTTTCCTCACAAGTGATTATGTCAGATCATTTTAATTTGATGCTATCAGCTCATTGATGCCCTTTAACCCATTACACTGATCAATGTATCTAGAATCTGCAATACATTGCTACAGAGGAAAGATATTCCTACGTTAGCATGTATAATAGGTATTTGTGTGTGGGCATCATAGCTCGTGCCGGCTGACCTTTTCAGAGGGCTGTCACATTCTCCCTTTGATACCATCAGATCAATTTAGGAGTTTGATGGTAAGCGTGGTGATTGCACCAAGGTTAAACCTCAAAAGTAGGGTTGATCAATCAGCTGGTGCACAGCCATGCATTGCAAACAAAGAAGCATGATGGTGTCTCTGGGGGTGGAACTCAACATATTTTTTGTTCACATATGCATTAATGAGAACCTTACTGAGAAATATATGGGACTAAGTGAGGGAAGCAGGTCATTGTTTTGAAGAAAATTGCTTTGATTTTCAGTCTACTCATCTCCTCTTATGTAAGCTTATTTCTATAACCATACACATACAAAGCATTCATTCTTCATCATGCATCCTGCCAGTATCCAGCATTCATTGCACTCTAAAGAGAGAACTAGTAAAGTCTCTAGTAGCTCATGCTGCTACTGTTTTTATTTTCTTCGTGTTTTTGTTGGCATTAAGATGAAAAATGCATGCCAGCCTTAATGTAGAGAACATTTCTTACTGTAAGTCATTTAAAAGAAGAACAAAATGTTTCAACGTATGTGGAGATTTTCCTCATAACCTTAAATATAAATGAGCCTTTATCAGCATTAGTGATTATATAAAAAATAAAATAAAAAATACATTGCAACGCAGTGTATAAGTGACTTATGAAGGAGATCTTTGAATGGGAGAAAGCAATAACAGTACAATGGAGTTTAAATTTAGCAGCCTGTGTCTTTAAATCATATCTGCCATCATTTACTGCATTGCAGATAAGTCAAGCCATTAGAGCCACCAATTGTACACTTCAATGACCCCAAGTAGCTTTAATTACATAAAGTTGTCAGCACAATGGACACCCTCCCATTGGGAATTAGATTGGTAAACATCAATCGAAGCAAAACCTGTATAACTGTCTTATCTGTGTGCACTGTGTGTGTCATATGTAGCCCAATGTGAATGAGTGGTAAGCTTGCTGAGATCAGCCTCAAGCATCCTTACCAGGCTTTAAAATCTTTATTGACCTGTGAAGGTGAGAGTTTTAATGACCTCTCATAAGCAGGGAGGTATACTATGTGGTTAATGTGGCAAATGAGTTGCACCTTAATTGAGCTGAGCTCTGCACATCAGGTCAGGTAAGGTGCACTGATGATTTTTTGAAGAAGCAGCAATTTAGAGGTTGAGGAATGCATCGCTAAATGTTTCATAGCATCTTGAATGATGCAAGATATCATTTTTGTGTAAAATAAAAGTGGAAAATTTAAAATGGCATGACTGCAAATAAAATGGATGCAAATAACTTGAAGAAAACTTACACCGCCCTTTGATTTCTTCTTGTTTTCATTCCAGTAAAGGAAACTAACCCACAGTCTTCCTCAGCAAGCCGTGAACATTAACTGTCAGCCCGGATTTGCAATTTTACCAAACAAACCTCTATCTTCACAAAAACCCTGTTAGGCCCAATCACTGCCAACAAACTGACACCCGCAGATGAATCTGTTAGAATATCCCTTAGCTTGGAAAACAGGCGAGCAGAGTGCACTCGCATTCCTAAGGAGCTATCCGTCATTATAATCTGAGCACATGCCAGAAACTGGTGATATACAAACATAATATCATTTGCAAGAGCTTATCATGCATGAAATATAATTTTTCAGGAGGGTGAGAAGAAGGAAAAAAGAAAAAAAAAGAAGAGAAAGGAATTTCTTTGGATCATTTCCAATTTTTTAAAGCAATTTGTTTAGTTGCTACATTTCCGTAACAGGCGCAGAGTAATGGCATGTGGAAGTTAATCAGAATGATAGATGCTGGAAGAAATTATGCAAATGTGAGTGGATTATATGGACCATGTTGAATGTTTTATCTGAACATATAGTCATGTAGTAATCACTCATATAGAGATGAGACTATGGATACAAGGTAACTGCTAATTTTAGACGTGTTTTGGATTAAAAACAACAGAGCTGACATGCATCTTTGTTGGATTAATATTGGATGGATAAGAAATGAGTCACATCACAGATTAATTTAATAATAATCACACTATCCTAAATTTAATGCAATGCATTGCAGCTTTGACAGCCAAATAGTGCAAAGATATCAATGAGTCCTTCAAGTATGCGTTAGTGCTGCCTCTGTGGTTTTAGTAGGTCAAGGGGAGCTGGGCACAGCAGGATGTTATGAGCACTGTGGGAAGAGTGCAAAGTACCAGAAGAGGTCTCAGGAAGGGCAGCTTTTGATTACGACCTTTCTACTACAATGCTTATTTGGAATATCCACCTGCACAGTCCTGCTTTAACACAGCAAGTTTATAAGTATTGGCAACCCTGTTACATTTTAGCTCTGGGTCAAAAGCAGGGTGCAGCGGCAGGTGAATTCCAACTGCTTTGCTGGTCGTTTCACTACAGGAAAAGAAAGAAAAAAAATAAGAATAAAATAAAAGCAAGCTATAAAGCTTTAGTTGTGTGTTTGTTTGCAAGGGTTTAAGTTGTGTATATATTGGAAGGTTTATTGAGGGCATCGCATCGCATCGCACACAGTACAAATAACAAATTCTAAAGCATACCAGAGCAGAGGAGTCCTTCCCTTTCAGCATGCTTGCATTATGTAATACAACCTTTTTCCACCCGAGTAAAGGTGCACCCATAAAAAATTTAAAGAGATAGCGAGGAAAAACCCTTTCCAAGTTAGAGAAATGTATTTGCTGAAAGGACCAAAGTTAGCACCACATACTGATCCTGCTTAAAAATGGTATCATTAGTCCCATAAACACAATGAAGAGTAGACACCGCATTGGCTACTGAAGTGTGGGAAACATTGCCGCCATCTTGAACTGGTCACAACTCAGCCAAGCTACACAGCAGCTACAGATGAAAGATGCCAGAGCACTGTGCAGCACGTTCTTGTTGTAATCGAAAAGCAGGAAACAGGGAATTACTTTTCACAAGTAAGACTGAGTATCAATATTAGTTGTATTAAATTGCTCCAGTAGTTACTGTCCTGTAATGTCCACCAGTGAAATCAGGCTTGTCAGGCTCACTCACGTTTAGTGCAAGCTATGAAAGTTATGTCATGAAAGTAAATGTATGAAACTTTATAAAACATACACTTTATAACACAGATGTAGATTACAGCTGATATTGTGAATGCAGTTGTAAAAATAAGCTCAGTGTGACCAGAGTTAGACCAGAGTATCTCACACAGGACAGACAAAATAACTGTATCCATTTCTAACCAACACAAAATAAACTCTAAAAAAAACATGTTTTGTTGGTTCAGAATAAATATGCTTAGGACAACATCATGATGAACTTTAGATGAAAGTTTTAAGAAATCTGAAGGAAGAAAATAAACTCCTGTTATCATTAGTAATTCCTCTGCGATACACAGTCAACGTTTCAAGACAAAGATTTGGACAGGTCAGGACAGATTGTTAGACTTAAAGATGGAGTTACTCCATCCGTCTTCTTATTTTCGGCTTATCTCCAAAGAGTAGATGGATTAATTCATTACATTATTGTCTTTTCCACCTGTAAAGTGTCTTTAAGTATCCTAAAAAGCAGCATATAAAACCAATGAATTATTACTATCGTTATTAATTTTATCATAACACTGAAGGCATACATACATCTAGACGATTTATATAGTTTAAGTACCCAATAGTTAGTAAATATCACACCTTGTCACTATGACTTTTTATAACTCAGTGTTGAGTCATATCTTGTTTTAGCCAGAAAAAGCTTGGACCACCTCCCAAAAAGCTGAGAAAAGCCTATCAGTAACCTCACAGCATGCTGCAGACACCACAGCCTCTCACCCCCAAGTTTTGTGTATTTTTGCTTTTATTTTATGAAGTGCCATATTTTCTTATCACAGTAAAACTTCACTTATTTGCTGCTGTTAATATTAGACACAGAGTGTATAGACTCCAATGAACACATGTTATTTAATAATCAGTCCTGACACACACTCAAAGCCCCAGTGCTGCAGTGACTTTGACAAGTGATGTAGGTCAGACACAAATGATGTCCAAGTGATTTGTGTGAAACAAGGCAATGTTGGTCCCTCTTTCTACCAGGATCATAGCTAAGCATTGCCTGCTTGTCTTCATCACTTCTCTGAAGGCCATAATCCACAAATCTTTGGAAAGAGTGGAAAGTCTGGAGCAAGAAAGAAAGAATACCAAGGCATGAAACTAATGAAGTGTGTTCTGGAGGATCTTACAGAAAATAAACTCATAAATGAAGAATTTAGAAGAAGAATCAGCCATTAAATTCAGGAGCTTGTGCAGCTTTTCTTCCTGGACAATCAGCTCCAGCAGCACCAGAGTTATCCCCAGTACAGAACCACAACTATCCCCAAAACAGAACCAGGACCACAGTTATCCCCAGCACAGAACCAGAACCAGAGTTATCTTCAGTATAGAACCAGAACCAGAGTTAACCCCAGTACAAAACCAGAACCAGAGTTAGCCCCAGTACAGAACCACAACTATCCCCAAAACAGAACCAGGACCACAGTTATCCCCAGTACAGAACCAGAACCAGAGTTAGCCCCAGTGCAGAACCAGAACCAGTGTTATCCCCAGTACAAAACCAGAACCAGAGTTAGCCCCAGTACAGAACCACAACTATCCCCAAAACAGAACCAGGACCATAGTTATCCCCAGCACAGAACCAGAACCAGAGTTAGCCCCAGTGCAGAACCAGAGTTAGCCCCAGTACAAAACCAGAACCAGTGCTATCCCCAGTACAGAACCAGAACCAGTGTTATCCCCAGTACAGAACCAGAACCAGAGTTATCTTCAGTATAGAACCAGAACCAGAGTTAACCCCAGTACAAAACCAGAACCAGAGTTAGCCCCAGTACAGAACCACAACTATCCCCAAAACAGAACCAGGACCATAGTTATCCCCAGCACAGAACCAGAACCAGAGTTAGCCCCAGTACAAAACCAGAATCAGTGCTATCCCCAGTACAGAACCAGAACCAGTGTTATCCCCAGTACAGAACCAGAGCTATCCCCAGAACAGAACCAGTAAGTAAGTAAATAAAACTGACTATCACTGTCTCTCTATGCACATGTGTTTTGTGATACACTGAATACATTATGTATCTGGACACAGACACAAAATATTTTATTACTGTTAAGCCTACTATCTGCACGCAAACTAAGAAAATAAGTGTTTTCACTGTAGCGAAGCATCCTGTATCAATATCATGGCTCGTCTGCGTTTATGGGTGGCCGCAGTGAATGCAGTGTCTACTCTTTATTATGTCTATGATTGGCAGTGTTGTGAGTAACACGTTACAGTAACGGGGTAATGAAGTAAAGTAGTGCGTTACACTTAAAATATCGGTACCGAAAGTACTTTACTGGACTACAGTAAGTTCTGTGTTTTTCTGTGTTACTCGAGCTGTGTTTGCCTATGTGTAAAGTCCTGATCTGTTTTAAGTGGTACACGCATGCTGATGCCTGCGTGTGTGCTTGCCTGGACATGTTGCCATAGAGATTGATTTGCATGACGTAGCTGACTGTGCGCCAACTAAAGAGAAAGAAAAATTAAGCTGGAGAGTCAGAGATACGGCTTTTGGTCAGGGACGATATTCGCATTATTTTCAGTTCAGTCCAGTTTCAGTCCAAACTTGTGGTGAAAGATCCTGCTCGCCCGTCAGTGGAAGGAGTCCTTCAGCAACCGACCCGCCTAAACAAGCAATTGACCCGCCTAAACAAGCAGTCGACCCGCCTAAACAAGCTAAGCTTTTCTCAACATTTCCTGGAGTGCAGAAGCTGGAAAGACAGGAATTAAGCTAGTTGCAGGGTTCATTGTAGGAGACATGCTCCCCCTGTTGACTACTGAATCGCCCAGGTTTAGAAAAATACTAGATAAAAGTATTATGAGACAAGTGTGCCCATTTCTTCACACAGACAGGGATGCTGTTCTTATGGTTTCAAAGCCATTTTCTTTACAATATACAGTAAACACTATGCTGACAGGCAGCAATGATTCTGCTTTGATGTTTGTCAATGTCTACACAGTTAATTAAGAAATGGTAAAGTAAAGTAATAAGTAGTGGCGTTACTTCAAATGCAGTAACGAGTAATTTCATTTTTACAATTTACAGATGTAATGAGAAACTAGTAACTAATCCCTTTTTTAGAGTAACTACCCCAACACTGATGATTAGTCCATCACATGCTAACTGAAATCCAACTTTATTACATGATTATACCAATTCAGTGTTTAATCTGTACATTTTTTATGTAAAAGATCCACATAGCATAGTGTAACCAGCATCTACAGTCTGAAGTGTATTCATTTTATCATAAAACAGATCTATGACTCAACTTTCACTCAACCTGTGGCTGTGGGACAGTATACACTGGCTCTGATGTGCTAACAGATGATACCTAAGCTCCACTTCAGTGGAGTCCATCCAGGCACTGATACCCAGTCAGGGCTCAGCAGCACAGCATGATGGACCTCCCCATGGGAACACGAGTGGCTGCCCAAGCATGGCAGACCGGGAAAAAGAAGAGGGGTAAGGAATTCAGCTAGAAGGGGGAGGAGAGAAAGACTGGAGTGTGGAGGAATCAGAAAAGTCAAGAGGGAGAGACGGTGCTGAAGAGTGATGGGGCCCACATGTAAGAAAAGATATGGTTAGTTGACTGTACAGATACACCAGAAAAGGGAAGGTAAAGCTGGTTTGAGCAGGACTTTTACACCAAAAATGTGAGATCACAGTGGCCAAAGCAACAAAACACACAGCACATAATCATAATTCCTGGTTTAAACACTAATTACATTTTATACTTTCAAATAAATTATTAAATAAGTAACCCAGATGTACCCGATCTAGTAAACACTTTATCATTGTTATGACAGAAGTCCGTTTCAGGCTTTAGTTAGATCTAGTTCATTAAAATGGATTGGCATCTAGATTTCTTTATACTAAATCTCAACATTTTCAGAAGCATCTAACAGAAGAATCGCCCACAAATCAGCAGTCAATGACTCGTTTTATCACCAGTCACAGTTTGATATTAGACCTGAAAAACAAATAGCAGGTTTCATCTCAAATATGAAAGCCAATCCCATCAGTTTTCTTGAAGGTTTTTAATAGTGTGTTAGAATTTGTTGAATCTAGTTTAAGTCAGAATTTAAAACTGGATTATAATGCTGTAGGTGAGCTGGACACTTGGTTAGCAAATGTTAAAAAACGATTTCTCCCCACAGATTCATGCACACAGCTTTAAAAGGAGTTGTATGTAACCTTCACATGTCATTATGTACTGATCCACAGTTGTTTTTGTAATCCGAAATCATGCTAAAACAGCTAAAACCTCATGAATGTGTTATTCACAGGTACTGAACACTGGAGAATAAATGGTAGTGACAGCATTTCTACCAACATGGGGTTCGCTAACATGCTGGGGGAGTATTTCAAAGAATGATAAATAACTATTTGTAATTTCTAGTAGTATTTGTGCTTGAAATGCCCATCCCCACCAGAAACATGCATGTTGATGTGACTGGTGATTCTAAATTGACCCTATGAGTGAGTGTGAGTGTTTGGTTGTTTGTCTCACTAACCTGTGTTTTGGTTCGGAGATGGACTGATGACGTGTCCAGGGTGTTACCGGTTTCTCGCCTGATGGCAGCTGTGATGATCCCCAGCCTCCTCACTGAAACACTGAATATAGTGTAGAAAGTAAATGGAGTCAAACATGCAACTTTTGTACAATACTTTTTGTACTTGAAGCACAGTTTCCAAATAGCACAAAAAACTCAAAGACCTAGAAAGGATTAATTATACATGATTAAAATTTTCTCAGTGTGTACTTCTGTGTGTTAATCTTTATTTTCATACCATAAGACACTTAGTGAAAGAAAAAGACTATGATTACAAGAGTTGGATCAGCTTTGTTTGGGAAGATTTTCTCAGTCTGCTTAATGAGAGGCAGTTTTGGATTTTTCTCTTTGATTCATCAGATTGTGTGGGAGGAAAATATTTGCTTTGCACACTGTTTTGTTTGAAGCTACAACAGATTGAAGTTCCAGTCATTTATATAAGTACTAATTGCTCAGCTGTAAAAATCTTGGGCATCAAGTATGAATTTGGATAACCCCATAAGTATTGGTAGACAGCTTTAGGACCCTTTTGGCTATGCCACTCTTGCTTCCACCACTTGAAAAGCTCCCAGTCCAGGATAGACAATTGGTAATGTTGTGTTTGGAACTGGGCCTGATCAGGCAACTGCAGAGATTATAGCTGCACTTTAGCGTGGCCTGCAGCTAAGAGCTCAAGCCCCTTGCCAAAAAGGGTTGAGACAAAGATATGGCAGAAGGCATTCAGGGGCTTTTTAGATGGAAAATCTTGTTCAGAAAATCCTGCAGCAAACAAAACACATTCATTCACTCTTGTGTCAAAACACTAAATTAGGGCACAGGCAAAGCTTCCTCTTGACTAAGAAGCAGTTAGATTTTGGATTATGGTGGAGAGTATTTTCACTTCTCTCAGTTTGTAAAACTAGAAAACATACTCAGTGACCAGTTACAAACAATGCTTGTTCGGGACATCAAGTAACTTTTAAACAAGTCCATCTTACTAAAATATCTCTGCAATTGTTCATCATGTATATTTAAAAAAACTGTAATACCAGCTGATGCCAAAGTTTAAAGTATTTCTGTTGGTAATCATTTAGTCTGACCATCAGTACTAGGGATGGGCATTTTAGGTATTTTAGGTGAATTGTTAAGTCGACTAGTTAGGACAGTCAAAACTTATTTGGTTCCAAATGTGCAATACATCTGTTTCTCTCTCTTTCGCTCTCAACCTTAAAGGGGCTACGCCATTGTTTTAATACAGTGCTGTAAACAGAACCATGTGTGTGCAATTTTAAAAAAAGCTGTCAACTAATCAATTAATCATGCACATCCCCAATCAGTACACAAGGCCAGAACAGGCAAGATAAATATAACAAGTCTGCAAAACAACCAAGCTCCAGTCTAAAGGTGCTGTTCATTGAACAAACTGATTCAGACACACAAGATGGAAGCGGATTTTCATATTCAAGTTGGAGAAAGATGCATAGTTTCCTTTTTTAAATGGCTTTACTAAGACTCCCTTTTAAATCTTGAAGAATGCAACCTATATTATCTAGAAAAAGTAGGCTACATGCTGCCTAAAACTGCATCTTTGTTCCATAAAACAGGAATATTAATACTAGGAGCCCCATTCTCAGGTGTGTATGTTAAGCATCTCTTCCACAATAACAGCTTTTATAACATAAAAATTAGAGGGAAGCACAGAAGGACATAGACGGAGACAACAGAAAAACGAGCTGACATTTTGATTAAAGGTACCGACAAATTTTGTCTGCACTTTCAAAATGCCTCCTTTGTATTTCCCACTAGACATATGAGGTTAGATAGGACAGGTTTTTCTGTCCTAACTTCAGCTGTCAGGCATCGATCCTCCCAAGATTACACACCAGTTGCAGCCACATTTCCCAGCAAGACAAGTGATATAAATAATGGAGCAGCCAACATATGAAGATGCTATCTCCGGGGCAGTTTTACAATGTTCGTAATGATAGAATTCAATATAAAATTTAAAGTGACATAAAGGTCAATAGCATCCAAAATATGGAGCGGGAATACTATTGACCTTGAGTAAATATCAACTTGAAAGAAATTATTCAAACTGTGGATATTTGCCTGCTGCAAGTGCACTAAAGTGGTAAATCTGCTGATTTCATATTACAAAGCTCCCCAAACTGCACATTTCGTCCTTTTAACATGTTTCAAGGCCAACTGAAAATGTATATATCTAAATTGTCAAGACAAACAGTCTCCTCTATTACACTCATGAATAATCTACAAATGCTGCAGGGATGGAAAAAGGAAGCGGGCCAATTCCTCTGGGAAATCCTTTGTGCCTCAAACGAGTAATTTTCTTTTACCGTATTTACTGACTGACCCATCTCCAATCATCGCATTCAACATGAATCACTTTCACCTCCTTCAGCTCCACCATCATCCCCAGGTGTCCACTTGAATTGAACTAAAGCAAGTAGGACAAGTATGAGCTGAATAATCATCTCATCTAAGTGATGCAAAATTCCAGCTGGGAATTGTGAAGGTACTGTGCGGAAAAGTGAAATAATCAGGTTACACATTTGATTCTGAATCATTTTCTCCACATGCACATAAACAATCTTTCTGTTGCATGTGAGAGGCAAATCCTTTTGTTCGCCCCTTAAGTCAAAGAGCTGAAGTAAACAGTAAAGTTTAACTAAAAACACTGGATTAGAAAGATTTAATCTGCAGTAAAAACCGCCAGTTTTGGATTAAAATGTACGTTTGCGTGCCTAAATGATGCTTCTGCTAGGCTGTTGTTTTATTAAGTGTTAGGGTTGAATTTACTCAGCTTGAATGCCTGCCAGCCAGGAAATGAAACATGCAAGGGTTACTGTGGCAAAAAGACACTTCCTGTTTACCCCTCTGCAAAGACTTCACCTGATGTGCAGGGTGTCTCTCTTATAATTCCAAAACTGTGGCCTGTCTGCTCCTCTAAGCTGTGCCCTCTAGTACAAGAGGGAGTAGATGAGAAAGCCCATCTCCTCAATGCTCAGTCTAAATCCGACAGTCTCTCTTTGCCTTACAGGGTGAGGAGGAGGAAGTTTTTCAGTCTTCCCAGAGGGAGAGGGCTGAGTGCTTCGCTCACAGCAAATAAGAGGATCACACGGAAATGCTGAGGAGTTGGCCATTTCATGGCAACTCTCTGCCGTGACAGATGGGCAGCGTGCTACTGCTATAGCCCACAGTTTAAAAACCCAAGCTGCTTACTGAGCGAATGAGATAAATGTGAATAGATGGTGGGTGGGGCTACTGCAGCATGGAAGAATAAGTACAATGATGATCAGTGAAATAAAGACGTGACGGGAAGTGTGAAGTAAGACATAAATACTGTAGTATGGCAAACAGGAAAAAGGACGGTTGATAAGTATAACTTTGAAAATACTTTAAGCAAGATGATGAGAATCCAACACACCCTGATGAGAGCAGTTTGCAGAGGAAGGCGAAAAGGAGGAGAGTAATGAAAAAGACAGGGCGGAAATTATTGATGCATGAGAACAGAGAAGGAAATGGATCTAATCTCAGCTAGCCTGGTAGGAACCCACACGTACAGTGCGAGTATTAAATTAGTTTCCCACAGAGAACTCATCTGTTGCTTCCACAAAGAAGCTCTTGGGCACAATTCAAATGGAGGAAATTATTTAGCTTATTTTCTTACTGATGGGTGATTTTCCGTGACAGGATGGGATGAACCCCCAGCTGCTAGCAGAAAAAAAGTCGCTAAAATAACTTTTTCATTTCCAATAAGCAGTATCAGAGCCCAGTTTTAAAGTTGTTATGGATGTTTTACATGAAACACTTCACAGCTGTGCCAAAGAATCTCAGTTGTAAATTATTACTAAATTGAAAGACGCACTACAGAACTTCAATGAATCGCCCCCTACTGATGGCTTATTTAGCATCCATCTTGCATCATATTAGTCTACAACAAAAGTCCAGTCCTCAAGAACTATCCTGCAACTTTAAGATGCATCCCTTCTCCAACACACCTGAATTAAGTGAATGGCTCATTGCCAGGCCTCTGCGGAGCTAAATGACATGCGGATGAAAGAATTAAGCCATTTAATTCAGGTGTGTTGGAGAAGGGATGCATCTCGTCTATAGGATGTTGAGGTTGACTTGCTAGTGTGTGACGTGCTACGTAAAGTGAAACTCAGTTGCAACATCACACTCAGGTTTCTCAGCCTCAGGATGCTGCTGGGCAGCAACAGCTCCAGAAATGTGCATTATAAACGCTTTTGTGCCATGAGGTTTAAGGTTGGAAAGTTATGTAGTGCATCTTTATATTCCAAGTATCACCAGGGTAATCTGATTATAATCATATTATTGTTAAATAAGTTGGAATGCATCATCACGATTTCACTGCTTTTGCTTGTCGAGATTCAGTTACATCTTGACAAGCAAGATGTAGCTCCATTGTAGGAAGGGTTGTAGGAGGACAACAACCCAGCTATCTGATCCTTTATGCAAGGAGGAACAGAAGGAGCCTGCCAGAGCCCTACAAAATGACCTCCAGCAGGCCACTGATGTGCATGTCTCTACCCAACTGCCAGAAACAGATTCCATGATGGTGATATTAGGGTGTAATGTCCACAAGTGGGGCCTGTGCTCACAATCCAACACTGGGCATCCTAACCCTAACCCAGTTTGGTAGTGGGTTACCTCCATGTGCTAACCAGAGGTACCCTGACTGTCATTAGGAGTGGGATGACATCCTCACACCTATTGTCAGACCATTTGCTGCTGCAGTGGGACTTAGGTTCCCTGTGATGCATGACAGTGCTTGGCCTCATGTGGCTAAGTATATCAGTAGTTCCTGATGGAGGCACTGATGCTATGGACTGGCTTGCCCATTCACCAGACCTGAATCTAATCCAGCACCTCTGGGACATCATGTCTCGTTCCATCCACATCGCAACACAGACTGTCCAGGGTTGGACTGATGTCCGGATCCAGGTCTGGATCATTATTTGTCTCATCAGGAGCCCAGACATTTTGGGGAATGCATCCAGGTACGTGGAGGACACACACACACTACTGAACTTCACGTTGAATTGTCTTGAGGAATTTCCACTGAAGCTGGGTCAGCCTGTGATCTGATCTTTCCACTTTTATTTTATTTTTTAAGGATGATTGTGAATCCAGCCCTCCAGTGGTTAATGATTTTTATTTTCAGTGATCATTCTTATGTTATTTTGTTCTTAACACATTCTAATATACAGTAAAATAAAGATTTTTAACTGGAATATTTCATTCATCAAAATCAAAGATGTGTGTGAGAAAGCAAATGCGAGAGATTTACAGTTTCTCTAACATATTTGTGTCCACATTGAGAAAAATACTGCAGCCCTGTGGTGTCCCTGCAGCACCCTGGCTTATTGTTGACATTTATCTGAAGGTCTACAGTTTCATCCATCTCTGATCCAGCTGCATGTACACTAACAAACTAACTTTAGGTGCTGGTTTCAAAGGCTCATATTCTTTCTTTGCCTTTGGCTTATTCTCCTCTATAAAATGTATCCATCATTGAACTGTCAAATTGTGAATTATGTATTTGGTGTGATTATGAAGACTGGAAGAAAGCACAGAAAACAGATGTCCCATCAATCTCTGTTAACCCCTGATGAAAAATAATCTTTGTTTCTCTCTGACAGAAAATACAACAGTCAAAGAATCTGATTAATTAGATATAAAAAGGGAGTAATACCACTAAAGTAGTCAGGTATCAGTGACATACTGATATAGCACTAATGGATACATCAACAGTGATGTGTGCTCAGAACTATTTATAGCTAAGATGCATCTTTACACAACAAATTGAGAAACAGCCTTGAGACATCTTAACTCTTCAAAACTGTAAAATAGGTACTTGATAGGCATTTTATAGGCAATTTGTGGTTTGAGGGGATGAGAACTCAACAGCCACTTCATTAGGTCCACCTTAATAATTCTGGGTTAAACCATTTTTCCTTCAGAACTGCCTTTATTCTTGGTGTCACAAATTCAACCAGGTGTTGGAAATATTGCTTAGAGATTTTCCTCCATACTGACATGATAGCATCAAACATTTGCTGCTGATGTATTGGCTGCACATTCATGATGAGAATCTCCCGTTCCATCACATACCAAAGCTGCTCTTTTGCAGTGATTCCCAACCCTGGTCCTCAAGGCTCACTATCCTGCAGGTCTTAGATGTCTCCCTGCTGCAACACACCTGATTCAAATTCATGGCTCATCAGCAGACTGGAGCAGAGCTTGTCAGAGAGCCATTTAACTTGAATCAGGTGTGTTGCAGCAGAGATACATCTAAGACCTGCAGGATAGTGAGCCTTGAGGGCCAGGGTTGGGAATCACTGCTCTATTGGATTGAGTTCTGGTGGCTGTGGAGGCCGTTGGAGTCCAGTGAACTCATTGTCATGTTCTAGAAAGCAGGTGGAGATTATCTGAACTTTGTGACATGGTGCATTATCCTGCTAGAAGTAGCATCAGAAGATGCTCCACTGTGGTCATAAAGGGATGGACATGGTCAGCAATAATACTAAGGTAGGCTGTGCTGGTTAAACCAGGCCACGTTGGTACTAAGGGGCACAAAGTGGGCCAAAAAATACCCCCCACCATTACACCGTCAGCAGCCTGAACCATTGATCCAAGGCAGGATGGATCCATGTTTTCATGATGTTTCCAGCAGATTCTGAGCCTAGTATCTGAATGTGGAGCTGAAATGGAGACTCATCAAACCAGCAACGTTTCTCTATCTTCTATTGTCTAGTGTTGGTGAGTGTGTGTGAATTGTAGCCTCAGTTTTCTGGTCTTAGCTGACAGGAGGCACCAGGTGTGTCTTCTGCTGCTGTAGCCCATCTGCTTCAAGGTTGGACGTGTTGTGTGTTCAGAGATGCTGTTCTGCAGACCTTTGTTGGATCCAGTGCTTATCTGATTTCCTCTTGCTTTTCTATCATCTCCAACCAGGCTGCCCATCATCCTCAGACCTCTGACATTAAAAAGATATTTTTATCCAGACAACTGCTGCTCACTGGATATTTTCTCTTCTTTGGATCATTATTTGTAAATCCTATACATGGGGAAATAGAGATGAGAGTGAAAATCCCAGTAGATCAGCAATTTCTGAAATACTGAAAGCAGTCCGTCTGACACAACCATGCCTCATTCAAAGTATTTTAAATTCCCTTTCTTCCCTATTCTGGTGCTCAGTTTGAATGAGTCATCTTGACCATGTATGTCCATCTATTGTTCCAGCAGCTATGAGGCGAGAGGTAAGGTAAGGTACATCACAAAATAAATTTAGAGATGCCAATCAACTAAACAGGAAGAAGCCATAGTACCTGGAGAATATCCACACATTCACAGGGATCGTATGCAAACTCCACACTTTATGCAATGAGGTAATGGTGCTAACCATTACACAACTGTGAAGCACCACTTGAACATGTCTATGCCTAAATGTCTAAATGCACTGTGTTGCTGCTATGTGATTGGCTGATTAGTAATTTGTGTTAAGATGCAGAACAGGTGTTCCTAATAAAGTAGGCAATTAGTGTATGATAAAAATGGAATTTATCACATAACCTGACTAGGAAAGAAGGAAAATTAGAAATAAAAAACACACATCTTAAGTAAAATTCAAAGATTTTCTGTATCATTGTATTGTTTACACTTCACAGCATGCTTCTCTTGTGTTAAGGACTTATTGTGTTCAAGATATTTCCCAAGACCAAACTTCTGGCTTATCTGACTGATCTCTATCAAGTCAGAAGATTTCATCAAGGAAGCATGGCTACCCTCAATCATTAAACAATTAAATCAGATTAACCTTTTTTAATTTTTATTTGTGTTTACCCCCTAAACCTCTTGTCACCCTGTCCCTTGTACTGTCATTGGCTGCAGGTTCTTGCCAACTCAAAAATCTTGTGCTGCCAACTTCACCAGAATGTCCAGAATGTGGCATACTCAGTCGGAGGCTGGGACGAATCCAGAACCCTCTAAAATCACGACCTTGAAACTTTGACACATGGCGAGTGATGACCCCTACTGAACAGTCAACTTACATCAGATCTGAGTCGTTTATCTGCAACATGTGTCTGTGACAGGAAATTGGGCTTTAAAATCTCAGAATGTGAGCAAGTTGTTGTAAAGTTCTTTCCACCAAACAGAAGGTGGCATCAACAGCTAAATCAGATAAGAACTACACTACATTCAACTCTTATTTGGATTAACCAAAGAAAAAGAATAACCTTCCTTTTCCTGTTGAGTTGTGATGATTTCGGGTAAGCAGTTAGAAAAAAGTTGACGTTTATGGATGTGCTGTGTAGATGCTTACAACTGCAAGTCTCTTAGGCTATAGGTTTTGGTCCTTGACCATTCTTCTCAGAAAAATAATTCCAGCTTCTTTAAATTTCTCCTGTCAAAAAGCGATCTTTTCCAACCACCAGTGTTTTCTTAGTAGTAAAGGTAATTGACTTGCTGGAAGGTGAACCACCATCCCAGTTTAAAATTCATGGTAGAACGAAACAGGTTTTAATACTTTTGTGTACCCATCATATTATATGTTTATAATCTTAGCTTTATAACATGTAACCACCTGCATATATACAGTATATTCTGCAGATGCTGATGGTTATGTGTTTTGAAGTTGAAATGTGACCCTCTGCTGCAAGTCTCTGCATGCCTTTGATGCTCTGACAGAATCAATACATCTAAAGTAGAAAATCAACTTGAAACAAACTCAAACACACAATCTTTCTCCATTTAATGTGCATCCACTACTGATATGTAGCAGTACAGATCAGGCACGCATTCTCCCACTGGACCATTGAGGATTTGGGTGAAGCTCTATACAAACATTTATTTATATAGATATACACAGAGGTACTTGTATTTCCCCATTTACTACTCCTTTACACAGTCCCAATCCTCTGTAGGACAGATATCTTTTTACAGATACATTGTGAATTACCAGCTGTCCCACCAGAGGTCCCAGTGAACACTGCAAGTGATCAATTCCTACTTATCCTGGCCAGATTTAGAAAATAAAAAATAAAAAAGGTCCACTTCCTGTTTTCACAACTACTAAAGACAGAGTTGTGTCACTGGAGGCATTTAAAGATTAAATCTCTAGTCCATCTGTTCTGTTTAGAGATTAGAAAGAAAGGGAACAGGGGGGAAAAAAATGGGTGTATGTGTGAAATTAAGTCAAAATCAGACTGCGCTGAGGTGACAAAGAATGCAACCTTAAGTTCTCTGTGCATTGCAAATCATGCTTATGTTACGCATCCATCATCCTTTATGCAAATTATTTGAGTGCTGCAAAAGAATCTAATACATATTCATGTTGCAGAGGGAACAAGGCACCTGTCTGCTGGCCGGCTGGTTAGGTTAAGTCTCAGCACTAATGCAGAGCATATGCAGAGAGAGCAGGGTGATTAAGCATGGGCTGAGGAGATAATTTTTTAAGGATAGATTTGTAAAGGAATGCCAAGCAATGAAATCTCAACATGTCCACACAGTACATACAGATTTAAAAAAAAAATATATCTAAGTAAAATTAAATACAGGACTTTCATGCATTTAATCTAAAGCACAAACCACATTATAATAGTTTATTTTGTACCCTAACATGTGCAGGCCTACCATTCACACACTATATTGCTTAAATTGTGAGCACACTAGTGCAAATAAACAGGTGAAGAAAGCCCCACGTGGTGGCCGTGGATTCAGTCAGTCTGTTGGACTGCCTGTGGGATGAGCAGTGAAACAGGGGTCATGCCTGTCATGGCCTTGTCACATTGGCAAGGGCTGGTCACAACCATGACAGAACCAAAATGTGTCAGGAGGACGACGACCTGATGCATGCCCTGCCACTATGCAGCAGCAGCTCCTGGGCGCACTGAATTCATAGACTGAAGTTTTTTTTTTTTACATTATAGTGTGTAAATTTACACATATCTATAAAATGTAAGCTCAGATCCGTATTCTTTTATTGAATAAACTCAATAAAAGAAGTAGTTTGGTACATATGTGTGTAATGTGAAGCGTGTTAGTGATAGTGCAAACTGTTTAAATTAATGGAAAACTAGGCCAAAAGGTGAATTAGGTGTGAATTATTTTGAGTAAACAAACACATGGGCATAAGTGGAGTCTGAATTTAGGTTATTGCTTAAGGGGAGCTAAGAAAAAAGAAAAAAAAAGCCCAGAAGGCATCCTTCTGCACCCAGCACAAAGGCACACAAAACAAATTCATACTAACAGGAAGGCACAAATATATATATCCACAAGCATGCATTCTACCAAAAGAAGGAAATATTTAATTAAAAGCTGTGAAGCTAAAAATGAGATGGTGCTTGTAGGCCATCACCTCTGCTACTCTTTGCACTCCTCTCCTCTTGCTTTTGAAAGACATCTCTGTGAATTTCATGGCTGTGTAATTATCCCTCCGTGCTAAAGTAGACATTAGTGAAGACATCCTGCCACTCTTACGGGGATCCTATTAAGACAGGTAATTAAAGGCGGCGCTAGGGAAAATTGGCTGAGGAATGCATATTGAAAATAGCCTAAAATATGGGCAATAAATCTCCAGACTGCCTGTCTTTAGGGCACTCTGTTTGAGTGTATTATTCAGCAGCCGATTTTGGCCGAGGCCTGGGAAAACCATATGCTGACATGATGGGGGGGACGCGGAAGGTGGCCAAGTGGTGGCCATTTTGTAGGTGACCTACTTCTCTTTTAATGAATAAAAGAATGAAAGGAGGTGAGGAGGGGTTGCCAAAGAAAGCTGTTTGTCCTTGCTGTGCCTTCGGTGTACAGTGAGGTGCAAACATTTCTGAGCGTTAGGCATCCGCAGGTGAAAGCAATGCTTTTAAATTCCACCGAAGCTGATTTATTCAATTTACATGTCAGCGTCTGTAACAAAGGCATTTATCATAAGCAGCTAATTTGTATTCTGGGCCATGTTTGAGCACAGCTTTGCTACCCTGTCACAACAAATGTTGCTTATAACTCTAATCACATTATGGTATTTCGATGAACATGCTCATCACCTCACACCCTTTAAAACCTAGATCGCAGAACCTCTGATGAGTGAAGCCATTAGCAATTGATTGAACATTCAAGTGGAAAAAAGCACTGTTTGAATTCAAGGACTCGACGCAGCTTGAATATTGACGGTTTGAAGCAGATTGCATGAAACAAACAATGAATGAGAAGGCATTGCAATAGCCAAAAATGGAAACAATCAATATCACACAACATTCTTGTAAGAGGGTCATGAGAGAAAGCACCTTGACGCACAATCAAACTCAGACTGCTACTGAGGTGCCTGTCAATCTAGTATTGAAACCAAAAAGGGCTGAGAAGAAGCTAAGGGGACAGCAGCTCTGAATCAAAGCCTGAGCTAGGTACTCATTTGGAGTGGAGAGAACTTCCCTGGATCACCTTTAATATTGACAAATGACTTTCATTAGCCTCTTCTGAATTGAATAAAAGAGTTCAGGAGTAGGCAAGAAATCTGATTCAAAAAGCTCTTTCTCTCATCATTCCTTTGCCTTTCTTTCACCACCCCCTTGGCAGCCTGGAGAACACAGGGATGCAGATTTCAATTCATAAAACATGAATAAACAATGGAGTTTCCATGTGCAGCATAAATTTCCCATGGTGACAACCAGTCACATGCTATAGCCAATATACGCTCGCATGTGTGTTGCTCTGTAAAATATACAAAAGCTCAGTGGAACAGATACCAATCAATCAATTAGGCAAATTTTATTTATAAAGCCCTTTTCATGCCAAAAGAAACACAAAGTGCTTTACATAATAACAATTTATACATATTAAAATATATAACAATATTAAAAGTATGTAACATAGAAATTTAAAAATACACGTGATGATAGTCTCATTCACACAATAACACACATGCATGAGCACCCACAAAGTGACACTATGAAATATCTGAGCTCACAGAATATCTGAAAATAACTTTCGCAAAGCATCTCTGACTCCAGGGGTTGTATATTAATATTTCTATATTAATAACAGAATATTTTCTGTTTTTTATTTTTTTAAAACTGTGACAGAAAAATCTGAAGGCCATCTGTCATTTTGACTGATTGCAATTCAAACCCCTGATCACTTGGTAGTGAGTGAGCATATTAAATAGCTATTATCTCTCTCGATGCATGACCCTCTGGCTTCACTGAGAAAAATTACCTCTATGGGTTACAGACCCTCTCCTCCCGTGGGTTCACCAGCTGCAGTAGGGGCCATAGGGGTCGGGTGCAGTGTGAGCTGGGCGGCTGCCAGAGGCGGGGACCCTGGCGGTCTGATCCTCGGCTGCAAAAGCTAGCTCTAGAGACGTGGAATGTCACCTCTCTGGCGGGGAAGGAGCCTGAGCTGGTGCACGAGGTTGAGCGGTTCTGGCTAGATATAGTTGGACTCACCTCGACGCACAGCTTGGGCTCTGGAACTACTGCCCTTGAGAGGGACTGGACCCTCTTCCATTCTGGAGTTGCTCCCGGTGAGAAGCGCCGAGCAGGTGTGGGCATGCTCATTGCCCCCGACTTGCCACCTGTACGTTGGGGTTTACCCCGGTGGACGAAAGGGTAGCCTCCCTCCACCTTCGGGTTGGGGACGGGTCCTGACTGTTGTTTGTGCTTATGCACCAAATAGAGTACCCACCGTTTTTGGAGTCCTTGGAGGGGGTGTTGGAAAGCACTCCTTCCGGGGACTCCCTCGTTCTGCTGGGGGACTCCAATGCTAACGTGGGCAATAACAGCGAGACCTGGAGGGGCGTGATTGGGAGGAACGGCCCCCTAATCTAAATCCGAGTGGTGTTTTGTTGTTGGACTTCTGTGCTCGTCATGGACTGTCCATAACGAACAGCTTGTTCTGACATAAGAGTGTCCACATGTGCACTTGGCACCAAGACACTCTAGGCCGCAGTTCAATGATCAACTTTGTAGTCGTGTCGTCGGACTTGCGGCCGCATGTTCTGGACACTCGGGTGAAGAGAGGGGCGGAGCTGTCAATTGATCACCACGTGGTGCTGAGTTGGCTCAGATGGTGGGGGAGGATGCCGGTCAGGCCTGGCAGACCCAAGCGTGTTGTTAAGGTCTGCTGGGAACGTCTGGCAGAGTCCCCTGTCAGAGTTTCCCATCTCCGGCAGACCTTCAACCATGTCCCAGGTGAGGCGAGGGACATTGAGTCCGAATGGGCGGTGTTCCGTGCCTCTATTGTCGAGGCGGCCAGCCGCAGCTGTGGCCATAAGGTCGTCGGTGCCTGTCGTGGCGGTAATCCCCGAACTCGTTGGTGGACACCGGCAGTGAGAGATGCTGTCAAGCTGAAGAAGGAGTCCTATCGGGCCTTTTTGGCCTGTGGGACTCCAGAGGCAGTTGATGGGTATCACCGGGCTAAGCGGAGCGCAGCTTCGGCAGTCGCTAAGGCAAAAATTCAGGCATAGGAGGAGTTTGGAGAATGACTTCTGGACGGCTTCGAGGAGATTCTCGTCCACTATCCGGCAGCTCAGGAGGGGAAAGCAGTGCTCCGTCAACACTGTGTACAGTAGGGATGGGGGGCTGCTGACCTCAACTCGGGACGTCGTGAGGCGGTGGAAGGAATACTTCGAAGACCTTCTCAATCCCACCAACACATCTTCCGATGAGGAAGCAGAGTCTGGGGTAGCTGGTGCTGGCTCTCCTCTGGGGCTGAGGTCACTGAGGTGGTTAAAAAGCTCCTTGGTGGCAAGGCCCCAGGGGTGGATGAGGTCCGCCCAGAATTCCTTAAGGCTCTGGATGCTGTAGGGCTGTCTTGGCCGACATGCCTCTGCAGCATCACGTGGACATCGGGGACAGTTCCCCTGGACTGGCAGACTGGGGTGGTGGTCCTCCTCTTCAAAAAGGGGGACAGGAGGTGTGCTCCAACTACAGGGGGATCACACTCCTCAGCCTCCCCGGTAAGGTCTATTCAGGGGTGCTTGAGAGGAGGGTCTGTCGGATAGTCGAACCTCGGATTGAGGAGGAGCAGTGTGGTTTTCGTCCCGGTCGTGGAACAGTGGACCAGCTCTACACCCTCTTCAGGGTCTTTGAGGGGGCATGGGAGTTTGCCCAACCAATCTACATGTGCTTTGTGGACTTGGAGAAGGCATTTGACCGTGTCCCCCGGGGACTCCTGTGGGGCGTACTCCGGGAGTATAGCGTGCCGGACTCGCTTGTACGAGCTGTCCGGTCCCTGTATGACCGGTGTCAGAGCTTGGTCCGCATTGCCGACAGTAAATCTGAATCGTTTTCAGTGTGGGTTGGACGCCGCCAAGGCTGTCTTTTGTCACCGATTTTGTTCATAACCTTTATGGACAGAATTTCTAGGCGCAGCCGAGGTGTTGAGGGGATCCGGTTCGGTGGCCTCAGGATTGGATCTCTGCTCTTGGCAGATGATGTGGTTCTGTTGGCTTCATCGGGCCGTGATCTGAGCGATTCGCAGCCGAGTATGAAACGGCTGGGATGGGAATCAGCACCTCCAAGTCCGAGACCATGGTTCTCAGCCGGAAAAGGGTGGAGTGCTCTAACCGGGTCTGCAATAGGGTCCTGCCCCAAGTGGAGAGGAGCCAGATGAGGTGGCTCGGGCATCTGGTTAGGATGCCTCCTGGACGCCTCCCTGTTGAGGTGTTCCGGGCACGTCCCACCGGAAAGAGGCCCCGGGGAAGACCTAGGACGAGCTACATCTCTCCTTCCCTCCGGATGAGCTGGTAAATGTGGCCGGGGAGAGGGAAGTCTGGGTTTCCCTGCTTAGGCAGCTCTCCTCGCGACCCATGCCACAGTAGGTGAACTGTTCATATTTTACCTGCAATCGTTTAGCTACTGGGACCACAGTCAGTGGTTTTTGTATTCATCTGCTTGTGATGGCACAGTGTGGATTTTCTGTTCAGCTTGTTCAGACTGAATGTTAATTAAAAAATGAATAAAAATGAAATGCTACTGAATATGAAATTATTATCATATAAAAAAAACTTAAAGTGACGGGTAAAAATAGATTATGATGGGATTTTATGACCCTGTCAGTCAAAATGACAACCAACGAAAAAATCTAGAGCAACCTCTGTCTGACTCATAGGAAGTAAAATGAAAAAAAGGGGTTGGACTCTGACGTCCTTTTGATGAGTTTTGATAGAGAGCAAAATTACTTGCTCTAAACAGAGCACTGTGCCATTTGGATAATGGTCATAAATGTAAACACACACACGCACAGAGAGAAACACAAACAGCCTCAAAGTACGCTGCTGCAGAAATCTTTGCTGCAACCTGTTTGAAGCAGACTCTCCTTAAGAGAACCAAGATGGAAACAAACAATTCCTGCTTTAAGACCTGCACAGATGAGAACAAAAGACTCAGAGTTGTGCGTTCCGTAGTGTTTTTGTGTGAGATTTCAGTTGTAGAGTCAATCGGTGTGTGTTTGTATGAGTGCGTGTGCCCCCTTGGTCTTGGTCCCTTTAATTCTGTGAGCTAAGATAATGAGAATTTTATCTGCAGCTCCTCCGAGGCGTGGGACTCTGATTGAATGGGAGCAGAGTGTAACGGATGAGACGAGCGATAGTGGGCCGGCTAGGTTACACTCAGGCAGGCTAAGGCACTGCCAGCACTCTCTTTGGGGAAACATGGATAGTGTGTCTGCACCAGCACTGAGGGAGGTAATGGAATGTGCTGTGTACCTGTGACAAAATGGGAGCCTCTTGGGTTGTGAAGGATTCCATCACCTGATAATAGGACTCACTACGTCTTTGAAAGTGGGACATGGAGCAACACTGCAACCATGCTACATGTAGCAACAGCAAACTGCAACTAGTCTATTTTCCTGTGGAAGGAGCGCCTCTCCCCCACCAAACACATCATAAGTCATACCTTCTTTGCTTGTAATTTCCATGATTAATCGTTTTGTTCCAGAAAGACTCCCTTAATGACATACCTGATAAGTCTGATGTCAGATTTTGCTATTCAGCCAGCAGATAGAGAGCCGTAATGCAAAAATTAATAAGATTAATCAAATTAATTAAACTGTTCTCCTTCTCCTGAATCTGAAAAGTAGACTAAGACGAGGCAGTCTACACTGCACTTTTCCTCCAGTGAAATCTTTTTATGGTTATAGTCGACATTTCATGTTGGAGAAGCATTAATCCTAAAATTACGTCTTGTTTAATCGGCCACCATCACTTTTATGTCTGACCCGGAAAGAGACGCTTAAATGGTAAATGCATTTTACTCGCTCATGTAATTGTAGAGATGAGGATAAATGGTAAGACAGTATCTGCCAGTCAAATTAAATATACAAATGTTTATTTTACCTTAAATATACCAACAAACAGCCTTGTTTTAGAGTTTATTATATCAATTATGTATGCATAAACAATCTGACCTAACTGCTCATTCTGCAGCTTGTGTTTTATGGGAGCCGTGACTCATTTTTAATCTTTTTACTTCTTCCATGTTCTCTGTGATACTCACTGCACAGTGACTAATCTTACTCTCACATCTCTTATCCTTCTTTATTTTTCTCATAAGCCTGTGATAAGGATGCCAAAGAAAAATATTTGGAAATTATTATTATTAGTTTTACTTTGTGGTTCTACTCTCAACTATCCATCTGCATCAAGCACCTCTTTTTCACAGCGGTGCAGAAAATTAGTATTTCATTTTGAAGTAGAAAAACAAGAAAATAAGCAGTGAACTTCTCCACCAGCTTGTCTGGATTTAAACCTAATGCATCTTTGCTTCTGTCTTGTTTGTTAGCATTTGCTCTGTGGGGTTCCCACTAATCATCAAATCTTTTATTATTAAAGAAACATCTCGGATTCATTGCACACAGTCATAACAAATTCTTTCATCAAAAAATAAATCAGAGGAAGAGCACAGATGAGATTTAAAAAGATGTTATTCAGAACCAATTGGTAAAAACACACTGGGGAATACTGACAAGTGAGGCTAATGAGGAAAAGTTTTTGGGCAGCGCAACTTGCTGGAAGTTTGAGGGGAAAAAAAGTCACTTATAAGGAAAATATTGTAGCGTATTCCGGCCCTTCGTCAAAGGAAAGATTGAACGCGTCAAGAACCTTGCTTTAATTTTCTATTAAATTAACATCACTGATGGATTTTTCTTACAGACAAGGAAACTTCTCAAATAGGAGTGGGATCTGGCTTGTGAGCCCATCACTCAGGAATTTGCGACTTGGTTTGATGGCCACAGGTTGAACAGGTCAGCTTTGCAACCAAGAGTAAGGAGTTGCACACTTATTAGGTTATGATTCAGTATCTGGGAAGTTTCTGAATGCACCCTCCTGCACATACATAAATCTGTCATGATATCAAATGAAAACCACATCAATCTTTATTTAAATAACCCTTTCACATACCAAGAGGTACCCAAAGTGTTGCACAGGTAAAATAACAATACATAAAAACATCAAAACAACAATAAAAGAGAAAAGATGTGCAAAGCCTGATCTAATGATCGTACTCTCTGGAGTAAAAAGACAATGTAAAGCGAATGAGTTTTTAAAAGAGATTTAAATTAATTCAAGATTCTGGCAGACCTTACAGACAGAGAGAGACCATTCCAGAGTTTAGGGGCTACTGAGGAAAAAGTTCTGTCTCCCCAAGTCACAAGTTGAGTTCTAGGGACTTCTAACCGCATTTGCTCTTCTGATCTCAGAGCTCTACAAGGACAAGCTCTGTCTGAGCTTCTGCACTATAATAGGTGCCAGACCATTTAAACATTTAATTTAAATTCTAAAGAAATTCTAACAGAGAGGCAGCCAGTGAAGAAAGCGCAGTACTGGAGTAATGTGTTCCCACCGCCTGGTCCCCGTTAACAGGTGGGCAGGTGAGTTTTGGATCAGCTGTAGACAGCAGAGAAGAGACTGGTCAGTCCCAGAAAACCGGGATTTGCAATAGTCCAGTCTAGAAAAAATAAAAGCTTGAATGACCCTTTTCTGTGGCATCATGAGGAAGATAAGGCTTGATTTTACTAATAAGCCTCAGATGATAAAAACTAGACTACAGCACTGACCTGCCTGGCAAAATCAAAGTTAAAATTGAAGACAACCCCCAGATTTTTAATAAGAATAGGGTGGATAAAGAGTCCAGATTCAAAAAAACAGGATTATCCTGATCCCAACAGAGGGCAGGATTTCAAAGCGGATTTCAGAAAGAAACTGCGGTTTTCTTAGTTTTTTTTTTTTTAAATGGACACCAGAGGAAATAAATAAAGGGAAAATAAAATAGGGCCTAGGATGGAGCTTTGATTTAACTTGTAATTAAGTGAGGCCTCTGAGGAAAAGAACTGCCCAAGATGTACAGAAAAACTCAAACAGGACTCAAACCATTTGAGTACTGTGCTGTTCACACCAACAGACTGCTGCAAACAAAGTAATGATCCACCGTATCAAAAGCAGCAGCTTGGGCATTCTGTTCTGCTTTTGGTTTTGTTTGTGGATTTCTGTCTTTAGCTGGTTTTGTTGCGTCATGTGCTCACGTTTGTTCTTTTATTCAGTAGTTTACTTAGTGTTCACCTAGTTTCTGTTTGCTAATTACACCAACTGCTCCGGGTCTTGTCATGTTGGGTGTCCTTCCAAAGGCAAAATGTTAGCGTAGATTCTTAGTGACTTTAAAGAAGCACTACTTAACTTTGGCAGATTTTCTTAGTGAGGCGCCCCTAATAATGTCTAAATCAGCATCCTGCCTGTTATCTGAGCTCTCTCTCATGAGTAAAAGTCAGTCTGATGTTGACACATTTCTTATCTTTATTTTTGTTAGGGTTGTCAAACTATTAAAAATTTTAATCAGATTATTCACAGCTTACATACTGATCAATCATGATCACAATACGCTTGTATGTTCTGTGCTTGCACATATGCTTACACATATTTACTGTTAACTGACCTACACTTGAGGTTCCTAAACATTTTTACATTAGATGATCGCTTTAATTGTAATAATCAGTTCAATATTTCATCAAATCTAGACCTAATAAAAAAACGTCTCATTTGCGCCCCCCTTTTCCTGGCCAGTGCCCCCCATCAAAACTTTTCTAGATCAGCCCCTGCAAAACTGAAGTATAAATCTTTTCTACCACCTATCAGGTCCTCCTCTGATTTGTATTTTAGAATCTGTTCATAATTACTTTCACCACATTCGTGGCCCCTAAATGATCAGACCTGTGTCTCCAACATCTGTACAGGTCCAATGATTTAGAGAAGACATCCCATAGCTACCTTTAGCTGTTTCACTCTTCATAGATATCTTCATAAATGTGTGCATGGTTGTCTTGTGATCTTACAGCGATGCCACTAACAAACCTCATAAATACTGAAAAGTTATATTAAATAAATACAAACAATATCTAATTGAAAAAGACTGTTGTTATCAACATTTTTCATTCTTCAGTCTGAATTATGAGACCAATAAATGTAGCCTACTTTTGTTAGCGTGTCCAGAAACAATGCTTTGGGGTAAATATGTGCCTATGTAAGCCATCAACCTTCTTAGCTGAAAGATAAACAAACGCAATAAGAAAGACGGCGCTAGCAACAGTAAAGCCGATCAGCTGATCACTGACAGCCGTCATCATTCACAAAAAAGAGGAGAGGAGGAGGAGGAGGCTGCTGCATTGTGCAGACACAGAGCATCTAACAGTTTGGAAACTCTCATCCTCCATTGGTGTGACACACTCATAAAAAGAAAAAGGAAACAATGGAGGATTAGAGAAACAGTCCCTCCCACTGGAGGGATGGATATGTTATCCTTTTCTCCAAAAATGTCTCCTGGTTTCTTTGATGAATCAGCCACAGTGTTTTTAAAACAGCCGGTGTGTTGATATCTAGTTGCTGGAGTGTGACGCAGTGCATAATGTGAAACTCAGCTTTAACTTTATGCTCCAGGCTGGAACACAAAGTTGTGAAGTGCGGTTTCAAAAACAGCTCCAGTAATGTACATAATAAATGTCACTGTGCCATCAAAACAAGAAAGAAACAAATATTTTTAAGACCAGAAAGGTGCATAGCGCTACTTTAATCTTATGACTACCATGACCCAGATGACTAAAAGCCCATTATGCTCCCTTATGTGCGTAAATAGCGACGTCCGTTTCTATCGTTGTCATGCATCGCTGTCCTCATACTTCCATGCGTCTTTTGTTGTCTGGACATTGTAATTTATATATGTAAGGGAGCACTAATGGGCCTTAAGTTCCCAGAAAATGGACCAAATTACACGCCTAACCAATCCAGAGAATGGACGAAGCTGTCCGTCAATCTGCGTATCGAGCATAAATGGGACTTACCAAGTCTTTACCAAAAAAGACACCTGCAGACTTTAAGAACAAGAAACCAACAAAATCCAAAGGCTTGAGAGTTTGGCTTAGTGTCTCAGGCGTACCTGAATAATCAATATTAGACCTCCTGAAATAAGTTTGGACTGCATGTTTTGTTTTTTCAAAACTGTAGTAAGTAAAATCTGTCAATATTTCATTCAAAGGGAGTATTCAGGACTTTTTTCTGCCCGACACTTAGAGCAATGATTTAAATAACAGGAACTTTAAAACCCACTCAACACCCAATACTTTTTTACATTCTTTAATGATTGAATGATGAATAGTCCTTTGGTGAAACAGGTCTTTGTCACTGTGCAGTAGTTTGACTGGGAAAAGGAGTACTCTAATTCTGAATCAATATTAGCCCTGAACTAAACAATTTCAATGGGTGCTGAGGCTGTTGATTAAAATAAACTGAATTGATCCAATCGAGCTCTATTATAAAGCACTTTAAAACAACCACACTAAAGTGTTGTAAAGAAGAATAAATGCACAGTGAATGAAATTAAAGGATTAAGAAACAATAAAATCAAATAAAAGAAGATATAACATAAAAATAACAATCATTTAAACTACATAGCAAATATTTCTAGTGGAATTTAAACGTCAGTGTATGGAGAACATTGGAGGGGTCAACAAAACAGGCCTTAAAAATATTTACAAAAAACAAAACCAAAACATGTCATATAGTTTGATTTCAATTCAACTTTATTTTTAGCTCCAACACTTCCTTTGATTCCTTGACTATAACCTTTAAACTTCATCTCAGTTGCTGTCTCTATCACTCTCAGCAGCCTATAGGGCTCCTTGTAGCAAGACAAATCAATGTGAAGACGGAGAGGTGGAGAGTAGGGCCCTCATTGGAAACTCTGAATGGCTTCATGCAACAAAGAGAGAACATCAAAACTCAGACATGCAGCCCAGCAGAACACACTGTGTCAGTTCAAAAAAGGAAAAAGAAACCATGGGGTATGAGGGAAATTGTCTCCCTCTGGAGGGACGGGTGTTATGTTTTCATCCCTTTATCTCCACTATGGCTGAATCACTGATGAGCTTGAGAAATGGGCTGCTGGTGAGGTTATTTACTGAAGATTCACACTTTACCCTCACTCCTCTGAGCCTTAACAGATAAAAAAAGATAATAATGGCTAGAAGAGTTGTTCCTTCCCATATTCTTCTGGCTGCACAAGTACTGAAAAGTCATGTGTTTTTTTTCCTTTTATATTTCTCTTTTACAAAATTTTAAAGCTTATTACACTTACAGACACTAAGATTTGTGAAAATGTCTAATGAATACCATTCAAAGATATGTGTGGTTAAAAATGCATGGTAATAGAAGCAGGAAGTCCTTCAATATTCACTCATGAATAACAAAAAAGTGTAGAAGCATAGGTTTAGCTTGAACTACTGAACTTCATCTTTTACTTAATACTTCATTATAACAGAAATATGGGTTAAAATCTGTAACCACACATGCTCTATTAAAAAGTGTAAATCACAGTTTGTAAAATATGAATGCCACAAAACAACACTAATAATTCAGCTCAGTATCTTTTAATACCCAATTTATTTCAGTATGGCTTCACAGTGGCAATGTGTTAATATAATCTCTAGCTGTTAATTGTGTTAAAACATAATTAGGGACACAATGGAAACACAAATGTGTTGTTGGCTCCATTGTTGTGAACAGACTTATTTTCCACTTCTGAGTGTGTATAATGAGCACTGCTGTGCAGTAAATAGTATTCAGGCAGTGGTATTGTTCTGGCCTTTGGAAATCAAAGAAATCGAAATACCAAGCTTCATCTCTGACTGCAGGGCTTAAATTGCAAATCTATTATTGTCTCCCAGAGCCTGTTAGAGACAAAAAAGTGCTGGCTCATAGAAATATCAAAAAAATTAATTGGTTTTAGGAAAGTTTTTGACATGAAAGGAACCAAAGAAGCGTGTTTTATCCTTTTGTTAACAATCTATCATTGTGGTTGGTCTTCTCATTAGTTTTTAGACGCGGCACCCATCCAGATGCCAGACTTTCTCACAAGTGGATTGATGCAAATGACTTGTTGGAATCACAGATGCCATAAGCAAAGACAGGCAGGCCCTCGACATATCTGCTGTCTTTCTGTCCGTCTGTCTGTTACACACAGACACTCCCTCTGTGGCACAAAATGATCTGCCACTCTGAGCAGGAGTCTGCACTACAGGGCGGCTGCTGGCATCCATTTATCAACACCAGGCTCATCCAAAATATTGTCTCTCCTTCTGGCAGGAAGCAAACCAAGCAAAAAAAAAAAAAAAGATAAAAGGAAAAAAGAGAACAAATGGAGAGCATGGGAACAATCAGGATAAATGATGTGACTTCTCAAGCCAACCTTTTCAATCAGGTTAACACATACACACCAAATCAGACTAAAAGATTAAATAAAAGCTCTAAATCTAAAGCTTATGAAATCTAAGCTGCAAAGTTACATTCTGTTTGCATTCCCTCACACACTGCATTCATCTCTATTCAACCTTTTCCTCATATCATGACTCCTCCTCCAACTCTGATTATCTGCTTTCAAAATTTCTCGCTTACTCCTTCTGGTATCACGCCCTCTTCGTCTTATTACACCATCTCAACACCCTTTTTCATATTGGTTCCCTTTCCTCAGAGCCATTCTCCTTCATCACCTCAACAGTCTCCTTTCCAGCTGTTACCTCCCTGCTGCACTAAGTATTATATAATATATACAGACTCGACTACCTTTGCAGATATATATTCAGGAATTCAGTGTATTTACATACGTTCACCTAAGACATTTAATACATTTTGTCCAAATTAGATTATTAGAAAATGATCTATGTGTGATTTCTTTAAACATTTTTACTCGTATCTTGCCCCAACACCTCTCTGATATGCAGTGGTCTTGCCTGGCTGAGTCGGTGTCTATGGCCTTGCAGACACCTCGCTGTGCCCATTACCTTAAGCATGTCTGGTTGGGGTAAGCTAGATTAAGGGGAGAAATGAATAAGGCTCTGCAGAGCGAGTGTCGGGTCACCTACCCATAAATCACCTGCTAACTCTCCACAGCCACCACAGCCCCTCCTGTGTCAAAAGTCTCTGACCCAACCAGAATTTCACTGTTGTTCCCTCTCACCCCTCCTTTCAGCCTCCCACAAATCCTCCTCTTTTTTCTCTGCTTCTCCTTCTCCCCGTTCCTCACCGTCTGCTTCTTTTCTTATCTCTGCTCCACTCTGCTATACACTTTTCCATCACTGTCTCGTCCTATCTCTGGCATTCTTTTCAGCCTTCTTTATCTCACAGTCATCTTTCTCCTGCTTTCTCCTGCTGCTGTGCACTTTAACTTGCCATCTTCAGTGTTATTCCTTATTTTTCCTTCCCACTCTCTCTCATATATACTGGTTCTCTTGCTGCTTTCAGAGGGGTGTGGGAAAATACAAAGAATGCAGTCTAGATGGTAAAATCACCAGTGAAGAGGAGCGAAGATGGAGGAGGAAAGTGTGAAGGCTCGGGGAGAAAACTTGAGCTCTTTTTTCTGCTCTGTGAGAATTCAGCACATAAAGAAATGCCTGAGAATTTTTTTTAATGGACAGCAATTTACTCCCTGTAACATCACCTATTTCAAATGAAGAATGTGATAGGCCAAAAACAGTTTGGTACTATATACCTCTGTTCTAAATGTCTTTATTTGATGAGATTAGATTAAACTGTAATGTTCCCTGTGGGCAAAATTAGGTTTTTACTGCAGAAAAGATTAGATACGGCATGAAAATAAATAAGCACTAAGCTAAAACAAGGCATTAATATGTGGCTGATATCTGCAATCAGTGTAACGTACTGCTCATGTAATTACCTTTACAAAAAGACGGAACATAAATGACCATGTAAAAGTGTTCAAGTCACTGCGAAGCTGATCTGTGTTTGCTTCCGTTTTCAATCTCAGTTGTAACCATCACGTAAATAACATAAATATACATCTTTAACATATTGTGACCAATGAATTCATTATGTGAACCAGCAAAAATGGCAAATAAAAATCCAGATTTTTCTTTAAATGTATTTATTTATTTATAAGTAGAAATACATATTCACAGAAACATGCCTTGGGTCTATCTGGCCCTAACTATCTCGTTGATGGAACCACTGTATCAGAGGTTAATTTAGACAACTATGTGCTGTAATCTAACTGGGCTGGGACATTATTAGAAAGGTTGTCTACTGTACTTTATCCTACAATTATCAAATGTCAAAGCAATCCCGAAACAAGGCAGGAATGTGAATTAGTCCAACAGGCCACTGGTTCAAATCTGGCTGCTAGACAGCAGTATTATCTGCAGAGTAATTTGTAGTCTGACTCAGGGCATTAGTCCCATTTTCAAATGAAATACTCTCTGCAGTTCATCCGTATGCTCAGAAAACCCCAGAGTTTTATAATGAGGCAATAATGGAAAAGGAACTGGCTGTATGTCCCTGTCTTCTAACCCCCATCCTCCCACTAGCTTCCCATTTGCTCACACATACACCACTAAACCAAATGCATGTGCAAACACACGCGCGCACACACAAACACACGCACACACACACAATCAAAATTGAATTTGCCTAAGTTATAAAGTGCCTTTCCATTTCACCAACTGCAGGGCGCCGAACTTACTGCATGTTGGCTGAGCAGAGAAAGTGATAGAGTGGAAGACAGAGAGGAAGGAGGTCAGAGATGGATGGATGAGGAGGTCATGGAGAGAAATACAAATGGAAATGCAGACAGTTGGAGAAAGAAAGACCCATCATCCGGCACAGTTGCTGCCCACAGAGTGATAGCACGGCAACTTCGTGTATGTGTGCGTGAGAACAAGCTGTTTGTGTGTGCAGGTAGATAAATAAGCATAGCCTTCTGTGTCTGTGTGTGTCATCAATATCACCCAGGTGGACCTCACTAATTGCAATATGTCATTAAAAACTAATGTGTAGGTAATGGCACACAAAGTGGTCTGACAATGGCTTAACTGGAGTAAATGGACACTGCCAACACCTTGGGAGCAATAAAGATGTGTTATAATTATGTCAGGAGCTTAGTGATGACGCCCTCTGTAGCTAATTCAACCTGTACCTTCCTGAACTAATAAACTGCCCCCTGTTGGCTTTACCCAAATTCTTTGAAGAATAAAGATGAAAGTCATTGACATTTTATTATATATATATATATATATATATATATATATATACACAGAGAGAGAGAGAGAGAGAGAGAGAGAGAATAGTCTTCTCAGACATGAAAAACTACCGATCACTGTCACAGTGCTCTAATCTAAAGAGTTCAGACTCTTCCTATCGCAGCAGGGGGTTGCTCCTGACAGCAGAGTGACACGAATTTCAAGTTTTCAATCCCAGATATGACTAAATACATGCCCCCATTCATCCAGCACACAGTTGGTTTCTGACTATGAGGATTTAATCTATTCAAATACTGATGTGTTTACCTGGTAGATGTGACACAATGTCAAAACAAACATTTTTCCATTTCCTAAAAAATATTTGCTAATATTTTTAAACATCTCAAAAACAGGACAGTCATATTTATCACTGTGTGGCATTCCCTCTACTTTTAAAAAAGGTCTGTAAACATCTGAGTATTATGAAAACCAGTTTCAGCTTTGATGGTACCCGATGTGCAAGCTCTGCAGGGGTGTTAACTCTGTTCCTCCTGTAGATTTTTTTTGTTTCCATGCTGCAACACATCTGATTCAAATCAAATAGTTGCAACAGTTTCTTGCAGAAATCTTTAAAATGACCTATTAGTTTCAGCCAGGTATGCTGGAGTGGGTAAACAAAAACCTGCAGGATTTCTGCCTTTGAGGACCAGAGTTTAACACTTGTGCTCTTTGTGCAGAGCTTGTCAGAGATCCATTTCATTTGACATAAAACATGTAGGACAGTGGTCTGTAGGGACCAGGGTTGAGGATCACTGCTCTATAGACACCAATCCCCCCACCCTTAAAAATGGAGGCTTTTAAATCGCTCTTGCTCTGCAGTCCAGAGGACACAGTTGTTATCATTTTCTAAATTAATTTTAAATTCAATTTGTCTGATTAAAGAGCAGTTTTTCCACTTTGCTTCAGACCACTTTAAATCAGGTTTGGCCCAGAGAAAACGACATGTTGACATGTCTTTTTCTTTCCACGATGAAGCTTTAACTTGCATTTTATTCAATTTGTTTTATTTCTGGAAGTTTTTCTGACACATTTCAGGGATTTTCATGACAAAAATCTTTAAATTCTTTAAACCAGTTCTGTTTTTCATGACATTGATGATGAAATATTGTATGTAACAGTATACACAATTTTTGAAGATTATATTGAAATCGCTCCACATAATAATAATAATATTAATAACATTATTATTATTGTTATTATTATTATTATTAATAATAATAATAGATCAGATTTATATAGCACTTTTCAAGGCACTCAAAGCGCTTTACATTGAATCCATTATTCATTCACTCCTCATTTATACCTGGTGATGGTAAGCTACATCTGTAGCCACAACTACCCTGAGGCAAAGTGATGAAAACGACCACCATCAAACATTCATACACCACCGATGCAGACACTGGAGGCAAGTAGGGTGAAGTGTCTTGCCCAAGGACACAATGACAGATCGACTGGGGGAACCACCAACCTTTCGATCATTGGACGACATTTTCTACCACCTGAGCCACTGCTGATTCAATCATGTTGAAAACCTGCTGCTAATTACCCAGATGAGTTTCATCATCTTCCTCCAGTTGCTTTCGTTGTTGCCCCATTCCAGTAAAAGATGAGCTCACATTTTTCTTGAAATAGTAACATGTCCCACGTTCGTAATTTGTTCCTTTTTGATTAATCTGAAGCACTGTTTTATGAAGTTCATTCATTTTAACTGTTAGTTATTGCAATTGTTACTTTGGTTGTAACTGATACGTTTTGCTGCCTCTTGGCCAGGACCCCCTTGCAAAATAGGTTTTTAATCTCAATGGGACTTTCTGGTTAAATAAAGGTTAAATAAAAAAAGTAAAGATATTATTTTGCTGCAAAATGCCAGGAGAGCCCCGAAGTAACACTCAAGTAGCTTAATTTGGTCCAAATAACAGTCTAAAGTCACAAAACATACAATATCTAATGATAAATATCATACAAGCACAATCCCAGACATTTTCATATGTGGAGAATTGCATAATAAATGCATGAAACCTTTGGCCAGCAATGAAAGTGGTTGCTAGTTAACTTTTCTGTAACTTGCTGAATTAATCAATTTGAAATGACAGTTTCAAGTATTTTGTCAGTATTAATGGAAGTCAACTTTAATATTATAAAATTAGTGCAATCAAGAATAATTTACTTAAGTTGCAGCTCAAAAACTGAAAAGTAAACTTGTGTATTTTTGTATTACAAAAATGAACATGCATTATTTCTCCTGCATGTTGGTTATATCTTTACATCTGTTTATGAAGGTATGAAGCTATCAGCTAACAACTAACAAGACACAACTTTTTGCAAACAGTTACAAATAGGAAATAACTGGTATGTCTGGACACTATCCAATAGCATACAGCTATTTGATAAGGAGTGTTAAACTTAAATCATGCAAACTGGCATGTTTACCCCCTCTTCTGTCAAGCTTGTAAAAAAAGAGAAGGGGTGACATACATCAAATGGCCCCAGTTTGGGATTCAAATCTGGGATGCCCGCCCAACCAGCTGAGATACACAGCAACCACAGATTGGATATTTTAAAACAAACATAAGTAATCCTGTAATATAACCACATATTTTTGTCCTGACTTCCCTCAGCACTGATCAGCCTGAAAACAGAAAAAGAACATAAACGTTGTTCTCTCTATTTCAGGTAATACAACTAGACAGAAAAGTGGAGGTAAAATGATTTAGAATTCCCTCCACGAAGGTCTGCTGAATCCTGGAGAATGAAGCAAAGCTAAACTGTCCCAATCACACTGATGTGAACTTAATGAGCGGCTTTAAATTCAGCTGCCAATCACATCGCCTAAAAACTGAATCCTTGGTTTGAAAGACTCTACCTGCGCATATCTGGGGGTAACTACATCAAACACTGGTAGCAGAGGGGCCTGTGATTGCTCATTGGTATGAGCATGGGGGTCTGTTAAGCTGCAAAAGCCCCAGCAAGTTCATTAACTAACATGAGAGGGGAAGTACGAACAGTGGGGTAGATAGGGCGCCTTGATCAGTGTAGATGAATGTTCTGCACTGCTGTAGGAGAGTCTGCAGGGATGAAGCCTTATGTAAATCACATGTATGTCAGAGTGCATGCTACAGGAAGAAGTTGGAGGATGTAGAAAGGCTATGAATTTCAATTGTTTGATAGAAAACACGAGAAAAGAGAACGAATATGGCAAACTAAAGACCACTTTAAGTACAGTGTACTATTTTTCCAAAGTTATAGGCTGCAGTTTCTGGCTATCACTTTGTGTTTGAAATGTCTGCCAGATAAGTTCTCTAATAAGCACAGTCACACAAACATTTAGAAAACACGATCGAGAGTGCAAACTGCAGGCACAACCTGACGCCTCTTCCTCAATGAGATGACAGCGGCAGCAGTGATATTTCTGTAGAAAAGGAAAGGCAAGCAAGACCGAGAAACAGCTTCTGTCTCCAAGCTTTCCTGACTATGCCCCAAGGCACTGTCGAATCCCCAAAAAAGAACACCCTTAAAAAGTGAAGAGGGGGCAGAAGAAGCAGGGATCTTTCTAGGAAAAAAAAATGTGAAAGAGTTGAAAGAGTCTATATTGTCTCTAAAAGAAGGCTGTTCCAGCAAACTGCAATGTGTACACAAAAGACCAGAGCGAGGATGTATTTAGGGGTAAAATCTCAAATATCCAAGATGGAAGTGAAGAAGGCCCGCTCATATTTAAAGTACTTGTTTGTTGCCAGAAAAACTCAAAGACAGATGCTAAAATATCATTGGAATACATTTGGGTGCTGACTGGCTCAGCAGACAAGCTGGCTGGCACTTGTTGCTGGCCAGGCACAGAGTCCCCATCCTGATCATTATACTGTTTCATTCCAATATGTCAGCGCTGCTGCACTGTCAGTCTGGCACACCTTTTTATTTTATTGTGTTTTCTTTTCCTCTGCACAACAATTTATTTTTGTTTGTCTTGTCTGTTAGCTCTCTCCCCCCTGAGGTAAAATGTGCTTCAGAAAGCAGTTCTGGGAGGCAGAGATTCATCTATGACTACAGGGCAGAGCTTCTGTGCAAAAGCAATAAAATAATTCAAAGACAATATGACGGTTTGTGAAAGAGGAAACAATGAGACACCATGATGCATATAAATCATGACACACATAGAATCAGCCACTCATTCAAACACTGAAAAAACTTTTACCAAGCTCAAACTGGAAACAGCTTCAGAAACTCAAGACTCAGTAATGAAATAAGTTCATTAACCCTTGACTATAAAGGATGCCACAGATTAGGGTCTCTTTCTTCTTTCAGAGGTGGGGGGCAGCAACTCATTAATATCTGGCCAGTTATTCAGGCTGCTCATGTTTGTTGCAGTTGCAGATGTTTGGTCAGGGTTAAAATGGCTTGAGTTGTTTCTCATTTATGGTATGTTACCAAAGTATTGCAGTTTTGCAAAGCACAGCTAACACATACATGAGCCATAAGTCATAACCTCTTCATGTTTAGTGTTTTACAGCATTTATAACTGCAACTTTATTGTTTCACGTTGGCTTGAAAATTCCAACTAAATAATGTCAAAGTATGTTCTTGGCTCAGCTCCTTCTTCACCATGACAAACGGTTGCAGAGCCAGCATTATTGTGGACGCCACACAGATCTGCTTGTTGATTTCCCACTCCATTCTTTTAGCACTTGTGAACAAGACCCAGAGAAGTGAACCTCACGATTTACCTATCAATCTACATCCCCACCTTCACTTATCGTCATGAGTTGTGGGCACTAAAGAATAAGACTGCTAATAAAAGTAGCCTAAATGAGTTTCCTCTGCAGAGCGTCATTAATACAAAGTGCGATCTGGACAATCTAGATCCACCCTGTGACCTAGAAATGGTTTCTCCACATCAAGAGGAGCCTCACACATCTGGTTAGGATGCCTCCTGGTGAACACCTGTAAGGTGTTCCACGAACTTCATACTAGCAGGAGGCCCTTGGGAAGACCCAAGACACACTGGAAGTAATATATCTCTCAATTGGACTGGAAACATCTCAGGACCCTCCCAGATGACTTGGAAGAAGCCGCCAAGGAAAGTCAAACTCAGCAGTTCAGATCGGGCAGACAGGAAAATAGACACAGGAGCAGTGTTAAAGCTTCTAGTAATTTTCAAAATAAAAGCCCCTGTGCAGATTTGCACTCACTGAACCACTAAGTTATTAACTGTGTTTTTTTTTGTCCCCCCCCTCATGAACACTCCGCACTCGACATGCTCGCGGTGTGAACTGACGCACCACGGAGGTCAGAACTAAACCGCGGTGCAGCCGTAACACAGCACACACACACACACACCAGCTTAAAATGCTGCTGACCTTGAATATGTGGTAGAGGGAGGGAGGGAGGGTCAGATGGATGGATGGATGGGTGGATGGATGGAAGGATGGATGGACGGATGTTCTTATCTCATGTTCTGATGTATGTCTAACAATACGCATCTTAGAGGTGAGAAATTTCAAAACCTCTGCTTCTCACATAGCCGTCAGTAGAAAACAACAAAAACACTACTCTGTTTTTTGCCTTTCTTGTTCATAGTAATCAAACAGATGTGGTACAGTGTTGTATAAATGTGTACTTTCAGATGAAATGCCAGACATGCCAATCAAAGGTGTGTGTAGAGAGCTGCGTTTTGCTGCAGTAGCAGGCCATTTGGCTCTGTGAAAGCCTGTGCTGCCAGCTCAGAGCCACATCGGGTTTGACCTCATTCCACCTCAGAACAAACAGAACAATGAGGCGCTAAAGTCCTTGAAAAAGGCTGTGAGAAAAGAGCTACAACAACACATTGTTTACTGGCATTGATTGGCTGTAATAAACAGATCTTATGACTCGCCTGGTCTGAAGCGTGTCCCTGTCAGAAAATTTTATGTGATGAAAAGGCACAATGTTTGGTGGCTTGAGCTCAATTTGAGAAATCTATTTGCTACAGTCAACTAAAATTAAATGGGTGCCTTTGTTGTCCGTGCTCAACCTCTATACCAGGTTTCAAGAAAACCTGCCAGGTACTTATTGTTTCTGGTGACACAAACAAAGCTGGAGGTAGCCTGGCAACAGAATGTAGGAACAACACGTTTCCCAAGTGTTTCCCACAAGGATCCAATGCCATCTTAGATGACAATTACATTTATTGTGCAATGAATTAATCATAGCCCAATGGATCCCTTAAATCAATAAACAATGAAAGGTTATTAGGGTGAAGCTTGGGGTAAATTTTAGCAACAAGTTTTCTGTTTTGTTCATGGACAACGGACTGAGAATTTGACAGCAGGGAAAGCATGACAAACAAAAGCATCTGCTATTATTCAATTCCCAGTTGTGGCATATCTTGACCTGATGAAAGAGAAATGAATAAATCATGCTTCATTAAATGTCATTACGCCTGTTAGCAAAATCTAATTCTACTAAAGTTCAGCGCCAGTTTACAAATTGAATGTAATTGCCCAGAATGCAAATGGGTTGGGCTGTTGTTTGTATGGATGTGAAACCATGCACGAAGAGAGAGAGAGAGAGAGAGAGAGAGAGAGAGAGAGAATGTGTAAGTTGAGGAAACCTTTAAGCGCCAGTATAATGGACAATGCCTACGCCAGATTTTTCATTCAGAAACTAAAACGTCAGGGAATTGTGGATTGTCGAGGCTTTAACAACTGATGGTTTCATTTCAGGAAAAAAAATGTTTAAAAAAGCAGAGATGGGGGAAATGTAATTACCCAGCAAGAGCTGTGTGGGAGTTTTAGTGTTTGATAATTATCCCTTAAAGGCATGTTAAACTTTTCCTTAGCTATCTGTATAAAACTCCACAGAGGCACTGAAGTAGAAGAGAGGTCACCAAGCTTCAGGAGAGAGGAAGAGATGAGATAAATGTGAAGGAGAGTGTAAGAGGATCAGATAAGCGCAGGCCTGTTGGACAGCTGAGAACAACAAAGGGAAATAAAACACATCACAAAACTGCACTGCTCAGAGGAAAAGATATTTCCCTGCAAAGTCACCAAAAGGCATCAACTTGTAATGGTTTCCATAAAAGTAAATGTTAGTTTTACAGAAACAACCTGCCTTGTTTGGGGTGAGGCATAAAAGCATACAGCATTTTGGAAATGGATGACTGAAGACATCTGATAGGTCACTTTTTATTTCCTCAACTCTCTTTACCATGGCATCTGTCTCATTTATAGATGTATGAGGACACATACAAACACCACAAACACTGTATTTACTGCAGCACTGATTTTGCATAGCCCCATCAAATGTGAAGGCAAAGTACAAATACTCTTTTTACATCTGTGTTGCCAATACATCTCTCCAATATGAACAACCGTTATGAAATCCTAACCATACAGCATTACCAAGACAAGATGATTCAGCAAAATCCAAATAAGAGCAAAAACTGTTAATTAATTAATAATGTTAATTAGCTTGGACATCGAGAGGAGCCAGATGAGGTGGCTCGGGCATCTGGTTGGGATGCCTCCTGGACGCCTCCCTGGTGAGGTGTTCCGGGCACGTCCCACTGGAAAGAGGCCCGGGGGAAGAACCAGGACACACTGGATGGACTACATCTCTCGGCTGGCCTGGGAACGCCTCGGGATGCCTCCGGATGAACTAGGGAATGTGGCCGGGGAGAGGGAAGTCTGGGTTTCCCTGCTTAGGCAGCTCTCCTCGCGACCCGACTCCGGATAAGCGGTAGAAAATGGATGGATGGATGGATGGATGGCTTGGAATAGTTTTCACCATATTCACTTAGATGTCTACAAATCTTGGCCAGATACCCAGAATCTGGAAAACGTCTACCTAATCCTAAACCAAATTATATAAATTACAAGAGGTAGATATTTTTTAAAAAAGATAATATGGTGTTTTTTTTAGCTGTGATTGTTAACCATGGGGGTGTGGCCCATGCTTGGGCCTCGAGCGCCACCTAGAGGGCTGCAAAAAACTTGGCCACGAGGGACCGCGTGACTTATCAATTGAAGAAACGAGATAGAGTCTTAACAGCAGAAGTAGAAACTTGCTACAGGCTAGCAGCTAGCTGAAAAGAATCAGGAATTGTTTGAGAAGAACAAATAAAGACAAAAATTGTCCCAAATATCTAAATGAACTTTAAATTTATTTACATATTATTCAAACCTGTTATTAATCACTACATTCATCAAATTTCCATCTTTTCCATCAGTTTTTTTTGTCTTCTTTTTTTTGCTGAAGTAAAATCTGTAGATTTTACTGTATTAAATACTATAGCATTTAGTATATTTTGTGTTTTTAAACCTGAGCTTTTATACCATTTTATTCTATGAATTATTGGCCTATTGGGCCTCTTATTTTATTATAGTTTTTAAGATATATTTTAGATAATGTCATATTTTAGGAGGTTAAAGCTATTAACTGCAAGGGATTATGTTTAGTTACTGAAAATATATTAAATCAAGAGTAAGTTTAATTAAACCAATACAATGCTAATATCTGACTGGGCTACATTTTACTGGAAAAGACCCCAGTGTCAAAAAAGTTAAGAATCCCTGTTTTAGAGATTAAAATCTTGTTTGTTTGCACTTAGCTTATCTGGCCAGTTTAACAGAGTAAATGATTCCAAATCTCTTATAATGGATCCTGTGTATAAACACAGAGAAAAACACAGATTAAGACTTTAATCAAATAAAATGCAGCCTCACATTCTGACTGAGTGACTCGCCTCAAACTTTTATCTCCCAGACCAGCTCCTAATGCAGATTTAAAGTGTTTTCTGAAAGGCATTAGAAAGTTTGGTGAATTGACAATTGTCCTAGACAGTTGTATTGAATACAGTTTCACCTGGAGTTCGTGTCTTGTAACCCCTTTTCTTTATCATGTACACTATATTACACGGTAGGAGAGTTCTCTGAAAACACGGTCCTGTTATCCAAGTTTGTCAAATGGTGTGATAACAATCTTGATCTTAATTTTCAAAAACAAAAAAGTTATTGACTTTAAGCATAACATATATAGTTGGTGCCGCACACAAAGAAGATGTTCACGTCACCAAGTCTCATGGAAAGAATCTTGACCATAATATAAAGTTGGATTTTATCACAGAAAAACCATCTGATGAGGAAACAGAACTATATAAGTCAGTAAGATTTTAGGAATCTTTTAATGTTCATTAAAAAAAAGTTTTTTTATTTTTTGGTTTTTTTTTGTCTTAAGTAAACACTTTTATCTTTCAGTTTAATGGCTTATAAATTAATGACTAAAATAAGCTGCATAGGATTGTTAAGATTTGCTCCAAAATTAGAGCTCAGCAAAGAGATTTATTTTCCCTCTGAGAGAATAAGGTTTTAAAGAAGGCAAAAACTATCAGCCAACCTCATATTTTGTGTTGTGAGTTTTCGGTGGTGCCTTCAGGCCACTGTTATGATGTACCCCTGAGGACACCTAACTGTCCCAAATCTTTAATCCCCTCTGCTATCAGGTAATTAAACTCCACTGGTAGTCAATTCAAATGGCATTTACAACCAGAGGTGCTGCTTGAAAACAGGCATACCAGGCAAATGCTTGGGGCCCTGGCCAGAAGGGGGCCCCTGAGGGCTGACCAACTTTGAATTGCTACAGAGCAGCGACAATATAGAGTTTGCCTTTACAGTGGTTGGCTGATGCAGAAATCTCAAACCCCAGGTAAAAGCAGGTGTATTACAATGAAGAGACGTTTTCTGTAGGACAGCAGCAAAAAGAATAGACAACAGAAAAAGCAAAAAGAGATTGAAGCGGTGAAACGTAGTGCAGATATTACAGAAGCTAATTTAGCTCAGAGTACTTTAATCTGTCCTGCTCCTGTGTCATAAAGCTGAAAATAAAAACAGCAAATTTGGACAATAACCTGTCTTCAGTTATCAAATTTAATTTTAAAATTAATTGGAAACTATAGTATAGTGGTAAAAAAATGTCCAGTTGAGCTACAGCATCAAACTAAGTGTTAAGTTGCAGAGTTTATAGGCAAGAAATCTGTATAATGTACTAAGGGTGCATGGGTGTAAATGACCCTCATTTGGTTCAATAAAGTTGTCTGAATCTAACAATTAAAGTCAGTGTAAAGCATTGATATTTTATGTGTTCAGAATTTGTCACACCAAAGATAAATATGTCGTTAACAACACCACCAAACGTGAGGGATTAAAAGCAATGTGTGTGTGTTTGCGGACTGTCGGCTACTGCAGCAAAACGACTACATTAAGCAAACATGAGACTTACTGAACCTTACGTGATATAAGGTGTATACAGCAGATATTAAACTGTTTGGTCACTTTGTAACTGTAGACTAATTTTCCATTGCAGAGGAAGCTAGTGGTCTTCAGCTCTACACCAGATCACTCCACTGAGGGTAACTCCAGTTAAGTTTTCTGGCATTTTAACAAGAAATATTTGTGGGGCAGTGGCAGCCTAATTAACTAGCAAGAGGTCAGATGCAGCTTTGGCATAGTTAGCTAGTTGGATGGTAATCCGCTGCATTATTTATAACCAGGAGTTAAATTGGGATTTGCTATGTGGGGGTCTCTGATCAGTCTAAGAACAAACTATTTGATTCAGTAACAATTTGGCTACAACAACACTGAAAATGAGGATAAGGTATTTTTTATTAATGCAAGTGATTTATTTTTTTGTTATTTTTTTTATCACAAATTACCCCTAGAATTTAAAAGTCAGACTAGAAGTCAGATTCTAGACGTTGTTTTCCATTTACTTATGTTACTTTTAAGGTCTCACTAACATGCTGCCTTTTTTCCAGTCTGCCTGTTTTCTGTGGTAGAGATACAGAGCCTCATGTAATATTAACTTTAATGTTAACCTGTAAGACAGGTTAGCAATGTCGTCTCTAGCTAGCTGAGATGCCCCATGTCTAAATGGGGACAGTTAACTCACCAAAGGGCTCAAATAAATTCTCCACAAATCTGATGCATTTACTTATTTAAGCAACTCTTTTCACTGACGTCATTCTCCTGCTGTCATTTTCCTGTCGTCCCTGTAACTGAGTCACACTGACTGAGGAGTGATATCTCTGACTTAGTCTGGGGGGAAAAAAGCAAAATCAGTGGACTACAATCATAAGAGTTTCGCAAAATAAATTTTAGTTACAGTTCTGATACTATTGACCCTGATAATAGTTAATCCGATGATGACGTGCGTTTACATGCATCACGTTTGAATAAATAAAATCACTTGGATGAGTGCAGAATTATCTGACTTTTACCAACCAGTTCGGTTTGGTCCTGGCATGTCCTCCGCTAGCTGTAACGTTGTTTTACCTAAAAAGTAAACTTTACAGAGTGAAACAAACCAGCCGTAAGATAAAATGTGCAGTCATGCTACACTGACACAGGACTGACATAACAGGAATGCACAGTCAGGATAATGCACACCGACTGGAATATCAGTTGGCATAACCAACCCATCTTGACAGGAATAAAGTTTTGTTCTGAGTAATTGGGATTGGATCAGATTCTTGGTTTGGTCACATTACATTAAGCAATTTTATTTGGATCAGACTTTTAATCTAAATGTATGTGCCTAAGTAAATGTCTTAATTATTCAGATTGGACAATGGTAGAAAAGGTTTACAGATCCCATGATGCAGCACTTACTTTAATGTGTCAGGGCTCAGGTCTGGAAAACCCTGGCTTTAATTTAATCCCGTATATAGTATATTAATGGATAAGGACAAAAAACAGGGTGGAAGAAGTTGCACCTCTACTTGTAAATCCTTTGTGGAGTGCTAAACCCAAAAAAAGGGCGCACATCTCAGTATCCAAATGAAGAAGAACAAAGTTCCCACTTTGAATTCTTTATTTGGCTCACATCACAGATAAAAGGCACAGAGCCTTCATCAGCGCGTCTTCAATTATGACAAAGTCAATCACAGAAGAAATACAACACCTCAACATGCTACGCAGGTGTCAGCTTCAACGGATTAGTCATTATCCAATCCTCTTAATCACATCTAACAAATCACTCCATGAACTGAAAGACATAAGACTGAAATCATCATTAAGTCCGAAAGCTTTATTAGATAATGACTTCAGACTCGGCCAAGAATTAATGAACAGTTTCGTTTTCACAATCCTAACATTTCTTTAAACAATATTCCTACTTTTCACCTTTTTCACTCTTTTTGAAACAAATTTCTGAATTTGTTTTACACACATTTTAAGCTCAAACGTCTAAAATATTCACAATATACACAGATTTTTAAGTAGATTTTGGCCATTTGCAAGCATCAAATGCTTGATAACACACTGGCGAAATTAAACAAACAAAATAAGCATAATGTGATTTCATGTCACAAATTTAAAGCATTAACATTGAACCTTTGAAACAACTAAAACTGTTTCCACTTTAACAATTCACGAAGCTCCCTAAATGAGCTCATTAAGAATGGCTGTGATTTGTTAGTGCTAATTTTTATTATTTTTATTATTTTACATTTAACACTTATTTATTCCATAGCTGTAGTATAGATTTGTGTAAAGTCACAAAGTAGATTTTTTTTTAAAAATAAGTTTCATTAATCTGGAAAATATGACCAGTCTAATTAACAGGTATTGATGCCTTGAATATGAGTGGAAATAAATAGTTGCCCTTCTACTTGTAAAGCCTTTGTGAAGTGCTAAACCCAAAAATCCAAATGTGTAATCACACATTTGCATATGTACATACACAAAAGCTTCAAACTAGAAACACATGTACCCAAAATAACAAGGCATTGTGCGTATACAAAAAGCTAAAACCACACACAGGATGATTATGTCCAAGTCCCTAACGTGGGATTCAAGATACACAGTTTCATTTCCAAGGGTCACCCACAATTATGTGTTAATGCATTATGTGAACATCTGTGTGTGTGTGTGTTTGTATTATTAGTGTCACCCTGTGTGCGCTTTTCAATTCGCTTGCTAGATGCTGTTCTATTACGCCAGAGAGCCAATTAGTGTCTCTCAGTTTGACACCCGTCTCGTCAGGACCAGCTTTTCTCATACATGTTAATTGTGGTCCTGAATGGCCACAGAGGTTTCTCGCTGTCTCATTACAGTGAGAACATGGAAGTAACAACCAGTGGCCTGATGTGGCATGATCTCAGAGGCACCCACCCTCTCCTGTGTCCCTATCCCTCAGTCACTCCTGTTCTGTGCTCATCCCACCCTTCTTGCAATCACTTTGTGAGCAACGCTCCAAAGGAATGACCTTCATATGAAAGCTGATTTATATTAATGAGGGAAGTGCAACGGAAAATAAATGCTGCATTACAGTCATCTTGGAGCAATGATATAGGAGACTTGACAATTTAAAGCAGCAGTAAGGAAACCTTCGTACGGGATCTTTTCAGGTACAGTGCCACTTTCTGGAGACTTTGGTTGGAAAACAAGTGATGAGTGCAATCATGCTGTGTTGATAGCTATGTCCCAAAATGGCAGGAAGTATATGCAACATCAGCAAAAGACTGCAAGAATGCAGCGAGAGCAGTGGGGCACTGTGGAAAAATATGTTGGGAAGGCAGAAGCAGCATTGGCAGGGTTTAATAAGAGGGATAAACAAACTGTAAAAAGGACGAGAATATTTGTGGATGCTGGAAGAGCAGGGAGGTAGTAAAAAGAAGATGACCTGAAAAGATAAAGTCAAAGGAATGGATTGAACGGTTCTGAAGACGGATGTAAATCTAGAATTCAGATAAGTAAATGCCACTGATGTCGGTGTTTCAAAACTGAAGGAAGTTGCAAGGAAGTGAAGACAATATTAGTCTCAGGAAAAGCTTGCTAATCTGCAAGATTGCGATTTTCAGATAATATTTTATTGTCACGTGTCTACTGATGGAGCCAAAAAAGTTGTTTCCACTTGAGTGATTCAAAACTGGGTGGAAAAAAAAGAGCAAATTAAATTCTCAAATAGGACAGACTACCAGGATTGGATTTGCATTGTCAGATATCAACTATAGTTTGTTAAGGTAACAGCGTAGGCATTAGTAATCACATTTGCATGCTGATCTCTTGGAAACCTTTAGCATTAGATGTCCAAGGCTCAATCCCAGGAGGCTCTGCATTGGCTAATTAAAACCAGTCAAAGGTATCAGACAGTGAGATAAGTTTCTACAACCATTTACGCTTTGAACATACTTATACAGACGTGGAAAATTGGTGACTTTCATTGGTTAAATTTCATAGAATTTTGATTTATTATTACTTTTGTCAGATTCAAGTTATTTCTGTGACCATTGTGAGTTTTTCTTTCATTACCAACAATTTTGTCCACGTCTGTACGATCTCTCTAAATTGGGTCTTTATGAGTTCATGCCTGCATGTTGTGTTTTTGCTGATAAGTAAAAGTAAAAATATGAGTAGTGGGTTGCTCTTAAATCTGTTTGTTCACAGCAGAGCAAGAAGTTCAAGTGGACAAAAATCTGGTTTCCCATAATCTTCCCCAGCAATTAGCATCAGCTTGAGCTGTAAGATGAATAGCAAAACTTTACTTTTTATTTATTTATTATTATTTTTTTTTATTGAACAATCTATTCTAAAAACATTTATAAAAATATGAATCTGTTGCTTTGAAAAGCAACTAAAGTGGTGCTCGACAAAAACTTTATTTGAATAAGTATTGGTAAGTCATTAATTTATCATTTACATTTTAGTTTACTTTTTCTTGGGGGGGGGGGGACTACGCTCGTGACTTTGTAATATAATGTCTACTTATATAACATATCAATTACGATTAATTAATAAAAAAAAAATGTGTTAAAAATATTAATGCATGTAATTGCAGTTTGGGTTCCAAACAACGCAGAACGTTTGTTGGTGCATGATTTCCGGTCCACCCATTAAACTGATGGAGCTCGGCTAAATCAGTGTTGCCAGTTTAACTACTTTAGTGCTGTATTTAGTAAGTTTTCAGACCCGTCTAGAGACTCTGTTTCAAAGACAAGACGAGCGTCAAATCCCGTTACGTTTTTTGGTGTTATTGGAGACTTTTGGAATCTGACGTGAGAGCATGTTTACTTCTTCTCAATGAGCAGCGCTTCTGCCCCCCCCGCCCCCCGACCATTAGCTTCCAGCTGCATTCAGAGCAGGAGGACGTTCACCTCTGCTCCACGACCAGAAACGAAATGTGCCAAGCTGCTGCTGGCTGATCCCGCCCTGACTTCCAGTCAGATATTAATGCCTTTTAATGCAGAGTGTGGAGGAAAACATTTTTAAAGTTAAAAGTACTGTAACATAGAGTCTTAATCATAAAACAGCGTGAGCTGCTAGTTAAAGACACTTCAACTTTAGGTCTGTTCATTGTGGACACGGAAATTTTATACTTCTTTTTCTACTGTTTTGAATTGAAACTGGATCTTGTTATTTTACTTTCATCATTTATTCAGAGACGCAATAGACACTGCAGAATGTGACCCTAACTGGATCATCTGATTTAATATGTTGTTTTGCTGTCCAGACTTTCAAAAAAGACTTGAGGTCCAAAGTTTAAAAACCTTTTTGTCGAATAGTCTGAAACACTTTTGAGACTTCACAAAAAAAAAACCTAATAAACAGTTTAAACTTGTCGAAAACAGCAATTTACACTTAGAAAAAGAAAAAACACAAAGAAGAAGCCAAATTAATCTGAAATCATGAGATTGCTTCTGTGGCACCATTGCCTCTCTTTTACTTGGAGAGTAATCAACCTTATCAGATGAAACAGCTACGGTTTTGGTTTTAGTCTGAGAGTCTAATTCTCATCCTGACAGCATCACATAAATCTGGAAGCGACTCCATTGCACATTGGAGGTGGTGATCTGACAAAGCCAGAGGGACAGAGGGACAACATCAGCAAACAACAGAGATGGTGTCTTAACGTCTTATAAATCACAAGCCAATCCAGACCCTGACTGCATGTTGAAATGTATATAAAATAACAATATATATACATGTATATATGTATTTAAAATACACATTTAAACTGCTTAATCCTCCAGAGGCTTATAAGTTTAGGTGATAATATGCCACCATCATGATTGCAGTGGTGTTGACTGATGAGGTCTGGTCTATTTGGTAAATAAACAACTCGATGGAGTTGACTTTCTCCCTGAGCTCACCTCCATGTGATCAGAGGATGGTGGTCCAAACAAGTCATTTAAAAAACGGGTATCTTCAGTCTGACATTTGTACTTTTTTTGATAGTACAGTTGCTAAACGTATGATTGAAGTAATATAAACTGAAAACAAATTCAGAGTGTGATTGACTAAAAGTTTTACAATGCATTAAGAAAACGGTATCCAGTTCCCTTTCTTTTAAGAAACTAAAACTGGAAATATTTGGTTTTTGCAAATCCTAAAAGAAATTAAGAATTATTATAGATACAATTCTTAAAATAAAATCGTATTAAAAGAGAACAATTTTATAGTGATGATAATGATAAATTCCAAAGACATTGGGATACTGTTTTAAAGGTAAATAAAACAGAATGCAATGATTTACAAATTTCATAAACCCATATTTTAACCCCAATCGAAACAAACAACATATCAGATGTTGAAACTGAGACATTTTACCATTTCACGGAAAATTTTAGCTCATTTTTAATTTGATAGCATTAACACATCTCTAAAAAACTGGAACAGGGGCAACGAAAGTCTGAAAAACTAACTTAACCTAAAAAAAAAACAAAAAAAAAAAAAAACAAAAACAAATGGAAATGGAATTGTCAACATCACTGAGTATAATAGGATATAATGGACAGAGGCCCACCAATCAGCATCTATCTTTATTATTTTGTTTTAACAATTTAAAAAAAATGTTCCTCCGTTTAAAATTGCAAACGCTTTGAAGATCCCACTATCTACCATGTATGTTATTGTAAAAAAATTCAGAGAATTAGGAGGAATCTTTGTGTGCATGGGACAAAGCTAAAGGTCAGATAATCATATTATTCATAATCGTCAGGGTTTCAGCCCTGCATTAAAAACAGACATGATTCTCTACTGGAAATTACCACATGGGCTCAGAACGCTTCCAGAAATATGGGACACAATTCCACGAAGGCAGCTTAAAGCTCTATCATGCAAATAAGATGCCATATGTTAACATGATCTTAAAAAGCTATCATCTTCTTTGTGCTAAAGCTCATTAAAAAATTGTCTGAGGCAAAGTAAAAAAATTGTTCTGTGGTAAGATTAATCAAAATTTAAAATCCTTTTTTGGAAACCATGAATGTGTCCTACAGTCTAAAGCGGAGAGGGAGCATCCAGCTTGTTATTTTACATTAGTGCCTATGGCGTGGGCAGCTTCCACATCTGTGAAGCTCCATCAATGCTCAAAAGTACATGGAGGTTTTAGAGTAACATCTGCTCCCATCCAGACAACGTCTCTTTCAGGGAAGGCCTTGCAGATTTCAGCAAAACAATGCTGAACCACATCCTGCATCCATCACAGCAGCATGGCTTCACAGGAGGAGAGTCCGGCTGCTGAACTGGCCTGCCTGCAGTCCAGACCTTCCACCTTTTCATCAGACCTTTTCTTGCTGTCCACACTCATGCCGGGAGTTTGAAAACCCTGGAACAGTATCTGAAAGTAAATCAAACTGTGCACCGCATACCCAGAAGTGCTGCCGTAGATTGTTTGACCTTGTGATGGTTTGGTCTGCGAGGTAACTCAACACATGAATGACGGCTGATGAAGAGCTCGCAGACTCTGTGTCATTTTCACTCTCTTCGAAGATTTCATCAAAGAAGATGCAAAGGTTGCCTCTAGCTGTTTTTTGACGTGGAGCTTTTAACAGGCACTTCACTGACAGCCCTCTTGACCTCCATCTTTCCCTTGTCTTCAAAGAGCATCCATTATACAAACTCAATCATCATTAAAAGAATAAAGGGACTAATGCTTGATTCATTATTAAACAACATTTAATCATTGCATTAAAAAGGTTATTTTCTGAATGTTCCTGCCCTGGTATCTTGGAGATAGTGACCCAGAACAACTAAAATCTGTTTTGGGGGATGTGTAAAGTCACACAAAAGAGATAAATAGTCTTAAACTTCCATATTAAAAACTGTCATGGTTAGCTGTTCATGCAGTGAGTCTATTTAGCAACTACAACTCTCAGCTCTCTCAGCATTTTGTGTTTAGTTTAGTTCTCTAGTTTATTCAACTATTTTCTTCTCAATCGTATTTTCTCCAGGAGTTGTCTGCATTTAGGCCTTTTGTCTCTTTACCCTCATCTTGAACAGTCTGAATAGACACACGTTTTATAAATACCCAAGTCAATGATCTACCATTTCAGACAATTAAGTTTAGCCACTGGGCAAGAAAAACATATCAGTCACTCACCCACATTACATGCAGGGTTAGATAAAAACTTAATAACAAAGCCTGGCAATGCAATGGGTTACTTCAGAGTTAATTTGACATAACATCTATCTAGTGCCTCCAGGAGAGAGCTTTTTATTGTCCAACTTTCCTGGCCAGCACCGTGTTCTGGAGAAATAACACGCTGAAAGAGTACTAGAGCAGAGTTGATGTGGTTGGATTCTTAGTCCTCATTACCTACACTGAGAGGCTTTGCATCATGTAGCGGGTGATGCTCCATCTAACTTGCACACTAGCATTGTCATAACAACCTGGTTATCTTCCAGATGTCCATGGGCTTGTGTACAATCAAGCCCACACCTTGTCTCATTACATCATCCTTTACTAAAAATTTTCATTTTTTTTAGCATTTGTCCACAAACATCAAGACATTTGCTTGTGTATTTCTTGAGTGTTCAGCATCACCTGGTTTTTGCTTTTTGAGATTAACAAAACTGATGAGCATGCAGTACCACAAGCTTCTGATGAAGATTGGAATCAATACAGAGTTCATCGAGGCTAAAATATAGCATCAGATGAACGTCAGTAATCTAAATTGCTGTAGTAAAGCCAATAGCAGTCTGTAAGTCTGTTATATATATATATATAAAAAAACAAACACTAAAAAAAAAAAAAAAACCTGGGAAGTGGTCACAGACCAGGTTGTAAAGTGTTTGTGAGACTGTAGAGCCACCGGTGCGCAAACAGTAATAACCTTCATCTTCTACCACAGTGATGGGCTGTTCATTCAAAACAATAAATTCACAGGAAATATTGGTCTGTATTTAAAAGTGGTGAAGGAAAGCACAACAGGCTGGGACTGAGCCCCAGAAGAACCTTCAGCCCCAGTTCATGGGGCTCCTGCTAAACCAGTTTAAATAACCAGTGCTTCAATTTCTCTCCCTGTTCTGCTAAAGAAAGGTTTCTCTTTTTTATTCAACTATGCTAACTACCACCTTCTAAAATGTTCACATAGCAGACTAAGTAGCCAAAAGGCTTTTGTTTTTTCAATTTAAAATATGGCGAAACTCCAGAAATTTTTGCAGCATATTGAACCTAATTGTTCTGTGTGACAACTGACATGAAAACGATTGAGGCTCAGGTTCATGTTTAACAAAGTTTATATTAATTAATGAGATATTCCTTTAATGTGCATAAAATAACCTTTTCTCTTGCCCACTGATAACTGTGCCAAATCTGAGGCACTTGATTGTCTGTTCTATGGACTCTCCAGCCATGGCACCATCCGTGCCATCATTTCTGGACACCAGCTATTGTAAGTCTGATTAGTGGCATCTGGGTTGGTTCTGTACCTCCTGAACACTACTACAACTGGGGTTTGACCAATTTTTAGGTAAACACAAATCTTCAAGTACAGGTTTCCAACTTCCAAAAAGTCAGATTTGCTAATTTATTTGGGATCACTCTCCATAAAGAGACACAATCTAAACACAGAGAGGAAGAAATTAAGGCACACATCTTCACAAATTTAGAGACCACACACTTGATAACAAAAGACAGATCACACAAGATTTCTCTTTTCTTATGTGTGTGATGAACACTATGGAGCACACCACACACTGATTCTTCAGCAGAGTTTCAGGTTCTTCATACTCAATATTCCAAATCTCGCATAGTCAAACGAGGCTTCGATGTAAACGAACAAGGCGGACCAAAAGGAAGGAGCAATGATGGTCGTTTCCGACCTCTTACTTTCCAAGAAAACACAAAAAAGAAAAACAACAATGGAAAAAGTTTCAGCAAACAACCAATGACGGAAGTAACGGCCTTTCAGTAACAAGTAATCTAACTGATCATTCTTCCCATCATTATAACACTTTTTTCATCCCACCATCTTGATCTCTAGCTGAGGGTCTTTTTTCTGTTTGTTATTACTTCCTCTTCTTTCAGTCAGATGACTCAGCTCGTGTCTGGACTGGCTTTTGTTCCGGTACACATGTCATTACACACTGTGTGTGTGTGACTGGATATTAATAAATAAAACATGTTCATTATCTATTATTTCTCCTTCCAAGGACCTCCGAGAGGATCGGACCAGACAAAATCATTCTTAACACACCCCACACCCTATGTCCATGGGCTTGTGCACAATCAAGCCCACACCTTGTCTCATCACATCATTCTCTACTAATCATTTTCATGTTTTAGCATTGTTCCACAAACATCAAGACATTTGTTTGTATTTACCTTGAGTGTTCAGCATCACCTGGTTCTGCTGTTTGAGATTCACAAAACTGGTGAGCATGCAGGACCACAAGCTTCTGATGAAGAGCGGAATCAATCCAGAGTGCATCGAGACTGAAAAATAGCATCAGATGAAAATCAGTAATATAAATTTCTGTAGTAAAGCTAATGTTCCTTATCTACGATCTCTCCTTCTGAGGACCTCCGAGCCGATTGGACCAGACAAAATCATTCTTAACACACCCCACACCACAGGACATTAGGACAAGATGCCGTTTGCAAACCTCCGACAATCGGGCCTTTACTGGCTTTGATCGTAAGGAGGAGATCGGGACAAAAATCGGCCTGATTATTGTGTAGTGTGTCCTCGCCTTTAAGACGGAGAATGTTTTGACATTTAAAGGGGTTTTCTATAATATTTATATTAATATAGGATTAATAAAGTATTTTCCACTGAATTCCTTTTAATTAATATCATTCATTTATGTAGTAAGGCTAATAGTGAATTCAATGTTCGCGATTACAGATCCATTAACCTTTTCTTGCTTTTGAGTTAAATATAGTTACCAAGAGAAAGAATAATTTTGTATATATTGAATGTCGAGTGTTCCTGCACAGTGACAAACTTAATTATACTGTTCTCTGTTTTGTGGATGTTAAAAACATTTGCAAACTTTACATTTACATATGTGGTCAAACATATGTTACCAAAACAAAATCTAAAATGCGTGGTGTTCCTCTTGTCATTGCTCACTCTCCTGCATTTCTTAGCTAATAAAGAATAGTTTCTTCTTGTATCCTTTTGCAATGTTGATTATCAAACAGCACACATCTTCTACTCCCTTCAGACTGCCACTGCGCGCACACACACACACACACACACACACACACACACACACACACACACACACACACACACACACACACACACCTGCTATGGCGACATCAGCCCACCCAAGGACATTCAGCATGTCAGCTCTGATTAAGCCTGCACTCAGCCTGTAGAATAGAGTTCTTGGGTGCGGGAAGAGGTGTGGAGGAAAAGAAACGACTTGTGTTCAGTAATAAATCGCAGCAGGCAGCCGGGCTCTTCAGAGCCATGGCCCAGCCGACCCCCAACAGATGCCGGCTGGTTTGGCCTGCCAGTTGCGGCCCGGCCTGTGGGCCAGCACCATGATGAGCGATGGCTGCCTTCCAAAGAGGGGGTCTGCCGCCACAGGCTGCAGCTGTAGATGTCGTTAACACCCAATGAGAAAAGAGCGTAACTCTGCGGGTGGGGTAAAGTGATATTGATGGAGGCACGTCTCCAGTTGTCTGGTTCACTGAGTAAATATGAGAATAAATATGGCCTTTTGTATAGCATGCGCCTTTCATTAATATTAACCAGCAACCTCAACAGTGCAGGAGAGTGTCCATTAACAGCAGTCACTGTGGGCTGACAACCTCCATCTGTTTATAGTTTTATTTGCGATTGTTTTTGGCTTTTTGTGACTACTGTCCTATTGCTCTTTCAAATGGTACAGCTATTATATGCAAAGCTTGATCCAATGCATTCTTCTGGGTCCAAGTCGGCAAAGTCAATGATGTTACTGTAAAGTAGAAAGTTGGAAGATTATGAAACAATTTGCCAATCAAAAGCCGTGGTTTACAGCAAATTGATCTATTGAGAATTAATCGTGTTTAGCAATATTTTTCCTGTGTAAAAGTGTAAAAGAATCAAGAGCCTTACAGACAACGTGGCAAGGAAAAACAAGGCTGTATGGGATTATAATGATTTATAGATGGCCATACTAGCTGTATGTCCAAGAATTCGTTTGAATCTGTAATCATTTTGGTACTTTTTGGTAATAATGGCAAGTTTAAGGACAGAACACCACCAGATGAGCAGAGCCTGTACCAGATCTTGGTGTAAAAACAACAATCAGAGGGGGATGTATACTCCTCAGGACAGAACATTTGCATCCCTATAACTTTGATTCCCACACTAAAGATCAGAAAGTGTGTATGCAACTTTCTCTACATAGAGGTTGTAGAATTAAATCCTTTACTGGTCTGTGTAAAAATGAAGTGCATCATAAATCACTTTTTACACACAGAAGTGCTTGTTGAAAAAAGCTGAATAAAGCTTTCTTTTGATTCAAATAGGCAGAAAATTTGGACATAGTCCTTTTCTACAATGAGATTAGCAAGCAGGTGGAAGATCTTGAATCACAAGTCATGAAGTGCAAAAGCACTTTTCATGTCCAAACTGTAGTACAAAGGTGGAAAAAGAGCTATAAAAAGTCCATGACAGATAAAACAGTGATGACATTGTGTATGTGTCTTTCTGAATGCATTTACTCTGCATATGAACATGCTTCTGGAAGAAATTATGTCTGGTTTAAAATGCTGTGGATTCCAGGTTATGTAAGGTAGTCTTGTTAACTAATCTACGCATATTAGTAGAGGGATGTCTACCTTTAATAAAGCCTGTTTGGTCAGGATGTATTATTAGAGGGGTTATTTTTTCTACGCTTCTGGCCAGAGCTTTGCTGATTATTTTGAGATCGACATTTCTTAATGACATTGGATGGTAACTGAAGTGTTGGGTCTTTTCATGGTTTTAATAGTAGCGTTATATTAACTAAGTTATAGGCATTTTTAGTTTTTCCTTTATTTCTAATATCATATTGTAGAAAGTGGGTGCCAGCGTCGTCCAGAATTCTTTGTTGAATTCTGCTGGGTAACCATCTGGACCTGGGACTTTAGTGTTGGGCATATGCTGGAGAGCTTCATGGAGTTAACTGACTGAAAGAGATGAATCCAAGGCTATTTTATTTTCATGTTTTAATTTTGGAAGATTGATGCTACTAAGAAATTAATCAATATTCTCATCTGTTGTATTTAGCTGTGATTTTTAATGTTTTATAGAAATTTCTAAAAGTGTTATTTATCTTGCAAGGATTGTGGCTGATATTTCCTTCTGGATCTTTGACAGAGGAAATTGTTTTTTTCTCCTTGTTTATTTTTAATTGATTAGCCAGAAAACTTCCAGATCAGAAAAAGACATACTAAAAGTTTTGGATTGTCAGAGGACACACTATTGCATTGACAATTTCAGCACCATTTACCTTCCATAAAAGAAAAAAGAAAAAGGTTGGAAGCACTGCCCTATAGCAGTACCACAATGATCTAAACTTCCTGTGGTTTATAGGACTCCCATAAGCCGTTTGAGTCAGTTGAAGGGATTTCCCTTAATCTTCCATGTCTGATGAGAGCATTGTTGCTGCCACTGGCTTCAGTTCAGTGACTTCATTTCAGGGGCGAGTAGACTACGTTACAAACCTGCACAAGCTCCTCACGAGCTACTGCACAATGATACCAGGATGGTTTTAGTTCTGGCTACAACTGAGATGCTGTATGAAAATTTATTCACATTTTTGCAACTATTTTCAAATCCCTTCTCTTCATGTTAGTGACAGCAGCCAGTGGATGTATTAAGTTTTGACTAAACTCCAAGTCCATAAAACCCATTAAGGTGAGGTATCTGCGAAAGAAATGAGGGATTCATGCAACTGTGCTTTAAATGAGCGTTGGATGCTCTTTACGTACTTCACTCTACCACATTTTTAATAGCTACTAAATTCAGGTAGATATATTTATGACTGTTGAGTCAGTTCAGAGTGTCTGAACTTTATTTCTGTTCATAAGCTTACTTATGCAAACACACTCCAAGCCTTTTTTGCACAATATCTGGCTAATTTTGCTCACTGTAGTTTCTTTTATTTATTTATTGATTTATAATCTTAGCTTCTTGGCATGTTCTTCATACCTTCCCCAGCAACGACGTGCAAACTGATCTCCTCCCTAGCCTAGCTTGGTCTGGCCATAAACCTTGATACTATACAACTGAGGCTTGGCTTGGCTTAGATTCTCCCGCACTGTTCTGAGACTCACTTAGGCCTGGCTATATTGATACTCCAATACTAATGGGCTTGCAAATAGCTGACATATCTTTGTTCAAACACCTGTAAACCTTGTTGTGAGGACACAGGAAAACATTGAGCCCTGAGGAGTGTCTTCGATAAGTGAAAGGTTCATGATAAATATAATTAGCTTCTGAGAGACGAAACATTACAAAACAAATCATTTAAATTTATATATATATATATATATATATATATGTATAGAGAGAGAGAGAGAGGGGTTTGATTTGCATTTAGTATCGAAGTCTACAGAAGTTTGTCTTTACCATGAAGAGTTTACAGGAAAGCTGATACATATGCATCTATTAATGAAAGATTCAAGGACATGTGTTAACAAAAGCCTGCAAAACATGCATGCATTTGATGAATGTGAACAGACACCAATGTGTGTGATCATTCATATGCGCAAACAATCATTTTTGAGGAGCTAATCAAGGATGGGTTTTTAATTAAAGAGATTATTAAAAAGCATGATAATGTTATAACACATGAAAAACGGTCACTGTAATGATTAATTTGTAATTAATCAATACTTGATGGCATTGCTTTGGCATGTAGCCCCCACCTGCATCATCTCATTTTAAATGCGTCTTTGCTCTATGTGGGTGGTTTCAATAAATACTCGGTGACAGATAAGTCACTGCATGTCCACAGACTCATACTGTAACCTCTAATTATGTCTAATTTGTCATTCAAACAGCAGCAGTGTAGGAATGTTTCTGATGGTCCTGATCAATCACTGGTGGAAATTTCACCACCATCTGCATTTTTTTTCCTTATCATTTGCAAGTTTGGAGGTAGCAGGACTGGCAGCCGCATGCTGAGGAGGATGAATAATGATGCCAAATTGGAAGGTGGAGGGAGTAAACACACCAGGCTGTTGTTTCTATTGGACATTTCACCCTGCGGCTGTCTTCACAGCAACTCCTTCCATTAAAATTTATTATGGTCTGTTTATACCTTGCACTGCAAAAAACAAACAAAAAAGTCAAGTAATTTTCAACCCAGGGGGGCAAGGACACTGCTCTTTGCATATCTTAACTCAGCTTTCCATCCTTCTTCCTCTTTGTCCCTCATTTGTTTTTTCCTCATGCGTGGCCAGGTGTGGTCTAAGTGGTTGCTGTCAAGGGGAACTGATTGTTGTGTGCTGTGCACATAACCAGAGGATGGTAGAGTCCCACCTTTACAAGACAGCCTTGATGCACATGGTTCATAAGCTTACTATGGCTAACAAAAAAAGACAGATGACAGAGGCTAGACGCTTTATTTTCTAGCCACTCTTAAACTGTTAGGTGAAGCAGACAGCTTGGCCCATGGCCCGTGTCTCAGGGATGAAGTTAAGCCTGGATATATCCTTAGCTTGGCTGCCCGTCAGCAGGTCCCAGGATCGTTGGCAGTGGGTGGAGAGCTTCCTCCCTCCTGCTTCATCCCACCATCCATTTTTCTTGGATTTAAAGGTTATCTACAGTCATCCTGTCTGGGGCCTCTGGCGAGAGTTTAAGAGAGCAGCCAGCCTGCCACAGGTGTGAGCAATGCAGATAAGCAAAGGAAGGCAAGGGGAGAAAATGGGGAAGAGGTAGGACGGAGGATGGTGATGAGATATGGAGGTCCATAGCGGCCTCAGAATGACCTGTATTCACATCCCTGTACCGAAGTCAAGCGCTTTTGGTAGTAGAAAACAAAAAGGACTGCTCTGCATGGCCAAACTACATGGCTGAAATCTCCCCTTTTAATGGGGGACAGAAAATAAATGAAGAGACAGCAGAAGAGGCACAGATGCGACTTGAGAGCAAAGCTTCACATGTTGTGTATGAAATAAAACATGCACCATTTGAGTGAAACGGACTTGGTCTCAAAATGTTCTTTTAAGGACTATAATCATGTGAGAGATTAGGATCAGTGATTTCATCTGTTCTTCCTGCTTTACAAACGAAAAATCACAGCCGAGCTGGGACACAGCCAATCCCAAGGTACACTAGCTCGCTTTCAGTATGTGTAGCTCCTCCATTAATAACTAATAGATGGAACATTAAGGGGGAATGGTGAGTATGTCTTCAGGGCTTACATTAACCTTGCATACAGCATCTCCTTATCTAGGAGTAGGATGGAAAAGTGAGAGAGAGAGGGAGAGAGACAGGATGTGTTGTCCTCTCTTTGACTTTCTTCCTCCATTAACTGCCCTGGGAGGATAATTCAAGTGTTACTAAAAGTGCCCAGAATCTGCACAGATGTATGCTGACTGCTCAGCATAAGCACATGTGCAGGCATACTACAATGCAGGAGTGTACCAATTCATGACACATTAATACTCCAGTTTTACAACAAATACATGAAACGTGCACACACAGACATATGCACATCATGTAATAAAGATAAATAATTAAAGCTGCCAAGAATTTTATTCCCTTTGTCTGGATTTAAACTAGATATATTGTGTTCTGCTTCTGTGATAATAACATCACCTCCAGTCGGCAACTCCACTGACTAGTATGCGCCCATTCTACATTGTACTCAGACTATCATTAGGAGCAGCAAGATAATATGCAAATAATCTTATCACTCATTATTCACATACTAAAATTCGGCAAAACTGAACTATCACACATTGAAAATAGAAATAACACTAGGGAATGACTTGAGATACTTCCAGTTTTATAATAAGAAGAATTATATATATATATATATATATATATATATATATATATATATATATATATATATATATTATATATAAGAAGAAAAAAATGTCATATATATATTATATATATGACATTTTTTCTTCTTTATCAGTCTACGCTGTAGCAGTAAGAGCTAACATGATAATAAGTAATAATAAGTCAGCTGTCTGGTACATTTAAACTCCTCGTCCTTACTCCAGGCCAAATGATGTTGGTAATGTGCCACATTGTTTCCAAATTTTAAATGAAAAAGAAAGTAATACTGGAGTAAATCATGGTGGCAAGAGTGTTTGCCCTAAAAGTGTAGCTTCTAACCATCAGTTGTCCTGATTCTGGCCGGGTTGTAGCTGATGACACGCTTTTCTGTCTGGACCAACTCCACGGTCGGTCACAGAGAGGGGATGTTCTAACTTTACATCAAACAGGTCTTTATTTTCACTACTGAGACATGAACCCATGCTGCAACATTCAGATAATACTTTTCCTGGAGCGTGAGAATATCTTGACACTGAATGGTTAATTCTGAGTAATCATCAGCCCTGTCAACATGCATTCCTCAGCTGTAGCCTGATTCCACCAAAAAAACACTTCAACAAGTTAACCCACCAGGCAGTCTTACTGCAACGAAAGGGTCAGCTAATGGAACACCTCTACATTGTATATGAATACCAATCCTAAAAAATCCAGTTATTAGCAGCTAAGTGCACAAAGTAATGCAATAAATCTAGATTTGATTTTTAAATCAATGCCCTAGTCTTGACTGAAAATACCCCATCAGGGTTAAAATAAAGCCACAAGGCTGAGAAAACTGTTAATAGGCTTGAACTGAGCTGTAAATCTGAAGAGGGATTTAAGAAACTGAGTTGCCAATAAACAGCAGCAGCCCAGTCAGTCTAAAATAGGAAAAAAAACATGGAATCAACAATAGGTTTCTTGTATCTGGATGTCATGTAAGGGGCAAAGTTGTTTTTTTTTTATCATCACCTTCCTATAATAAATATAAATATATATATATATATATATATATATATATATATATATATATATATATATATATATATATATATATATATATATATATATATAAACTAGGGATGCACCAATATGAAAATTTTATCCCGATATCCGATATTAATATTGTTGTTATGGCCGATAACCGATATTTACTGATGTCGATATATATATTTTGTTTTAAAAGGTTTAAGATTATCAAATTCTGTACAAAGTGAAAATAAAGCAAACATTAGGGGTGTTAGCTTCCCACCATTGTTTGTGAAGTTCTGGATGGCAGTTTTTCGGATGACATATCAAATTTGTGGTGCTGAACGAGTTGACACGGCATCCTCCTCGCATTACTTCGACTTTGCAGATATTGCATACTGCTTTTCGAGTACCTTCTTTTTACACTGTGAAAAATTACCACACAGCTGAAATTGCTTCTTGCTTCAGTTACATCCCACAATGTAGTGCTGCATATATATATATATAACAGGAACAGAGTTCCTTCCTCACTAGTTGCTGGGTATTTGCCAAAAGCTAAATGAGTGGGTTCTTCAACTATGAAAAGCAGATTCTACAAAATGTGAACTTTTCCCATCAATTCCCATCATTTTTCACGGAGAAAACATGGCACTGAGCATGACTCCATTTGTGCTGTCAAGTATGGCATTGACAGCATTAATGGAGCTAATGGAACATGGAGTTGGCGGTACCAGTCCGGCAGGGATGCTTTTTCTGCAGCAGGGACTGGGAAACCTGTCAGGACAGTGGGAAAGATGAGTGCAGAGAAACAGAAGTTAATTCTGAATGAAATATTTTCAGCGTACGAGATCTCCGGGGTGAATGTTTACAACTAAAGCATGTCCCCCCTTTTCATTTTTTTTTTTTTTGTTATCCCATTTAAAATGAGTTTAAAAAAACAACAACATTTGAATAAGGAGTGAAGATTAAGTGAAAGGTGTAGAGAAATTAATGTATTGAACTTTATACAACTGTTTCACTTTTAATTTAGTCAAAAATATTTTTTTTGACAAAACCAAAAAAACAAATACGTGAGGATGAAATGTAGTGAAACTTTTGTCCACAAAAATGACAAGATCCAAACCAACCTATGGTAAATAAGTTGTGTGGAAAGGTGGGACAAGGTGAGATTCAGTCAGACTTAACAAGCCTTCCTCTTCACCACACATGGTGATTCACTCTGATGTAGCCTCATTCAATTAATCAGACAAAATTTAAACACTTTGGATAAAAATTAAAGATATGGACACATATCACATTTCATATAAAGTAAAACACTCCTAAATTATGTGAAGTGACTATTGCTGATGGAAAAACAACCAACCTGAAACATTTGCATAAAGGCCATCCTCAAATGTGTACAAAGCCAGACACACTAAAGCTAACACCTCTAATCATGTTTGGTCCTGGGATTTATATTATGGTTCCAGGCAGGTAATTGCTTGGATGGACTGTTGTTCCTCAGCCATTTAACTGTCATCTATTCAGGGCAGCTGTGTTAGTTTTTAACAGCTTGCTAACTGAGGAGTTCAAACTTTCGAAGTCCATGCTGTGATTACTTGATTTTTAAGCTAGGTAAACTGTAAATGCTCATGCAGATCCTTAGTTTAGCCTCAGAAATTTGTATACAGACTAACTGGTAAAACCTTGTAACCGCATTTCTGCACTCTTTGTTGGTCACCACTAAATTTTAGACAAAAATCTGATAAAAAAAAACAAAAAACTATGAAACTTATCTTAAATTGTCAGCTACAGGTGATTTTGATGCCATGTTCTAACTAATTAGAGAATTTAATAAAACAATAATTAATAAATATGTCATCTAGATGATTGGGAAATTCAAGGGGAACTTTTAAACAGTGCATTATTATATTTTGTTGTAAAATCTCATAAAACTACTGTGGATTTAGTCAACTAAAAGTAAGAAAATTTGCCAATTATTTTTGCCCATCATTAATACTGATTGTTTACAAATCCCAGAATGGTTTAGGCCCAGAATACATCTGTGATATGTTCAGAGAATATAAACCTAGCAGAGCTCTTAGATCCAAAGACTCTGGTCAACTAGTCCAGACAAGAGTCCAGACTAAACATGGAGAAGCAGCATTTAGCTGTTATGCTGCAAACAAGTGGAACAAACTGCCAGTGGAGATTAAACTTTCACCAAATGTAGACATTTTTAAATCCAGGTTAAAAACATTTCTTTTCTCATGCGCTTATGCATGAAATCTGCACGGTAACTTTTTAACTTATCTTGCTTTTAATCATTTTAATATAATTTATTATTTTATTGTGATTATGTGTTGATGCCTTTTACTATTTCTAAATATCTGTAATGTCTTTGTTTTATGTAAAGCACTCTGAATTGTCCTGTACATGAAATGCGCTATACAAATAAACTGCCTTGCCTTGCCTAACACATGTTGGTGTTGTATTGTATAATACAACACTAATGGAAATCCAGATTGGTTGTCTTTACAACGAGGTGTAACTTGTACAGATCATGATTCTGTGGAATGAGCAGCAAAGCTAAATGTCATCCCACAGCTAAATGTGACCAGGCTGGTAACCAGCATGAGGAGGTGGTGCCAAGCTGTTGTGTCTATGTATGGATTTTCCACACACTGCTGAGGTCCCTGACAGTGTCAAACACATAAAGCATAAAACTCAATATGTGATATTTTTTCCTTATTTTTGTGGGAGAGTGAAATCATTATTATTGTAAAGGTGACTAAGCAAGCTTTCCAACAATGCATTACACAAGATCAACTGGTCTTATTGATGGGGAGACATGACTGAACAAATACAAGTTTCATTTAGATTCATAAATTCATAATATTTTATTTAGTTTAAGAATAGACTAAAACTTAAATTAATCAGATGACCAAAAGGGAAAATTTAGCCACAAGACCATGACTAAAATTGCTGTCAAAATGGACACTGACCTGTCTATCTTACACTGTTACCCACTGGGTATCATCAGACATAAGAACGCCATGTGTCAGGAAATAAACACTCAAATCTACACTTGTGGTGCACTCAGAGGGGAATTTACACAACACTGGGGCAGCTACATATTTATTTTTTTAATGTACGTAATTATTACAGTGACTAATGAGGATTCATGGATTGTTTTTCAGAGATTGGTGATGCACATAAATTATATTTTGATTGGGGAGGGGAGCTGGCTCTGTTAACTCAACAAGAGGGCAGCAATTTTTGAAGCACAACACTTGTAGTAATCCAAACACGTATGTATCCACGCATGCACAGAAAACCACTCTTCTATATCTCTGGCTAATTTCAGACTCTGGCTGCAAAAACATCATTAATCAAGCTGACTAAGATTAGTCGCTGGCAAGCTCCCCTACCTGTTTATTATAATTAAATCGATGTATGTGTCATTGCAGGCGTGGACCTAAAACTATGGCGGGGGTGGCTCTGCTCAACACAAAAGACAGGCAGAAAAAGAACAAAGAAAAACAAAAATAAAACTAGAAACAAGGAGAAATAAGTGATGAAGCTAAAATGAAATTCAGGTACCAGCTGAGTTTGGGCAAAACTGGATGCAAGTTAAAGCTTGAAGAGCAGAGACAGAGGTGAGAGGTAGCTTTTGTTGTTGTGCTCTCTAAAGATAACCACAGTTATATTTGAAAGAAGGGTCCACTTGGAAATGTTCCATTCAGTGCAGTTCAGCTTGTATAACCTCCACTTTCACAGCTGCACAGCACAGTAAAAACATCCCTGTAAAAACATCTTGATGAGATGATAGAAAGGCAGAAAAAAAACAAAAAAAAAAAAAAACAAAAACACCTCTTTTACTGCCTGAGCTACAGAAAAGACAAGCCAAACATTCTAACAAAGGAGAAATTCAATTTATTTTGTCTATTTGTTTCACCATATATACACTCTTCTGGTAAGTGTGGGGTCTTCTCTGCGACGGTCAGGAAATAAAATTAAAGTTAATTCCAGCTTCGCTTAAGAAACTGCATTGTGATCTGTGTCATACAAGCACCTCTCCAATACAAACATCTCTTTACATATTGAACAGAGCAGAAGAATGAGGAGATGAAAGGCTGAGTGAGTGAGCAGGCATCCAGAAAGGCAGATATTTGATTTGAGTCAGATACTGGGGCAGCACACAAGAGATAAAGCAGGCGAAACCACTAAAACTATTCTTTTTTTTCCCCTTTTTCCCACACCAGATAAGGCGACATGGTAATGGCTCATAAAGGGAAAGTAAATTGAGAGACTGAGGTTTACGACTGTAGTGGTTTGAGCAGGAAAGGGGCCAAAAGGAGGAGCGGAGAGCTGGGACTCGTATCTAAGGAGCACATATGGATACCTGGGTTGTCATAAACTGTTTTTTGTCATGGAGTAAAAAACTTCCTGCCATAAAATGTCTTCTATTTCAGGGTTTTTAACAACATTATATAAAAGATGCTTTGGGAAAAAAAAAAAAACGCCCCAGAATCTACTCGTAAACCACTGGCATGTTAAATAAAACATATGGCTGAAAGGATCACACTAACTAAAATGAGACAGCTGGGTCTTTGTACACCTTCAACCATTGACCCCCCATTCGTCAAATTGGCTGACAAACACCCTACACACACCTGGTTGCAAAACGAAAAGTGTACTGAGGCTTAAATGGGATAGTTTGTATTGCTGTCTAGCGGTGACAGGTATAGCTTCTAACTTTTTCTAAATGAAAACATTTGAAAGTGTTTATGATGCAGCTTGTTTATAGCAGCTTGTCCTCTGATGGTCTTCAGTTGTTTTGATTAATAAGAGGACATGCCTACATTAAAAAGGAAAAGCATTGTCTGACAATGGAAGCCTGTTTTCAAAGCGACATTCTTGTTTGTTTACAATATTAGCACTCATTTCTCCAAGGTTATGTGGTCATTACTTATTGATGTAATACCACAAACATCATATCTGAGTGGAATACAGGCAATATTTATTGTTTCTGTTTTGAACAATACAGAAACAAGACTCCACCTTGGTAGGGCAACTAGTGACAGAATAAATACAGAGCAGGGAGCTGGGGAAGAGCCGCCTTTCTGTAGAGGATAAGGTTGCTGACGAAGCGACAAAGTTCTTCGGTTGCAGGACGACGAGGACGAATGGGTCCAGCCAAAGTCCATTAAAGCCACACTACTGAACATTGGTAGATTTTCACACCGTGGCACCCACTAACAAAGAAACTTTGGCTTCCATCTTGCATCCTGTCTCTTCTCTGAGGTTTTTCCAGCCAGTAAACGTCTTTCTAATGTTGGCTCTCATCTTATCTCTTGCTCTGTCACATCTCTCTTTCGTTTCCTCACTTTGTGTAGTGTCCAAATTCATTGTGGATAAGTCTCCTAGCAGACAGAGGGAGGGGGAGAGCGGGATGTGGCAGCCCATGGTTTGAGTTAAGATGTCTATAATGTTTTTCCAGAAATGTTGGATGGGTGTGCAGTGCCAGGTTGCGTGGATATAGCTATCTGTGCAGTTTTGTGAACAGTGTGAACAATTTCCAGACGAGAATCCCATTTTTTGCATTTTCTGTCCTGTTAGATGGGTTCTATGAATGATTTTGTATTGTGTAGGTTGTAAGTTGGCATTTTTTGTCATGGAATAAATATTTTGGCAGATTTGGGGCCAGAAGTTGGCATTGGGAGCAATGGAGAGGTCTTTTTCCCATTTTATGGAGGGTAGTGAAACTGTTTCATCAGTCTGCAACATTAGTTTGTAAATTTTTGAAAGAAGTTTTTTTGAGGAGGAGAAGTTAATAAGTGTGGAGGCTGGGAGGGGGAGGTCAAGGTTTATATTGTTTTTCCCTAATTTAGAATGAATAGATGATGACACTTGTAAATACTGTAGAAATTGATGGCTCCCGATGCCAAACTCCTGGACCAGAACAGACAATGGAACCAGAGAGTTATTGTGAATGATATGTTTGAGGTGAGTGATTCCTTTCTCTGTCCAAGTCCTTAGGTTTAATGGTTGTTTATTGCATTGGAAGTCCAGGTTGTGCCATATCGGGGTGAATAGTGAAGGTGCCAGAGTGGAGTTAGAATTTCCACCAGGCTGTCAGAGTTGATGATATTGTGGGGCTTTGAAAGCAGGAGTGTTTTTTAACAGTCTGGCTGAGAAATGGTAAGTCTGAGATATGAATTGCTTTGCTGATTGCTTGTTCTATGTCTAACCATGTGTTATCTGACTGAGAGGGATGAGTCCATCTATAGATATATTGAAGTTGATTTGCCAGTGAATAATAGTGAAAGTCTGGTGCATTGAGTCCACCTAGTTTTTTGGGTTTCTGAAGTGTGGCCAGTTTGATCCTCAGGGGTTTTTTTTTTCCAGTAGTATTTGTTGATGGATGAATCAAGTGCAGTAAACCAGGAGAGAGGTGGGTGAATCGGAATCATTAAAAAGAGGTAGTTGATTTTGGGGAGGATTGTCATTTTGACTGTTGCTATACTACCTAAAATGGATAGTGGGAGGGTCATCCATCGTTGTAGGTTGTTGTTTATGGTTTTGAGGAGTGGGGTGAAATTAAGATGAATCAACTCTGACAGCCTGGAGAAGATGTGGATACCTAGGTAAGTAATATGACTTGTGCAGAAAGGAATGGGTGATGTAAGGGCTGCCACATCCAGGCGATTCATGTTAAACTGTTGTATGGCCGATTTGTTCCAGTTTATTGAGTAGTCTGAGATATGGGAAAATGAGTTGATGACTTTGATAACCTCTTCTAGTGACAGTTGTGGATTCTGAATAAAAAGTAATATCATCTGCATAGAGACTGATTTTGTGGCGCATGTTTGGTGTCTGGATTCCAGTTATGAGGGGGTTCTGACGGATAGCTGCTGCTAAAGGTTCAATGAAAATGGTGAATAGAGCGGGGGAGAGTAGGCATCCTTGCCTGGTGCCCCTGTGCAGAGTGAAACTTTGTGAAGTTTGACCACTGGTAATGACTGTGGCTGTAGGTGAGGTATATAATGCTTTAATCCAGTTAAAAAATGATTCCCCAAATCCAAGTCTATGGAGGGTGCTGATGAGGAATTGCCAGTTTACTCTGTCGAAAGCTTTTTCTGCATCTAAGGTGACTATGGTGGATTTATGGTGATGTGTGGCTGAATAGTGCATTAGATTGAAGAGTCTCTGTGGGTTATTTGATGAGTTTCTTCCTTTAATGAAATCTGTTTGGTCTGGGTGAATTATGGATGGAATGATCTTTTCTAACCTGTGGGAGAGTGCTTTAGTAATGATTTTAATGTCAACATTGAGGAGTGAAATAGGACGGTAGCTTGATGGCAGAGTGGGGTCTGTATTGGGCTTGAGGAGAAGAGATATAGATGCTGCATTCATGTTGGGTGGGAATCTGGAGTTCTGTTGTATCTCAGTTATTATTCTATTAAAGAGTGTAGATAAGCTGGACCAGAAGTGTTTATAGAATTCAGCAGGGAAGCCATCAGGTCCAGGTGCCTTATTATTGGGCATTTTATTGAGAGCAGAGTGTATTTCTTCATTTGTTAAAGGGGTGTCTAATTTATTTTTTTGTTCTGTGGAAAGTTGGGGTAGATCTAGGCTGGCGAGAAATGATGTAATATGTTCTTCCTGTGGGTTGTTATCTGAGGAGTATAGATTGGTGTAAATTTCTTTAAATATTAGATTTATTTCATCAGGTGAGTTTGTTGGCTTCCCCGCTGAGTTCTTAATGGAAGAGATGGTTGATTTTTCCTTTTGTATTTTGATTTGATTTGCAAGGTATTTACTAGATTTGTTGTTGTGGTTGAAATTTTCTTGACGGAGTCTGCTGATTAAAAAGTTTGTTTTCTTATTCATAATTTCATTTAAGTCTAGTTTAAGTTGTCTAAGCTTCTTTCCATTTTCTTCTAATGGATTAGTTGCATTGGTGGTTTCGAGCTGTTTGATTTTTTGATGTAATTCAGATTCTTGTTGGTTCTTTTTCTTTTTCTTATAGGCAGAAAATGATATTATTATTCCTTTTAATACAGCTTTCCCTGTTTCCCATAAAATTGTTGGTGATGATGTGGGGGAATCATTTATTTCAAGAAAGGATGCCCACTCTCTTTTGATTAGTGTTTCAAATTCCAGGTCCTTCAAAAGGGATGTATTAAAGCGCCATCTGGTGATTGGTTTGTGTGGTCTTGGGTGATTCCATGTGAGTGATACTAGGACATGGTCACTGATGATAACTGGGTGGAGTCGGTGATCAGAAATATCTGAGATTATTGTGTTACTGGTGAGGAAAAAATCAATACGTGTATATTTATGATGGACTGGTGAAAAAAAAAAGAAAATTCCCTTGCAGCTGGATATTGCAGGCGCCAACCATTGCCAAGCCCAAAATCTTTATATTTAATGATTGTTTCTGTTTGAATTACAGTTTCTGGACAAAATCTGCAGGTTCTTTGCAGGCTGTTGAACTGCATGAGGCCATGCTCTACTATAAAGTGGCACAAAATCAGGCTTGGCCAGAGCTTCCGAATCTAACTCAAGGTAGTGGAAATCTTGGCCAGGGCTGTGAGAGTTACAGGCTTTTCTCACTGCCAGCATTCTGAGTCGACACATACCATGGTTGCAGTATTGGTGTTAATCAGATGCTGCTTTGAAGGAAAGTATGAGTCATGTGCTTTGTAGGTGTTTGAAGAGGGATGTTCTTCGGTCAAAGTAGGTCATGAGGTAAATGGCTGTGTGTTTTATCTTGTGGGTATTAGGACTGGATCCCTTATGTAGCTATATGCTGATGGATTGCTGATGTTAGCTCATTAGTAGTGCTACTGCTTCTGCAAAGTCATCAGTCCATGTAGGAGTAGCAGCACTTATTGGTTTAAAAGGGAGCAGAATTGAAGAGTGAGACGTGATAAAAAAAAAATGGACCAAGAGCTAAAATTTACCTTTAACCTAAAACATGTACGGCTTGCAATGGACCAGCCCTCTGTCGTTGGCTATACTCAGACTGATACTGCAGAAAAGTGAACATTTAAATGAAAAGTAATAAAATAAGTGAATACGTGATAAATGTTGTTACGGCCCCAGGCCTTGGCCTTGGTTGTAACCATGTAGATGCTTTTATATACAGTTGATGCAGGTAAATTATATTTTGTGCTCTCATTTGCCTGGCAACAATTGTTGGGCCACACTTATTGTAAAACCTAAATGCATAACAAGCTCATAGATGTAATTAAAACTAAAGCAGTACAGTAATGGCAGAACTATACAAATGCAAACAGAAAAACTAACCTGGATGTGTACAGTAGCCTACATTATGATCATTGCAAGGTGAAGTGAATAACATGGATTATCTGATTAAAATGGCTAAAGGCTGTGCGTAGGACATGATTAGGTAGTAAGTGAACATGTCTTTGACGCTGATGCGTTAACAGAAAAAAAAAAAAATAGCTAGCTTAGGGATATGAGAGACTTTGACCACTTGGCTAAACAGCCTGGTCATAGCATCTTTACAACTGCAGCTTTTGTGGGATGCTCCCAGTATGCTGTGATTTGGATAAACCAAAAGTGGTCCAAGGAAAGAAACTAAACTAACTGACCAGCAAAAGGGTCTCAAGCAGGAAAGCCTCATCGATACACACGGTCTACCAGTGTTGTCCCATCAAGTAAGAAAAGTTTACTGTAAATTGTTTCAAACGCTAAAGCTGATTCCAATAAAAAATAAAACACACATAGCCCGGGGCACCAGCACGGTGTCGTTTCCTGAAACCAAATTTGAACTGTTCGTTGCATTCACACAAGAAAAGTCGGTTCTCAACCAGCACCAAAAAATTGTGGCTCTTCATTGTGAGGCTGGATTCACCTGAACGTCAAACCAATGAGAAGAAGAAGAAGAAGAAAAAAAAAAACTACAGACAGACCAAATAATCAATTCGCCTTATCAAGTAAAAAATTAAATACAGCGGCAGTTAAGAAAAGAAGAAAAAAAGAAAGACATTTTTACATTTTAAGTGTCCATCTTTCCAGCTAGCCGGACGAGTATCACGTCCCTCGCCTGGGTCTTCTACAGATGAAGATAGTAGGTTGACTACAGAACACCCATAGAAAATGAAGTTGAGATAGGCTAAATGAGGTTGATTGATCATTCATGTAGATTACAACCTGAATGTTGCTACCTTATGTTACCTGGCAGCCTTTTTAAAGCTTGGTTGGCGATATATGTATGCTCATGTTGACATCCTAATATCTTATGAAATTCATTCAGTAGTCTATTGTTTGTTTATTTCATGAAAACTAGTTTATAAAAGAGCCTGATGACTTAATCATCAACCTTTAGGACTTAATCTACAATCTATCGAAGTTTACTTCTACATAGTAAAGTCTGCCCACTTTGTGTCTGGTTAAACTGGTATGAACACAGTCCAGCTCCCAAAAAAATCCTCAAGGTTCTGAGATTCAAGAACAGAGTTGGTGCCAGAACCAGAACCATGTCTGTGTGAAAGCACTAAGATCGCATCGTAGTCTTTTGCACATGGCTTTGCATAGCCACAAACTGCATGAGAAGATATCCAAGCAGACCCAATGTACTCTGTTTGAAAAATCTAAGGATAAGTGAGTATCAGAACTAGACCACATAGATATGGAACATAGTGATCTTGTCAAGTGAGTGTCTGTGTCATTTACCAGGGGAAGATATGGCACCAAGAAGTCTTCAGGAACAGTGTGATGTTTTAGGTATAATGGGGAACCTTGTTTCTAGCCTTTTATGTGGATGCTATTTCAACATGTACCACTGAACCTTTTCTTCTTCTTTACAGGCCTATTTTTCTGTCTTCTCCAAAATAACATGCCAAAAGTAAATATATAAGAATATCTTCACAACTACACGGGCTGTGTATATAATCTTTGTCGCAAAAGAAAGAAGAGACATGTGAGATTACTACAGACATCTTAATATCAACATATTTTCTCTGACACATTAATGTGTTTTATAATGTTTTAATAGAATCATTCATTCATTATACTACTTAGTCCATTACGGGTCATGGATAACCTGGAGCCTATCCCAGCATTTTATCAGGTGAGAGGCAGGGTACACCTGGCCAGGTCACCAGTCCATCGCAGGGACAGAACACAGAAAGACAAACAACCATTCACACATGCACTCACTCCCAGGGAGAATTTAGAGTGACCAATTAACCTAACATGCATGTCTTTGGACAGTGGGAGGGAAGCCGAACTACCCGGAGAGAACCCACACATACATGGGGAGAACATGCAAACTCCACACAGAAAGTCCACCCAGGTTCAAAACTGCCCCCCAGCCGAGGCTCGAACCAGCAACTTCTTAATTAATTAATTAATTAATTATTTAATTAACAATAATAATAAATACATAATAATAAATACATAATAACAATATTAATAATAATAATAATAATAATAATAGAATACTTGTGCTGGTAAATATATCTGATTTTGTTTATCAGCACCTCTATCTATCATTAGAGTTGGGAGAATCAAAGATAGCCACCAAATTAATCTAGAAAACACCATGATGACCGAGAAATATGTGAATTCCAAGTATATTATAGGAACAGTAAATACTTCACTATAAAACCTCCGTCTTCATGGAAACTAGCAGGACCTTCATGATTCAGTTCAAACAAAGGCAGTTACAGGAGAACACGTTAAAGTTCTTTAGAGCTGAAATAAAACTTTTGACCACAACAAGACATGATTAATCTTTTTGTGATTTCTTTTTTTTTTATTTTTTGCATATTCTTTGGCTGCTCCCAGAGTTTTTGTCCAACAGTGATGAGACGGACATCTTTTACGTTGCCAAGGTTGTTAAGTCAAGTAAGAAATTAACAAAAGCTCTACAGTGGACAGTGCTGTCCTCGTGTTATTGTTACATTCCCATATAATTGCTTGGGATTTGAATAGTGTTTTGTTTGTATCGGTTGAGTCTTTTAGCTGGGTTTATCCTTGTGAATTTGGTTTACCAAAAATATCATGCAAAAAGAAAAAGTCATGCTGCTCCCTGTACAAGTGGCTCTCGTAAGGAAGAATTTAAACTATCTTGATGATTAATTATGCAGATTCATGAACAGGATCAACTATTTCCTGATGACAGTCAGCAAGACAGTGTGCCACATTGCACAAAATGCTTTGTAAATTAGGATACAGCAGTTTTAAAGTGTTGAGTTGGTCCTAAATAGTTTAGATTTCCATTTAGTGAAACATCTGCGGTATATGCTGGACAAACAATCAATGGAGGCACCAACTCACAACTTGCAACACTTAAGGCACATTCACACTGGCAGTGTTTGATCCGCTTTAACAACTCCTGATCTGCTTCCATGGATAGTTTGATGGAGCAGTGTAAACTTGTATTTGAACTATGGTTGGCTTGAAAACCAGAGGTCTCAGTTCCTCAGAGAGAAAGTAACATAGGAAGTGTCGTAGTGCAACATGCTGGATAACTCGCTGCAGATTCTGGTGAAAACTGTAGAAAGTAAAAATTTGGTGTTGCTCTATTGTTTACTTTCGGTCCTGGCCAATCAATGAGCCAGATCTTCTTCATATTTAGGTCAAAATGTTATGACCCATCAGCTCACACATATATTCGGTTTTCTTTCATTCATACTAAGGTTATAATAATATTGATGTATGAAAATGATCAAGTAGATGGGAGCTATTGAGAGAAAATAACAACACCATTAGATGGTGGAGTTAAGAAAAAACTGAGGAAAAAATGCCGTCACTTACTGTGTAATGGAGCACAGTGGTGGGTGGCTTACCGCACGTTGCGCTGCTTGCCTGGAGCACCATGGCAACAGGGAGAGAAAAGCATTAAGAGATGTGGCGGTTCAAGGACTTCACTTGTTCCAGCAGTATTTTAATTACTTTGGTCACCAGTATGTCATGAAACAGATGCATTGTGGAGCCTCAGCAACAAACTGGAAAAAAACCAAGAGGTTCTGCAGCCTTTTACCCTGTTGTATTTGTGAAATTATTTCAACAATTGAAAATGCAGTGAGATAAAAGACAGACTGATCATGATAGAGAGAGACAAAAACAGAGAGGGAAAAGTGGCTGGTGAACAAAAGGGCACAAAACGGTTGAAATAGAAGAGAGACAAGGCAAACTGAGAAGAGATAGAAATCAACAGTGTGGGAGATACATGCTGTTTGAAGGAGGTTGACAGGAGATGTAAGGAGAAGGGACGAAGGAGAAAAGGATAGGGGGGATTTGTAGGGAGATAAACTCTTCAATATTCCTGTTTCAGAAAGATAAAAAGAGGCAAGAAAACATATAATCTTTAGGGCGCAAGGACAGTAAAAAGTTTTGCTATGGTTTGCTTGGCAGATGCAAGATATTTGAGCATTTAACAAGGTCAAGATCTGGAAAAAGCTAAAAACGTATGTCCTCGCATTATTTTGCATGTGTTTGCACGTTTAGGTTTCAGTAGGAATATGGCAACTAAATCATCTTTTTTTTCTCCTAATTCCATGCCTAACACGATCAGGACTCATTTAGAGCTCTCCAAGCCTCTGTACCTCAGACAGAAACCGTATCCAGAAAACAAACCCCGAATCCAGTAAACACACATGGCTTCAGGCCTCCGGGCCTCCTCTCCAGTGAAAACAAACTGGCATCCACTTGAAGCACTGGCAGGATTAGTCATTTGAAATGTAATCCAAAGATATTTCAACACATCTCTCTCTCTCTATAAAATGAGTAAAATAAAAATGATCTATTTGCTAAAATTTTATTTTTCTCATCACAGTCTGCCATTAGGCAGAAGCCCATTTTTCTGTTGTTTTATAAACACCATAGTAAATGCAGTTTAACCTCCCCTCAAATGGTGGAAGATTATCCCAGTCTAGAGGCAGTTTCAATGGTAATGTCATATGATAAAATCTGAAGAATGTCAAACTTTTATCCCTTCAAATATAATAAAACAAACAATATAAATAATAACCACTAACACAATGCATTTGCCAAGAATCCTTCTTACAGCCGACAACTTCAGTTAATTTAAATAAGGCTATCAATGAGAAAGAACTCACTGAGCTTAATTTCCTCCTTTAGTGTTCTTTTTTACCTACAGGTACATCCATTTCACAGGTAATTGCCTCTTCTGCATTACATTCTCATCTGCCTGATCACTTACATTGTGTTGGTATGTCTTCTTACATCTGTTGTGTGCCGATGGGTACACCAAACGATCTTAATGTTTAGATGTTTCCGTCCCATCCATGTAAGTTGACATTGGAAAGGTGAATAATAAAACTATGCAAAATAAAAAGTTGATCATTCTTAGTATCTCAAAATGTAACAAGCAAGCCTTTGAAATGTAAGCAGCATTTAAATGTAGCAAGGTACAATTATGCATCCATGATATGCATGTAGGAGCTAATCCATGACCGCGACAGACACCGTAACAGATGCAGTGTTGTGACCTGCTCTTTGAGATGAGGTGGCAGCAAACAGGAGGAATACATCCAGCCTTGTGTGAGAAATGTTTCTTTCTTAGAGCAGGAGGTGAAGTATTTAGATCCCCGGGGAAATGCTCATGGACGAGAGCAGCTCACAACTATTCCTTTGTTGTCTGTAATGGATTATTTCATACAAACATGCTATTGGACTGCACCGCTGATGGATAACGGCCATTGTTATGGTAAAGTCACTGCACTGCCTTCCCTTGCGCCCCCCATTTATCTCAGTCAAGTCAATGGCGCCATTGTGCGAAATTCCCCATTACGTGGTAGCACCTTGATGTTAATGGAAGAGTCAATGCCACACCTTGCAGACTTTCCCGTGAAGGGAGAGAAATGGGATGTTTTCCAACAGAAGTGATTACATCGATTAATGGGTGCATTTCAAAACCAGCAGAATAGGTTTTGTAGCCAATTTGTAATTGTACAGCTACCATATTGTCTGCAAGTAGCAAGTTAAAGGTCACTAACACCATATCCTGAATGAATGCAACCCCTTCTGACCTGCCATGTTCAACAACATCAATCCTGGCTTGGATTAAGAGTTAGAGTAGAGGGGAGGAAGATATAGTGATATGAGTGAGAGAAAAGGCAATAAGGACGAAGTAAGACATCGACAAAGATGGCTACGAGATCAACAATCTAAGTCTATTGTCCAATGTTGTTTCACTGTGTGGCATTTTTTTCTATTAGGCTCTGTCTCATTTCCTTTTTCCTTTCATCCTCCTTCTTTCTCAGTCTCTCCTTCCCTGTCTGTCAATTTGTGAAGGCCCCACATCATTACTGTCAAAAATCACACTGCAGTGCCACTACAAAAGCTTCACACACAATATCACATATACCGGCACACACACCCGTACTTACCGCCTACTCGTGTTGAAAGAGAGCGACTTTTTCCTCTGACACTCAGTGGCAAGCTTGTCCCACGGGAATCCTGAGTCAGACAGACAAGCAAAGTGAACTCGGAAGAACTGGAGTCTTTGATTTTCCTGCCAGACACTTTTAGCCCCCTGGCCTTCATAAGACTGTCTGACTCCATATCCATCTGATTACTGCATCATCTTCTTACTATTTGGTGCATTATTGAGCATAGATAATAGTAATACTGCTTTAATGTTGATGACCGGGATATAATCCGTGCCTGCCTTCATTAAGTGGACATATGTATATTAAAATGACGATGATACAATCAACTCAAATTAAGGGGACATTGTACACCATTTGAGTGTGTGGTTTGATGAAAAGCTAAAAATTGAAAGCTTTTCCAAGACTGAGAGGCGGGTGATAAAACCAGTTGTCAAATCTTACACCTCATTCTCAAACCACATGAAGCCGAGGGAGAGCTCTGATTACCATCACCGGCCACTTTACATGAGTTTTAATTCCCCTTTAACTCCGATTAAATATTAAATCCTCCTTTAAAAAATTTTAAATTACCTCGTAAACACCTCATTCCGAATGAAAATGACCATTCCGAATTGAACTTAAATCCAAAGTTGCTGGTTTATTTTGACTTTAAATCCAAATGGAATAATTCCTCGATCATATGTATACATTTATTCCGTATTCTGCACATGCTCGTTCACTTGTCCCATCACAATGATGCACATACGGTAATCTACTTCCCTTCTCCTCCTCAGCTGATGAAAGTGTAGTAGTATGCTGGTGTCGAGCTGTTTGCTTCAAAACTGCAATCAAAGTGAAAATGGTTCTTATTATATGGCCTTCCATGTTATAGAAGAAAAGCAGGAACTGGAGTTGGTTTTCTTTCGGTAAACATAAAAACATCACATCTGCCCCCTGTCCAATCAGAACCCTACCCAACACCCAAATATAAAGCGGAAGTGAATAAAGGGGATTAAATGTTTTCTCCATGTAAACCTTGATTTGGGAGTACTATTTCCATGTAAACACAAAGGGGAATACTTTAAATCTGAATGATTTAATTCTCAATAATTAATTCCCAATTAAAACACATCATGTAACCGTGACCCGTGACACGTCCCCATTAATCTGATCTCATGTAAGAGGATCTTAAACCCCAATAGGCATCCCTGTTAAAACTGAGGTTGAATAAATTATATGTTTTAGTCTTTAGGTGGGCCACTAGATAAACCTGAACTTAATCCTAAAGGTGAACAGCTGAAATATCCCTTAATCAAGCTGTACACCACAACTACAAAGTAGGTCTTCAGCTAAATATGTGTGCCAGTAATAAGACAATGGTGACAACGGTACTGAGATTTCACATTTTAATTCTTAAAAGGATGTTTAATTGTTTTCAAGTTGGGGGTTGTATAAAGTCTTTATTAGTAATCAGCATTTAAGTGTAAATAAAGAAAAAAACACTTTCAGTCATTTTGTATTATGAATTTATTTTATCCCATGACCCAAATTAGACTAAGCGGTACAGAAATTGAGATAATTTTAAGACATTTATATTTGTCTGGTTTGTGCAACTGTTAGCTTAAACACCTGGTAAGAAGCTCTCTGCTGTCTACACCATGTAAGAAAACAACTGTTCAGAAATACATCACATAACCCACTTCCAAAAATGTAAATAAAAATGTTATTATACCTATACTTATTATACTTTTAAGTGTGTTACTGGCATCAAATTTTTGATTTGTTTATATTTTATAAACAAAGAAATCAGTTATCAAAGACACTGAAAGTAATTTCAGCTTTTTTGTGTATGTCTATTGGAGCCTAAATTACAGTTAAAATAAATAAAATCACCAACAGTCCATTATCTATACCGCTTTGTCCATTAAGGGTCGCTGCAGCCCAACCCAGCATTTAACAGGTGAGAGGCAGGGTACAGCCTGGACAGGTTACCAGTCCATCACAGGGCCTTTAGAGGACATACTGTTTTCAATTAAGCCAACATCCCCCGCTTTTCTGCCATTGTTACTATGTTTAATGGTATTGAGAGTTACCACAATTTTAATTTATTACTGCACTAATTCCATGGTAATTAAGAGACCAACATAATCTTAACTGCCTAATCACTAAATGTAGTCTTAATGTCTTTCAAACAGGACAAAAAATCAATGAGTGGCTGTCAGCCTAAAACACAGGTATCTACAATCATGTTTTAATTTAAAATAAGGCACAAAAGGCTTGTAAAACCTACAGAGTTAGATGTGCAGAATGAGGGTTATGTCTTCCTATAGGGCAGTGGTCGGCAATTAGAGGCCGACGGGCCATGACTGACCCACCACTAATTATATCTGGCCCGACAGATTGGATTGATAAAAAAAAAAAAAAGTTGTGCAGAGACATGGTGCTGTTAAAAGAACAGTGCGCCCCGAGAGGAGAGACGCACAGTGCAACGGAGGGTAGGTGGTAATGTTGAAGCAGAGAAAGTCGCTGTGAGAAACTTCCTGTTTAGCAGCGAATGTTTTGCTACCAGCTTTAGCAATAAACAACACACAGCTCCTTTAGTTCCAGGCGAGTCCCATGTCTGCTTCACCTCTGCTGGGTAAAGTGAAGGCTAACCCTGAAGCTAGCTGCAGCTTCACCCAGGAGGAAGCACCTCTCCTCAGCCTCCCAACCTCGATTTGAAAGTGGAAGCAGGAAGGTTTAGCAGCTGTTTCCGTCCGAGTTTTCCCTGATAGTGGAGGCAGCAGACCAGACCAGCACCGTTACTAAACCATCACAGAAATGTTGCTTCAGGAGTAAGAAGACCAGATGGAAAGACAAGGAAAATTACTTGTTGCTGTGGGCGTGGTGTTTACTTCACCTGGCAGAGAAGCCGCCCCAGGTACCATCCCGATGTCTCCCTGAGCTGCTGTCTGTCAATCATTTCTGCCTGTGCATCCCGACCCACCCACCTCTCACCCCAACCCTTGCAGTTTCAGGCATTTTCATCTGGCGGGAGCAGGCAACTTGGTTTTAAGTTGTCTGTAGCAGTTCTATGTTCTAAACTCAACTTCAAAATCAGAATCATCTGCTTCATTATTATCACGCTGTATCTGAAGCTAATGAGGAATCTTCCTTTGTTTCCAAGAACTCACATACACAGACAGTAATAGCATTTTTGCACTATTGCAGAGAATGACGACACCCACTGCAGCGGTGTGCAGCCCCCAGAGCTCCCGCATCTACATAGAGCCTATAACTCTGCCTCACTGTTAGAAGCCACCCCCATCACCACTCACCCCCTCCTATTTTTCGCCGTCAGTCTCAACCCTCTCCAACACCTGTCCCAGCGGAGTCATAAACTGCTCCAACCGCATCCGGCAGGCTGACACGTGAGGACATCCACACACATACGTGCATTCACTCATTTACACACATTCCAACACACTGACACACATCTATACCAGCACATAAAAAGCTTCATCAAACAGGAATAAAAGAATGATGAGCTAGAGTCCTTACTAGTAAAGTATAGGCATGATTTGAAGCTGCTGATATACTAGCAGACCTAGTTATTAGTGCTTCAAAATAATTAAAAAAAGCCTGCAGAAATGGGATAGTGAAATGGGAATTGAAGGATGGAAGTGGGGTTGGTGTGGGGAAGAAGACAAGCTGATAAGTGAAGAAAGCCAGAGAGAAGCTCATTAAGCTAGTGTGGCTGAGGGAATAGCCAATACAAGCAAAAAGATGATCATAAGAAAGCAAGAAAAAAGAGAAAAATAGATGAATGGACACACTTGAAGAAAAGTAGATAGGCAAGGGAGGATGAGAATAGGGGAGTCTGGGAATTGGGGGATGTTGTGAAATGTGGAGAGACACTTAGAGCACTTATTACAATCCATTCCTTCCACATAAACCTGTCTACATGTCAGAGCAGTATAGAGAGCAAAGTATGAAAATTTACTTGTTCGTGCTCATTTGGATGAGGCAGCTGGATGTTGGTTAGTCTTTTCTCCCTGTTTTACTGCTCCTGTCGGTGCTACAAGTCTCAGACGGTGGCTGCAATGACACAGATCACCATCTGTTTGTTACAGACACAGGAGTTTTTAAATATAACAGTCTATTTCAGCTCCTACTAAATAAAGATAAATTACTTTGGTTGCCAGAATTTATAATTTCTTAGAAACTAATGTGAGTAAAACATTTAGAAAATTAAGGGGGACTAATGTGGATCTTAAGATTGTTAGTTATTAAAATCAAAGATTTGCTCAAATGTAGTTTTTGTAGAACTTAATTAAAATATTTTTTGTATATGTATAAATCAGATATTCTTTTATTTATCCCACCACTTGATTCTATTCTATTCTATTCTATTCTACAGTCATTTAGCAGACGCTTTTATCCAAAGCGACTTACATTTGAGAGGAAGAACAACACAAGCATGAATTCAAAAAAGATGGGACGTCATAATTAAGTGATAGTCAGACCGCTTTTGAGTCCAGTTGGACCCAGGTGCTGTCATGTAGTGCTAGTGCAGTGCATATAATTTTTTTTTTTTTTTTTTTTTTTTAGTCATTTTATTTAAATACAGGATCACGATTTCATCAAACAATATCAACTAGGTCATAAGTGCATGATTTCATCACATAATATCAAATTGGGCATAAGTGCATGATTTCATCACACAATATCATCTTGGGCATAAGTGCACACAGCTTCTTCAGTACTTGGTTGAGCCAAAAAGCTGGACAAATCTTTCTGACTCATTTAGTTAAGCTAAATGTGGAAATGCTCCTTAAACAACTGAGTCTTTAGCTTGGTCTTAAAAGTGGATACGGACTCTGCGGATCGGACGGAGTTTGGTAGATCGTTCCACCACCGGGGAACAACAGAGGAGAAGAGTCTAGCTACTGATTTTGCGCCATGTTGTGGTGGGAGCACTAGGCGTCTTTCGCTGGTAGAGCGTAAGTTTCGAGAGGGAGTGTAGCTCTGGATTAAGGAGTGAAGGTAGCCCGGAGCCGTTTGGGTTATTGTTTTGTAAGCCAGAAGCAGAGCTTTGAATTTGATGCGTGCTGCAACTGGAAGCCAGTGAAGAGCAATTAGCAGCGGAGTGACATGAGCTCTTTTGGGCTGGTTGAAGACCAGACGTGCTGCTGCGTTCTGGATCATCTGCAGAGGTTTAACTGAGCATGCAGGCAGGCCAGCCAGTAAGGAGTTGCAGTAGTCAATGCGTGAAATGACCAGAGCCTGGACCAGGAGCTGGGTCGTGTGTTCAGTCAGGTAGGGTCTGATCCTCCTGATGTTGTAGAGAGCAAATCGGCAAGACCGGGAAACCGAGGCAACATGGTCCTTAAAGGTCAGCTGGTTGTCTACCATGACACCAAGATTCCTGGTAGAAGATGTAGGCACTAGTGTGATTGAGTCAAGCTGCACACTTATCTGTGGCGGTAAAGAAGGACTGGCTGGGAAGACAATAAGCTCAGTCTTCATGATACCATGAAGACTTGTGACTATCTGGTTTTCAAATTTCCTCAAACATCTCACAGCAGAAAAAGAGAGATGTCAGGGATTGTAAATATTAACCCAACATCTGATTTTAAAGTTCCTGCATAGTAGTTCAGTTACATTTATTATCGTTATGCCAGTGACCACATGCAGAGGCTGTAGTCCATGCCTCTTCCTCCATGTCTGGTCCTGCTGTAGCGGTGCGTCTGATATAACCAGAGAGTAGGTTTATTAAAATGAAGAGATGTTTTCTGGCACTTAAGAAGAAGAAGAAAAAAAAGTAATTTCTCCCTGTCTGTCAAAGTCAAAACCCAGACAAGACATTGTCAGGACAGAACCCGAGATGAGGCAGCGGCAAGCTGAGCCTCATCTCTCAGTGCGCAATCCCATAAACACTCGGTTGTATGGCGTGTGCCCGTTTCCGTTTCTCAGCATGTCGCCAATATAAAGTTTACAGAAAGATTTATAATACACCATGACTTTCTACAGTCTGTGTAATATTGTCAATGTAAGTGTGTGACAATTATTCTTGCTGACAATAAACTGCAGAGAAAAGTCTTAAAGTGAGGGAGACAGAACTCTGCTGCACCTTGAGGGGGCGCACGTGAGCTGGCGGGTGCTTGTTGCTACCGTGCTAAAGTGCTAGCTAAAGTCAGAAGGTCATGAGGTGCAGCGGTTTGTTTATTTGATGCTCTGTATTGTCTGACACCCCAGATGGAGGATTATATATCTGAACTTAAATAAAAAGATTGAAAATAAACATACAGGTGGAATAAGACAGATCAATAAAGACTTTCCTCTTAGACCATTTTCTCTTTAGAGATATTTTTGTGGAGCAGAATAGGTGCATAGACTTCATTTACAAATAAAGGTAACACCACAATTTTCTAGGCCTGATATCCTGATATGTTCCTGTGTGTGTGTGTGTGTGTGTGTGTGTGTGTGTGTGTGTGTGTGTGTGTGTGTGTGTGTGAATAAGGGAGAGGAATGCTAATGAGATGTGAAACATTTCCAGTGGTCAATATGCTGCCAGCTGAATGGATATTGAGTTCTTACAATTATAAATTGAACTCTAAGGAGTCAGTGCCTAAACCAGCCATGAACCTCACCGCACGTCACCGCAGTTAAATGTCCTTCATATGTCATCTAGGAGACACATGGGTAATTCTTTATGCACTACACTTACGTTCTATCCCCCTGATTGCAAAGAAGCAGAAGTTGTAACACACTTTTACTTCTTGGCTTTCAAGCAGGTGTGAGTTGTTATTTGTCTCTTAATCCTTTACTCTTTGGATGTGCATGTGTTATTTTAACTCTTTCTTGCTCTGTTTGATCTTTTATTTACATTTTAATCCCTGTTCATCATTTGTGCTGTTTTAATACTTTTTTCTCTTTTTTTACATTTGTTGTGCATCACTTTGGCTAGATGTTATGTTGTTTTTAAACTGCTTCAGAAATAAAATGGCATAGTTGTGATGGTTTGTGAACTGTTGTTATATAGTGTTTACACTTGGTTGTCACTGTCTTTCTGGAAACCAATGTGGCATTTTTTTTAAATAAACCTGTCAAAAAAATAAGGAAAGTTGTGTTTGGATGGGGGAATTATTTCTTTGTTGTAACAATCTTTCTTGGCAAAAAGTCTTATATTGTTGGAAAGTCTGTTTAGCTCCCTTTGAAATGGCGCCATGGTAGTAAGCAACATGCATTTGTGTAGCAAAGTTGAGTATATAGTAGTGATGAGACATACTGTGCCAAGGCTTCAGAGAGGTTAGTGATTCACAACGCTTGTATAATTTCAGATGTCATTGTTTATATTCAAAGTCTTCCTGGTTGTACTATGTGACAGGTTCAGGAAGTTGTTTAGATCTTGCTGCGAGCCTCATCTCTGTCATGCCGAAGGGCAACTTCTAAGGCTCGAGAAGTAATTTCCAAAGTAGAAAAAAAAAAAAAAAAAAACTTAACCCAAACATGGTTGAAAAACTGTTCTTTACAAAAAAAAAGAAATACAATTTTTACTGTACTATACATTAATGCTATTTTATAAAAGTGACACAGAGCATGAATATTACCTGCCATGTTATACTGTATGATGACAATAAACCACGATAATTTTTGGCTAAATGATTGGTTTGAGATGGATGCATTTAGAAAAAATGGTTTAACACATATGTTTACAATAAAGTGTAGTCATTATATAGTCACTAGAAAATACACTGTATTAATTAAGAAAATTATATAGCCATTTTTTTTATCATTATTTAGTGCCAGACCCTACACCATTACTGACACTAAATACAGTATTACAGACTACGTGGTTAAAGCCCCACTACTAAAACTTGGCAAATTCTCCTAACAAAGTCTAACATCCATCTTGCATCCTGTCTCCTTCCTGAGCTCCCTCCAGCCAGTAAAAGTCAGTTTGATGTTCACTCATTTTATCTTTTGTTCTGTCACTTTCTTTTTCTCCCTTCCACCAATAATTCCTCTTGGGTAAATCAACCACATAAACATATAATGATTAACTTTGAAAAAAACCGTTGCTAAATAATCTGTCAAAGAAGAATAAATAGCTATGCTGTTTTAAACAAGTAGTCGAAACAGATGGAGAAGGCTATGGGATGCTTTTCAGACAACCCATGTCAAACTGTCAACACCGCAGCTTCTCCTTCAGCCTGGGCTGGGAACACGAGGTGCTGCTGAATGGTTGTACTATAATGATTATATTTTACTTTGGCTTATCCAGGCTTTGTCCATTCGCATGTCCATAAAAACCAAAAGTTTTCCAACTGCTAGACTTCAAACCCCATGAGTAAATCTCATGCTTTGTAACAGTGGCTGAAAGGCTTGCTGCTGCCCTCTTGTATCTCTGTTGTTTATTTTTTGCCGGCCACATATTTAATATGTCCAGGACTTATGTTCCGGTCACACTTTTCAGCTGCACTTCTGTCCATTTATTATAAAAATAATCGTTTTTGAACATTTACGAATTGTAATTAAATGGCACATGTCGCATCAATCCCCCGTTTGGCACATGTTTTTTTATGAGTACAACTCCTATACTGAACTTTCTGTGCTACGTTTAGTAGCTTGATCTAATGACGGTCTGCATATTAGATGATGTTTGATATTATGGCATAGCAGAAAATCAATAAATTAATATTTCACTAGAGAAGTTGATATACATTAAGTCTCAGTTAGTGGTACTACAGTTTATAGTCTTTACCCAGACTTTTCCATAGAGATGGGATGTTTGACACTGAGGCTCCAAAGCTTGTTTTCCTCTACTGAAGCAGACTGGTTCGAAACACCATGTTGAGGCTTCAAATTTTCTTTCTTCAGCACACCTTACCTCAGCTGAAACCCAACATGTTATTTTTGCAATGAAAATAAAGATTTTCTGATTCATAGTTAAAGTGAAACAGCAGAAGTGAGGAAACAGATTCAAATCTTTGGTGCCATTTCATTTGTTATAAGGGATGTGAAATGCTTGATGTTCCCTCCCTGTTTTACAAGGTTATGTACAAGGTTACTAGAGGCTGTCAGTTGCATCATAAATAGTTGACAAATTAAATGGAAGAAAATGTATAGGAATACTTTGATCTTGTGTTACCTACAAAGTTATGTTCCATAACATATGATATTACTGAACGTTTCTCCGTGACCCTTGCAGAGATTAAATTGTTACAGAAAATGAATGAATGTTATAAATGGCTATGTTTACGCTATTTCTGACTAATATGGCTGTTTAACCTACTAATCACAAAGTCAGACTGTAATATTTCCTTAGTTACTTTCATATTATCTTGACTGTTTTACTATTGACTTTCAGAACACTTTTAAATTTAAGTTCTGTGACTCATATGCTAACAAGAGTTGGTGTTTGGATCTTTTGTGTTGCAGCATTTTTGTTCTGCAACATGAGGATTCAGCACCTCTGCAGTTGCTCACCAATGCTGAAACCCATCCTGTTGTGGTCACTAAATACTTCCTATTTTCCAATAGTAACGCTTGATCTATCTCTACTTTTTGGTCAGTTGGCTGAAAGAGCCATGGCAAAAAACTTTGCTTGAAGCTGTCATACTGTCAAATGCAGATGTTGAGGTATGTTTAGAACTACAATCCAGATGTAGAACCCATCCTTGTCATGGTTTGGTGGAAATGAGAACCCAAATGCAGGATGGAGAGGCAGATGGAATGCAGGTCAAAGGGAAAAACTACTGGGAAACAGGAAGGATGATGTGACAAAGGACAACTAAAACCAAGGAGTAGAAATACACAACAGAAATAACTAGACACAAGTGAGATAAATCAGACCAGGTGAACTATTGAGCAGAAACAAAGAGCAACACAGAACTAAACATGACCCTAAATACAAAAAACCAAGAACATGAACTGTGAACATAACAAAACCCAAACACATTAAACAAGAACACAAACCATGAATCATGACAATCCTATTTTTATCTTCACATCTTATAGATGGTGTGAAGTTTCCTTCCAAAAGTTTGTTCATTGAATTCTCTCTCTTCTTCCTCAACCAAGTTTAAACTCTTGCCACAATAGCACATTTTTGCATTATGCTAATTTTCTAACAATAACAATCCAGTAAAGGTATTCATTATATTGAAATTGTATGATTAAGCTTGTCAAAAATATTAGTCATGATTATATTTGATTTAGCTACGAAAAAAGGTTTTTAGTGTAACATCATCATGGTGACAAGCCTTCACTAAGCATAATCAAGAGGGATCCTATTTGTTTTGACAAAAAAGATAAATGCCTGGTTTTGCTAATGATCAGAAAAAGTTATTACAACTTTCTATAATGAAAATTTGACAGTTCCAGACACATGACATGACATGACTTTTTAGGTCTGAAGTGATGTGAAAATAAAACAAGGTTCAACCTTCTGTCAGCTTACAGTTTTTCCATTATTCAGCAGTAAGCTTCTATCAGTCCTTCTGTGTATTCAGTAAAACCATGAAAGCCTGAGAGAAGACATGGGTTCAAAGGACTGCATCCATGTCATGCTGAGACTACAAATACTCACAAGGTACATCATTCCAGTAAAGAGATCTGGGAGGAAGTGTGATGGAGCTAAAGGGAGGTCCATGACAGCTTCTTTTTTACTCACCTCTGGGTGTGGTCTAGTCAGAACAAGTATAAACACTTAGATGTGGTAAGTTAACATGTTGTCTTATCTACTTCATTTAAGTGACATGCAATCCATCAAGGAGCTTTAGATTCAGGGATTATTTTACAATAACCAAGCTTATAGTTGTAATATTATGCAAGAATAATACAACGGATGTGATAAAACCTAAAGTGAGTCTTGTAACAGAGTATAATCAAAGATAAAGTTGTAAGGTTAACAGAATATCAACCAAGACATTATCCAAAGAGTGTTCTTGAAAGATGTTCATATACGCTCATAGGCAGGGTTTAAACTAACATTTCTGATGACCAGCCAATGTGACAAGCAGATTCATAAACTTAACGGCCAATCAGAATTTCCACTGGCCAATTATCTTTTTTTCCCAGAAAAATAATCTGGATTATAAATTTGACTTAATGCATTTAATCATACGTGTTCCTTTAAATAATTTTTATTTACTTTTTTTTTCATGAGAATGTTGAACAGCAACAATTTCTTTTCCTGCGAAAAAAAAGTAACTTACTAACCATCTTAGGTTATTTATACTGTCCAACCACATTTAGTTTTTCCTTCTGCACCACTTTTAAATTTACATTTCTCCCTCATTCAGCTACACTTTGTCAGTCAGTAGCTTGTGAACGACACCACATGCTAAAATGAGCACACAGTCAATGGATGTATGATGCAATAGAGTTTATGGGAAATTAAATGTTTTGCATAAGTCATTATGGTGATGGGAAATTTAGCTCTTTTCAAAGATTTGACTCTTTTGGTAAGATTTCCCTCAGGGCTGGGATATACTTGCTGTTGGCATCGCGTCCGCATACGTATCATGGCCGCCACGTGTTCCTAGAGTTTGTTTGGCCCATAGGCCACATGTGTTGATGCGAGGTAATGTGTTGCGTGTGCGACTTGCAATATTGACTTGAACGCTAGTGGCGCTCATGGGAACAAGAGCATGAACACAATAGGGCCGAGGTAAACACAATTGGAGATAGTTTTGAAGACCGTCTCTCTGTCCTTGTCTGCAAATACCTGCATCTGTATTATTTTTCCTTCTCGTTGCATAGTGATAAACACTTGTGCCTTAAAATTTGGCAACATTTTGGAAGTGTCTTATGGGTTGATGAACTGGAAATGCAATGTGTCCAGTAGCCCAAGTGACATGTATTACCCCTTGCAGTGACCTCCAGTATTTAGTCTTTTTGCCACACTGTGCTTCTGTCATTTGCAGCAAGTATTTACAGACGTAGCGTAATACTGATGCATACGCTTGCACTCACAGCAAGTATGTCCCAGCCCTTTAAAGAACCAGCTCCTCCAACTCCCAAATAGTTCTTCCTTCAGTATCACTTGGAGCTTATATTTTAACTTCATTTTTATGATCTGTAAAAGGTCTGTGAGCAGTTCTTTAAAATGCAATAACTATAAATAAATAGAAAATGTAGTGAAAAATTTAGATCAAATGTTATGCATCAGTGAACAAGTGAACATAGAGCCACAGCAAACAATTCAATTAAAGGCCAAAGTCTAATTATTATGACTCTGTAAATGAGGACAGAGATATTAGATATTTTTCATTTAACAAATTCTACTCTCAGCTTTGCCGTCTACAAAGGTCCATCGTTGAAATGCAGCCAGGTGCTGCTTTATTTTTCTTCATCTTTTCACAATATGCTCACTGCTACCTTTTTCTGTTGCTCTATAAACCTGTGCTGTACCACCACACTTTGGATTGTCAGTAAAAGGTATCACTCTCACCTCATTCCCTTGGCCACATATGATTACTTCTGGTTCCAAAATCCAGTAATGCCAAATTTGAGTTTTCAGATCCATAAGTGGTTATGTCTACTCCACATATGAAGTATTTGGATATAACACACAAATCTTCTTCTGGCAATGCAGCTCCATAGGCAAACACTCCAGCATACAGGCTGCAGAAATATTATTTTTATGGTAATATAGCCAATATGGCAACACTTAAGATCAGAAAATGTTCAGACGTCTGCTCAAAACATCTTAAAGCAGTCAATTTAATCATTGAGATAAGGAGTATTTTCATTAATCTAAGTGAACAGAATGATTTAACAAGGAGCCAGTGTAGAAAAGCTAAGTGCAATACCAATGAAACCATAAACAAACAATATAATCATAACTGGAAATGGATGTCCACTGTTGTACTGAATGTTCTTGCATATTGACAAAGTCCATCTCCACTGTAGATTTCTTAGAAAGGCATATAAACAATTTCCAATTCCAATTTACATTTCTTGTAGAACAACTTCTCCTTGAAGCAATGAACTTTATTAAGACACTGCTGTAAGCACAATTTTTGAGATTTAAATGCATCTACTACAATAAAGGACATGCAAAGAGGCAGAGTCCGTCGGTTTAAATGACACCACCGTTTGTTAAGAGTTTACTGGAGCTGCCTGATCTGCTAAAGCAGAAAGTCAAATAAAACTTAGGAAAAACTAACCTAAAAATACAATAATCAACGCTGTAAGTTTGTTGTTTTTACACCTCCCCGTAGACGGCTGTGAATCTCTTTGGTCAAGTGGATGTAAAAGACCATGTGTAAATTCAGTCCTTTATACCCCTACAAAATGAAAATGTTAAAGTGCAGTTGATGTGATAATGAATTCTATTGTATTTTTCTCAAATGGTTTTATACCAGAAGCAGTGAATGAATAAAAAGTCCTAACTGCCTGTAAGATGTACTTGGTCATGGTTGGGACGGTGCATAAAAAGAGTCTTCAAAAGCAGTTCAGGAAAAGTGTCAGCAGTCCATTTTAGATTATTCAAGTGAAACCACAGACCCCTCCTTTTCTACTTTATTCCACCACTTTCACTATCCCCATTTCCATTATGCAAACTCACTCTTTGATCTCAAACAGTGAAAGGTAGCTTTATCTTAAAACAACAGAGAGCAGACGATCAGAGACTTAGTAGACCTCAGAGAATAGAGAAACAGAGGAAGAGGAAAGAGGGAGCTAAGGAAAAGGTACTTACAATAACCAAAGATTTAGTCAGCTCTTGCAGTAGAGAAGAAAGACCGTACACCCACCTGACCCAAGTCTTACTTACTCAGCATTACTCACCAACAACTGCTTTTGATGTTCGGTCTCTATTATAACGCAGATGAAGAACAATAAAGAAGTACATTCATAGCAAATAATATTTTAATATCATAATATAAACATTTAGTTAGCACATAACTAGCGGTGCAGACACATTAAGTTGTGACCAGTGTGACATTTGTGTGATTTCCAGTCCCAAAGAAGAAAAAAAAAACTGTCATTTAAGATTAATATAAGTTTTTGTGTGGTTAAATACTTGGTTTAACTGTATGTATGAAGACTTTTTAACTTTGGTTGTTCATTTTCATTTTATGTTTGTATTTGCTAGAAGTTATTACTGATCATCAGTAGCTAGCAGCCTTTGATGCAATGATCAAAGGATACTGACCATGAATTCATTTAAACCAATTCTGAAGTGAATCCAGCTGCAGTTAAACTCACAGAAAGAAAGACTTGTAGACACTGAGAAACTAAATATGGAGGATTTCTCAAAGCAGAGGACAGTGAGATTGCCCTTGCAGTAGGTCCACCTAATCAATTTGATTAGAGTGTGAAAGGACACTTAAGATCTCAATTGCAGGCGCATTAGTAGTCTGCTCAGCCCCCTGCCTCAGAGTCCAATAGCTAATGTTTGAGGTAGTGGGGGAGTTTAAAAAGATTATTTGATTTCACTTAGATATGTCTCTGCATGTGAAATCAAATAGCGATTAGATAATATGTGTGCTAAATATGAGAGGGGCCTTCATCATTTGGAAAATTGATTTGCATTTAAAATGTTTTTGCCTCGCCAGAAACACAACAGTCAGCTCTGCATTATGTGTAAAAGACTAAGACCTGTTATATGACAGAGATTACTATATTTCTGCTTGGCCACTGATTCAGATTAAACCTCTAACAGTCTTGAAAAACTCTTTCAAGATGAGCTGGGATGCAGATATAAGATAAAGATTTATTATCCCCCCTCCTAGTTTTGGCCAAAGACTGCAACAGTAGGCAAAAAAATAATAATTTAATCTGCACAAAAATAATTCAGGAAGGAGGAAAAGGCCAAACAGAGTTTCTATTAGTTACTTAATACACTTCTTGAAAAGAAGAAAAAAAGATGGAGAGGAGAGATGAAGGTGATCAAAAGGCGAGCCTTTTCCTATGAAGACAATCCATTTTAGATTAACTGAATAACTGTCAGGATTTAGACACACAAAGATGTGGAAAAAGACCATCCCATTGTTTGCTGACAGTTATTGTAGAAAGTCAACGATTAAATGTACACAGAGCTTATATTCTGGTGCATGTGGCACTCCTGAAATCAATCTCCCTTTCTGAAAATAGAAGAGTCAGTACTTCCTCTGATACACAAATAAATCTTAATAATGTTTTTTGTTTATTATTTACAGATAAATGCATTGGCGCCACATTTTCGAGTTGCCACCACAGGGCCTCTACATTCTGTAACTTTCATCTAAGCAGAATCATCCTGCAGTCAAAACCTCATTAAACTTCTACCTCTATGGCATGAATAAGGGACTGTCTAAAGTAAGAAAAGAGACAATTGGATTTCATCTGTCACTTTCCCATAAATGTGTTCATTCAAAGCCTGTGGATTGCTTCAGCTGTGGCGCTCATCACATTTAATTCTTCAGCCCTGGATTCAATTTTCTGCAAATTTATTGCTGAACCAAAATAGCACCGTGGCTTTTTACTGCGTGGCCTGTTGGAAGGTAAGACAGTTCATTGAAAGTGTATTATAACCAGAAACATACACATGCTTTATGCAGACTTTTAGGTGGAGAAACCTGAAGAAAAAGGAAACTGCAAACAACATTGTCTAACTCCTGCTTTATCAAACACAAACCATGGTCTCATAATAATACTAATCACTGCATATTCAACCCTTTAAGGTGACTCACATCACCAAGGGAACCGAAGAGATTTCCATTTATAACATTTCTTATTATTTTTTCTCTGACATGCTGTCTAACCCAACAGTTCTGAATGTGTCTCACTAATTTCACTTGTTCTTGCCTCCATTTTCTCCATTTCCATTAACTCTACCTTTCTCTTTACCCATCAGTAACCCACCTCTTTCTCCCTGTCTCAGGTCATCAAGCTCAGATTCTCAGTCTTCATCAAGGTAGGCTGCTTGAGATAGGATACAAGCCAGTGCTCAGGGGCTAGGGAAACACACATCCCTAGAATAAATGCGCACATACATATATATATATACCATATCAAACAAGCACTTGTGATAATATACTGATGGCATGCTGGGGGCAAGGGTGAGGCCAGTTCTGCATTTACAGCTCTCTGATTTTACTGCCACTTGTGATGGGCTACACAATTTTCACTATTTGTGCTTAGAAATTCAAGCTGGCCTTGTAACCTAAAGCAATACTGCAATCCCATCAAAGATGGAAGGGTATTATAGGACCCCAGGCAAGCGAAGTGAAGGTGAATAAAAGGGAGGACATACCAATAAACATAAACATACTGCATGTTGTAGTAGTGGGCTGCTGATGGTCATTCAAGGCAGGGAACACATTCACAGACACAAAAAGATATTAAAGAAATGAAGTACACAGCTAGAAGGAGTGGGAGTATGAGGTAATTTCACTGAAATGTCCCCATGAGGCAAAAGAAGGCATGAAGTGGGTTTTTAGTTTGTATGTTTGTTTCTCTGTTTGTGTGTGCACATTTGGGATCTGCATCCCTGTATGTGAACTTGTGTGTGTGCATGTATGTGGGTGGGTGTGTTGCTGGCTAGCGGTTATGTAAGGCACTAATTGTCATGCAGTGTGCAAGGTGTAAACACTAACCACAGACATGAAGCCTTCTTCAAGCCCACAGCGATGAATATTAAAACACATCTGAATAATGTAACTGCAGATCCAAGGGACAGCATGTAAACATCCAAAAAACTCTGCTTGCATAGGTCTGGTCATTTTTACTGAACCTAAACATTTATCTTAGCACGTGAGTGTTGTCTGTTAGTGCGGAGAGCTTAATGTGTCCGTGCTTAAGATTTGTGTGTTTGGATCTACATCCTTGCTTCCTTGTTTATGAGCCCAGTTTATTATCAGAGAAATGAGCAAGGGAATGTTCGGATGTAAATCACAGCGTCACATGACATCCACCGACATGGATGTTTGAATTAATAAGCCTGCATCACAACAAAACATTATTCCATGTGAGGCAATGATTGTTCTTGCATATGCATGTGTTATTTCCAGGCTCAGAATAAAATCACATGAGGGAAATAGACCAAAATCACAAAAACTGGTCTGTGATGCTCTTTCAAGATAAGGAAGTATGTCACGTGGAGCTGCGCTGGGATTATTTTCTTTTTTTTCTAGATGAAGTAACTTGGTTGAAATTTCTGATGCTAAATCGGTTCCTGTCCTGATATCATAGAATAATTTAAGAACAGAGACATTCAAAGATGGATTAAAATATATCAAAGAGCATAAGAAAGAAGTTTCAACAGGCAATATGAATAAATTTTGTATGAGTAGTTTCTCGAGCAATTTGCACCCTAGAAAGAGCCTTCAAACCCATCACAATAATGAACTTTAGTGTTACTGGATTCTTTTTTCTCTTTTATTTCTTTTCAGCCCTCTCGAGAGCTTTTAATCCAGTCTTAAAGAAATAAATGTGTCATGTAAAACTGAGTTCACCCTCTTTATATTCTGAGCATGATCTACAGTCACTGGCCACTTTATTAGGTACACTGATTTACCACAAATAGTTAATCGGCCAATCACATGGCAGCAACTTGATTCAGTTAGACATGCACACATGATCAAGCCCACCTGCAGAAATGTTTATTGCATCTTTATTTTTTAAATGTTTAGCGAGCCACTCACATGACTTTAGATCATGCGCAATTCACTAAAATGTTATTGGTGTGTTTGATACTTGGTGCCTGGTAAAATGTGACCTTTTTATGGGAATTGGAATTTCAGTGTCATGTTTTTCATTTTTAATTTTCACGTACTTAAACTGCTGAACTCACTTGCTACTTTATCAGGTCTACCAATTCAATTGCTTATTTACCTAAGTAGTTAATCAGCCAATCACATGGGAGTAACTTAGTGCATTTAGTCATGTAGACATGGTGAAGACGACTTGCTGAAGTTCAAACTGAGCCTCAGAATGAGGAAGAAATGGTATTTAAGTGACTTTGAACGTGGCATGGTTGTTGGTCTGAGTAGTTCAGAAACTGCTGATCTACTGGGATTTTCACACACAATCAGCTACAGGGTTTTCAGAAAATGGTCTGATAAGGAGAAAATCTCCAGTGCGCAGCAGTTGTCCGGACCACAATGCCTTGTTGATGTCAGAGGTCAGAGGAAAATGTCATACTGGCTGGAGATGATTGAAAGGCAACAATAACTCAAATAAGCACTGGTTCCAACCAAAGTATGCAGAACATCATCTCTGTATGCACAATATGTCCAGCCTTGAAGCAGATGGGCTACAGCAGCAGAAGACCACACCGAGTGCCCCCTGTCAGCTAAGAACAGGAAACTGAAGCTACAATTCACACAGACTCACCAACACTGGACAATAGAAGATGGAGAAACGTTGCTGGTTTGATGAGTCTCCATTTCAGCTCCACATTCAGATGCTAGGCTCAGAATCTGCTGGAAACATCATGAAAACATGAATCCATCCTGCCTTGGATCAACGCTTCAGGCTGCCGCTGGTGTAATGGTGGGGGGTTGTTTTCTTGGCCCACTTTGGACCCCTTAGTACCAACGTGGCCTGGTTTAACCAGCACAGCCTACCTGAGTATTGTTGCTGACCATGTCCATCCCTTGATGACCACAATGGAGCATCTTCTGATGCTACTTCCAGCAGGATAATGCACCATGTCACAAAGCTCAGATCATCTCCACCTGCTTTCTAGAACATGACGATGAGTTCACTGGACTTCAGTGGCCTCCACCATAGATATATACCATAGATATATACACGTAGATGTCGCCGTTCCATTGGAACGATGCGTCAACGCGGCCGCCATCTTGGGCCGGGGGAAGCCACGTCTACTTACTGCATCAGTCAACAGAGGCAGAGGTCTATCAACGATTAAAATCACCATAACTCGCTGAATTTTCAAACCATTTTTATCCGGTTTGGTTTATTAGAAATGTCAGACATATTTATAACAGATTAATTTTTTTATTTATATCATACACTTAAACATACTCAGACACACACATGCATACTGAATTTTTTCTACAATACTCAGAGAAATAAGAATGGTGATGCCGTATGGAGTTCTTTTACATTTATAAGATTAATATAAAATATAAATAAAAAAATAAAGGAATGAGTTAAAAAACAAAATGAAAAAGAAAAAAGAAAAACAGTAAATTGTCTAAATAAAATTTTTTTATCAAAATCCCCAAAACAAAATACCTCAAAGTTACTTACATCTGTTCCTCTCGTCCCAGCATGTTTAAAGTAATGAACCTGATGAAGGTACCAAAGAACACCACACAATATAAAACAGACGTTTTTTACACAACATCTAAGAAAATAAAATAAAGAACTCAAGACCAGAGGAATTTGTATGAGTAAGTACTTTAGGGTTAATTAAAAAAGAACCATTTTTAATGGCGTATTTACTAATCATTTAGTGGGGACTCAGTTGTGTTGGTGAAATATTAGGATTACATGAGAAATTGTCATGACACTAACTTTGCAAAGATGGTCATGAAAATTAAAAATGGATGGTATCACTCCTTCCTTTAAACCAGTTCACTATCCAGTCCTGTCAAAGTCCACTGGGTTAAAAGATGACTGAACAGTCCTTCAGTACAAAGCCTCTCCTCCTGAGTGCTGCTACCCATGCTGCCTCCATTTATCTTCTGGAAATATACAAAATAAATCCATCTGAACATCGTTCAGTTCTCAGTTCTTCTGTAGCTACAGTTCAGCAGTTAAAGTTAATGTTAGCGCCATGAAACTGATTTAATAATGTTTAAATGACAAGACCTACTGTACTTATATAAAATAGCTGATTACTTAAGAGTTGTATTTATGTTAGCTTAAGAAATAAATCAAATTCAACAAGTTCATAACAGTTAAATAATATAAAACCACTTCTTAATTGTAAAATATTATCCGTTCTTTCTTGGTTTCAGTGTTTCTTTCACAGGAACATCCGTGAAATCTGGCATTTTGGTTTCACACGCACAGTCTGACTGATCTGACCGGGTCTGAAACCCCGGCCCAAGATGGCGGCCCGAATGCGGAATCTAGTGCATATATATCTATGGCCTCCACAGTCACCAGATCTCAGTCCTGTAGAGCAGCATGTCGGAACGGGAGATTCTCATCATGGATGCAGCCGACAAACCTGCAGCAACTGTGTGATGCTGTCACGTCAGTATGTAGAAAAACCTCTGAGGAAGGTTTCCAACACCTTGTTGAATCAATGCCATAAATAAATCAGGTAGTTCTGAAAGCAAAAACAGGTCCAACCTGGTACTAGCAAAGTGGACCAAACTTGACTAAGTAATCAATTACATAACTCAGTGCTGCTTGTTTTAGGGCATATAGTGGAATAGTGGAAAACTAGAGCATGCTAGTCTTATTCTTTATGGACTATATGAGTGAGACAGACTGGAACAGGACATCTTTTTGTCCTGACCAATCCCACCTGCAGCATTTGGTTGGGAAATACATGAATTTCTGAGAAAGCTCCCGTTATTGTTCATCAGCTATATATGTGAGTACAGATGGTAAGAAGAAACAGATAACTGTTTAAACTGTTTACAGGCAGAGTGCAAATACTTAATCTTTTACAGCATTATCAGTATTATAGTAAATATTAAAACACAGATGTACTTTTTACCATTTTCTCTTAAATAATATTTTAATCATTTAAATGCATTAATGGACGAGCTGCTTAAATTTAATTGTTAAAAGCATTTTCTGAAAAAAAAACAAAACAAACCCAACATGGGTTCATATTTAGAGACCTGTCTTTTTTTCCTTAGAATATTTACCACCTTTCTTTGATTAGTCAGAAATTCTTTGTCTTTACTTGTTAATCTGATGGAACATTTCATAAATTACTTGATTACTAAAATAATTGATTGCAGCAGCTTCAAACTTTCGCAAGGTTTTAACAAGAAAATCAATCATCCTGTTCAACATTTCTAATAAATGAATTCCTAGAAGACTTTTACTTCGTGTTGATCAATAAAAACAGAATTTACTTTCTACAAGTTAAACTGAAGAGAAAAGAAAAGAACATTTTTGTCAGCTATTGCAAAAACACATGCATCCAAAGCTTAAATTTTATGTTACGTAACGCGAAATGTCACACAGCTAATAAGAATCTTCCTCAGTGAGCTGCAGTGTTTCCATCTTTATGTGTTTTTCTGCCCTCCAGACAACCATTAACCCCTCAGCCTCCTGGGGCAATGGTGAAGAAATGTGTTAAGCAGCTTCTTCACCGTTTGAGATGGAAGAGTAATGGGGATTGTTGTGAGAAAGTTACAAGTCAAGATTTTTTTTCAGTCTTTTGAGTTGCGCCTTTAACTCACCAAACCTTGAGTCTTGAATGGGACAATAACGTGGCAGCTCGGTGTGAAATCGCCCTGTGGGAAAGAAGAGAAATTGCGTGATTGGTGTTTCGTTCAGGCAATTGCTTGTGCCTGAGGCTCCTCAACACAGGAAGAGCTCTCTGCACACATTTAAGCTGCATTAGGAGACAAGATCACCTGGGAGGAGCAACTGGACGCCTTGGAAACCAAGCTGACCTGGTCTGATTAAATTTTCCTTAAGGTATGCTGCATTACCACTTTCCATTACATGAACGGCTATCTCCTGGGGTTCACACAGTTCATATTAAGTCTGAGGGATAAATTGAACAAGTCGGCACATATCAGCAAGTAATGGTGCAGAGTTTTACTCCGAAAAGGGAAGAAAAAGTAGTTGTGTTTCCTTCCATTCAGTTGCTGGAAATCAGATGGATTCCACGCCGCTTTCACAAAGGCCATTATTTTTTCCTCTTTTTAACAACAGCATTCATGTTCGAGTCATTCAAAAGGTGACACAGCATTCACTTAAAGTCAATGACAGGACTCAAAACAGCTCCCTTTTCTATAACCACACAATTACAATATTTATGAGAACTTCAGCTGATGGAAAGACGATTTCACTGCCCCTCCCTTTCACCGTCTCCCGCTTTCTCTTGTGGTCCCTATTCTTTTCTGTGAGCATATTTTAATGAAAATTGTGAGGCTGAATCACTTGGGCATTCAGTGGGCTTGTAATTTTCCACACTATGGTGACATGAATAACTATGGGCAGATGATCCTAAAGATACTGACAGCTCCCAGATTAAAAATATTAACAAAACACAGGAGAATAAAGGACAGAATCTCTCTTCTTCTGTGGTGTGGCGGTGCCCCTTTGAGCCTCAAACAATAAATCATTTAAAATGAGTGAAAAATGAAATGTTCATCACAGTGACCTCAGTAAATGAGAGAAAAGCATGAGAACAGTGGCAGAATGACTGCATTTAAAACAGAAGTGAACAGAATCTGTGCAGATCTTCTGGGGGATGATTATTGATAGCAAGTGCGTGATTGTGGGTCTGTGGGGTGGCATTAAAAAAAAAAAAAACTCCCTCCACTACTGCTTGTGTTGCACCACCTTTTTCATTTCATTTAATCTCACTACTATATTATGCATCAGCACTGCTTCTAGGTGGTCGATCATGTGCTTCTGTGGGAATGTGAAATCTAAATCAGTTGTGTCCTGGTGAGAGACGACTTATTCGTGTATTGTGTACGCAACAGGGAAATATTATCTACCCAAAGGATCCACCAAGGGCATTCAAAAGAACTGTTAACCTGGAGTAAGGCACTTAGCATGCTGCTTAAAGCTTTTGTTCCCTCAAACAAAAAAGTATTACAGATTATCAGACATATCCGCCATTGCCCAGCTAGTCAAACTTAACGTTCAATTAGGAATGTCATTCTTTGGTAATGGCTAGATCTGCAAAATGGAGGCGCCAGAAGCCTGAAATGAGGTTTCACAGCTACATAAAAACAAAAAAAGGTAAATAGGACTAAAATAAGCTTCAGCCACAGTAGATTATACTTAGGCATACCATTGCTTGGAGCACAGGACGTATATCAAAAATAGTTGTAGAAAACATGAACTGACAGCTGGCAAGAAACTTTTAACCTTCAACAGTGTTTTACAGCAATAAGCTAAGCCACTAGCTTAGCGATAATACACACATCCATAGAGGAACTCATTGACGATAGGCTGGTAATAAAGCAAATCTTTAAGATTTCTAAAAAACCCTTGCAAGACCCCTTGACTCTTCGCAACACATCCTGATGCTTACCCTGAGGTTTAGTTGTCAAAAACAACAAATACTCAGATGCCGATCAAGATTAAAAATAAGTACGGTTTAGTTCATTTAAAAAAAGCGCTGTCAAACAGTTTAAAGCTATTAAATCACTTCAATGTCTAAGTTCTGTAATGTCTTCCCCTTAATAATAATACATTTTATTTATAAAGGCGCCTTTCTCACACTCAAGGTCACCGTACAATAAAAAAACAACAATGAATAAATCCAAATAAAAAAAAAAAAAATAAAAGAGCCGGTCTAATCTATCTGGCTGCGATGTATGTTGTAAGGCTTGTTGATAGCTGGAAATATTAATTATACACCATCACTGATTATAGGAAACATCATACAACCCCTTTTATTTTATTATAAACCAAACCAGTACACTATATTACATCAAAACAGAAAGTGTTAATTGCCTAAATAAGGAGATTCTAAGGAAACCGTTCTGTCCTCAGAAGTGAAAAGTTTTAATATTGTCTCGCTGTTTCTTCTCATCACTGTGGTCCAGACAGATGAAACATGGTTTCAGCTATAAACCAAACAGAAAAGATATCCCGCTATGATGGAAGCTGCATGCCCTTTAATTGGCTGGAAGTCTGGAGCTCTGCAGTTTTGTGTTGCACATTGTTGAGCATAGTCTGTTTGATACAACTGGAGTCGATCCTGTTAGTGGTACTTCTGTGCATGACATTTGATACGGTGGCCTGAATAAACTGATGAGAAATAAATACACAGATTTGAACTGACACTGTTTTTATGGAGGCTGGTAAACAACAGTGTGGTAGGTTGTCACTTTTGACTGGAAGGAAAAATGCAGAAACATACATTCTCCTTTTCAACAATGGCGCATATATTTTCAAACAGACCGTGTTGAGCACATTTTTCTTGTGTGAACTTTGACAGCCAGACAGGGGGAATGTTAAGGTATGTGCATCATCAAAAGTAAAAAACGCAAACAGATGTCATGAGTTCCCAGTCAACTTCATCTAAAATTTCAAGTACAAACAAAATGGGAAAACTGACAAAGGAAGACATCAAAATGCCAGGATATAAAACTTAAACCAATATGCATTGAAAACCCAAATTGTACAAAAGAAATGAAAAAACAAAATGACAGGAAGAGAAGTTAATGTTTGCAACCAAACTGTAAAAGAAATGATACTGATGTCCAGAAAAACCCTAATACCTAAAGAAGAACACAAGGCTAGAGTGGGCTTCAAGACGCAGTCATAACCTGTGGATCAAACATCAATCTACAAGGATGAGGGAATGATGCCAGAACTTGCAACGAGTGGGATCATTCTGAGCCTTGATGACGAGCATCTTACCAAAGAGCAATGACTGCTCAACCTTTTCTTCAGGGAAGGCCTCAGCTCAACAACACGGTCAGGAAATAGTCTGAAAATTTGTGGAAGAAATAAAAATAAATTAACCAAGATAAGCCTCTATCCAACAAAACTCATCTGTTTTTTTCTTATATTGTTTCATGTTGAATCCTGTGTTTTATCAATTCAATTTGTTCAGAAATAAAAAGCTGAATTATCCTCTAAGAGTGAAGGTTCCATCATTTTTGTCAACGGTTGCACATTTCCCCAAAAATAATGAAAAGTAAATAAATAAATAAAATAACTGTCTTTATTTAGGCTTTTTCTTTAGGCACATAGCTGCTAGATTCTAGTTTGTAATACTGGATTATTGTTTTAAATTAGCATATTTCAAACAAAACAAATCCACACGACGCAACAAGCAAACTATGTTCTACATTTCTACATCGTCCAGCCTGCTTTTACATATTTCATACCATTAAAAATGCAGTAGTGATGATAGTTATGAATTGCAGATGTTACTGTAGGAAATTCTCACGCAGTGTGAATGAGAAGTGTGTAGGACAATGGAAATAGAAAATGAATTACAAGTTTTGTTCCTTTTATTTGTTTTTGTTAGTTTGTTTTCTGGATGCAATATATGTGTGGTCCAGTTATTTAAGGGCACATCCCAGACACAGCTGTGGGGTGTTACAGTTAATTGAGCTTAATTGCATTAACCTGGAAACCCCAGGTACAAAACAAATCCTGTTTAAATTACATCCCATCCTCTTACAATTAAAACCAGCATGGCTGAGTCCTGAGGCAGGACAACAATTAAACCAGCCCCCAAGTTTAAGTTTGGACCATCTAACAATAAAACAAGTCCAAGATCAGAAAACCCACACCAACGTACTCACTCATCCACGTCGCATGATTGTGACCACTGAAAGAATTATGTATTACACGTTCATCTGCAGTAATCCTTGTGTCGTTGAAGTGAGGGATCTAGGGGTCCGGCTATGGGGACAGCAACTATTTCATGGCTGGTCACACTGGCATCTCTGAGCGCCATGCTGGGATCGATCCACACAAACATGCCCGCCTCTCTTTTGAGACTCTGCCTGCTCCCCTCCTTCTTTTATAGGGACATTTTACGCTGGCTTATGCAGTGATGCATTTGATTGCACAGCCCCCCATGAGGGCAAACTCATCAAAAACCTGATCCACAGAGTCCCAGGTGGGGGGGGGATAAGTTTGCTGAAGTGATCTCAAATGGAAACCTCTGGATGAGACACTCAAACTCAAGATGCTCCTAAGCAAAATGTTTTATTAAATTATAAAATGTGGCCTCTTACCATTAGAGTGGTTATTAGTGTACACAGTTTACAGTAGATAAGAGTTTTGCTACAACTGGTTTGAAGGCATGAAAATGGCATCAAACTCCACATTGTTCCAGAAGAAAAAATAGTAACTGTATATACAAACTATTCTACAACATTCAGCAGTTTGATTCATGTTACAGTTACACCCACTGTCCAGCTATCTGATAGACTCTGTGTCCTTCAATTAGTAATGCAACTGTTTCAGAGCTGCCTTTTAATGATTCAGTGGGCTGTCCCAGCTCTTAACTTGAATTCACAGCTTTATACTTTATTATTGATGAGACACTAAGTGCAAGATACTTAAATATGCGAGATTTGCAAACTTCTGTCAGGGTGAACCCTCCTGTCCCAGTGCGTGTACCTTCATCATCTGCTGCTGTCATGAAAAAAGAAACTGGAATGTGTGTGTGTGTGTGTGCTTCCAGCCTGTTCTTAGCCAAGATGGCCTCATATTACTGTCCTGGTATCACCCTTGCTTTGACACCAACATTGCTCTCTTCAGATTGGCCAAACTAACCTCCTTATGTAGCAGTTGTAATTACTTGTTCAAAAAATATATAAAGGCTGTTAAAAAAAGATGATGGTAGACAGGCTATTCCAAAGCTGCATGTTTATGTCCAAACCAGCAGGTAACCAGAAATTGGCCTGCTGCAAATCTGCCCCTATTCATAACAAGAAACGGAGCAGGGCGCTGTGAGCAGAGGTGAGCTGAGCAAACAAGCTCTGAAGGTAAATCTGTTTGCACAAATATGAGACATTGAGCTTGAATATGTGCAGAAAGTGGTGAGAAAATGAATAGGTCTTACAAAATTGATCAGTCCCATTTTCAGATGGGCATTCTCTCCATTTGTACCCGAGACACACGTTTACTTCCACTGTGTGACTTTCATGTCTCAAAGTGTGAGTTTTTACCTTTATGTCAAAGTGCTGCAGCAGAACTATGATCCAATGAAATATGAGTGTTCTCATCCTTACTATTAAAACTTAAACCAATGTTCCTATTGAGGCAGGTGGGCACGCATGTGTGTATGTTAGTAAGACTTGAGCTCTGTGCTTTGTTGTGTTGGTATGCACTTAAGGATTTTGTTTTTAGATATGAGAGTTGGTTTAATCTTGTGCTTTTCTGCAGTGTGACTTTGTGAACTCACATAAAAAAGCACACAAGGAATAAAAGCTATTATGATCCAGACTTCAATACAAGAGCATATTTAAGTGTTGACTCTGGGTTAAAGCTATTACAGTTTCCCTTTTTCCATTATTAAATAAAAAAAATCTGAACAAAACAAGGCACAGGCAAAGCGCTGCAGAGGATTTCAAGGATTTGAAAGTCTGTATCAGAACGTTCTAAATGTTTTATTTTGCACATTCCTGTTATAATTCATAGAGACCATGCAGCAATCGGTCACATTCACTGCTCCACTTTCACTTCATTCTTCTAAGTATGGAAACAATGATTGGCAATGATTAAGTGAGAGTGAACGTATTTTAACTCTGCAGTAATCCTGCCTGTGTTGAATCAGATAAAATAATAAAAAGGGATTTAGTGGTGCTGCAGTGCTGTTGTCTTACAGCAGCAAGTTTCTGGGTTTGAACCTGCTGCTCTGCTGAGACCTTTAAGTGTGGAGTTTGCATGTTCATGGGCACTAGTGAGTTTTCTACTGGTAATCTGCTGATTTCGATGGTGACGAAATGTGGCCTTGCAAGTCTGCTGCCGTTATACAAGACCTGGATGGATGGATGTTGACCTGGAACAAGATGATTAAACGAGAGACTGACCAAAGCACAAATATTAATTGTTCTCTGAGTGCACATACACAACTCATGTTTAAATTAAACATTCAAACATGCATGGCACATAAAAATCTTATTTATCTTTAGACTAATGCTAGAAGCAGCCAGAAGTAATGCCAGCAAACAGAACCCAATGCCAACAGAGCTTTTTATTTTCCACCAGCTGCTGCCACTCCCCTCTTTGTTTCTGACCCTTCTTCATTTTGGTACTCTGTACAATTATCTCCCCTTCTCTTCCACCACAGACAAAGAAAACAGAGCCTTTGGACAGAAAATGAAGCTTTGTTTGCAGGATATAACAGCGTGTATCATTTGCACAATTTAGTGTTTGTGCATGCATGCAGTGCTTTTGTCTGAGTGCATGTACTCTAGTTAAATCCAACTTATTCAGTTGGATTACAGTGGTGAAGGCCTGCTGTTTTCTGTGGAAAACTCTAGGAGGTTTCTCAAATCCTTGGGACTGTGATTGAATTAGCTACAGTTTTAAGTCACTGTCTTATGAGCTGATGCAATGTAGGTGTCCCGTGTCCTGTCTGCATATTCAAACACACTTGCAGACTCTTTTGTAAGCGTGTGTATTTGAAGTATGTGCAGTTCAGCCAAGCATGTAATTCTCCACTCAGGGTAGCTGCCAAAGATTCAGCATGCTACCTTGGCTTCTGCAGTGTTGTGGTGTCACCACGCTGCATTTATTTTGATGCGCCATCTTTCAGCACGGTCATGGAAAATTACCAAGCCTCAGAAAAGAGGAGTACTTTTCATTTTTCCGAAGAGAACAGGCTTTGTATGGTCCAATAAACATCACTGGATTTGTTTCTTGCTCAAACAAAAACCGTAAACAAACTATAGTGAAGTCTTAACTTACTTATCCTTCAGTCAGAAACTCATTGCAGTTACATGTTACAGCTGAGTGGAGCTACAGTTTAAGTTCGACCTGGCCAGAAAGTCGCCCAGTAGGATGATCAAGGTATTCATTGCATTTTGACAACAAAGACTCCAAGACATTCTGTCACTTCACTTTTTTCTTTGTTTTTAAGTTTTTTTTTAACAAAAATTAATTTTCTTACAGTGTCATGTAAACATGCTGACAGAAAACTTAAACGTTAATGCTGTTATTAACATTTAAGTTTGGAAAAAGAGCAACTTTGGTTATTCGTTTTCTGCACTATTAACAAACCATACTTTATTTAAAAACATAAATTAAAGACTGTTCCAATTTATACCTTAGTTTTCTTTTATTTCCATTGCCTGAAGTCATTTTAAATGATGTTCCAGTGGAGAAAAATGTTTTCTTTATAAAATGTGATGTCCACTTAAACCCACTTATTGCTTTTGTTTGTTGACATGCAGCTAAATAATTAAAATTGTGCCATGAAAAGGAAACAAAAGTGGTTTATATTGAGAAATTTCCCTTTTTTCTTTTTTGAATATTTATTGCTCTTTATTTTGGCAAAAAGTATCACATAACCAATTACTCGATTAGCTCAGGGCACAATCAATAGAATACTCAAACACCTATGATCTTGTTCGCTGCAGCCCTGAGGTGAAAGCTTAATGAATTTGCCTCTGATTAAACCTGATGTCTAAAATTACAATATAAAATGGCAGTGTGATTCATCTTCCATGTGGATGTCATTATAACTCCCAGGCAGCGCAGTGATGAGACGGTTAGCTCTGTCCCCTCCCAGCGGGACGTCTCTAGAATCCAGCTTGCTGGTAGAGTCTGTGTAGAGTTTAGCAACAGTCCAAGTCAGCATTTCAATTAGCGTTTTTAAACTCTACTCATAAGACGTGAGTGTGACTCTGCCTGATTTTCAAATTATTAGTTTTTTGTCCTTTAGTTAAAGATTATTGGGAACAGCATAAACAGATGTGAAAGCTTGAAAACAGAAATCTCGCTCCAAAACGTTGCAGCATCATTTTCTCTTTCATGCAAATGACTTCAGTCAAATGTCAGTTCAATCAACAGTGTTTGCTGTGTTGGTAATCATGAGGCCTATTCAGAAAGCCAGTGAAATCCCCGCCAACACACAAACCGTTTCATAACAACCACTACACATGTTCATCCAGCTGAAACAGTAAAATATAACCTCACACTCCCGACCGCAATAAGTCTACTTATCAGTTTGTGCTGAACAGCTATCACTCCACTACTGATTTTTGTGTTTTGAATCAATAAACACATTTTGCGCTCAGAAAATGGCTGGTGAAAGTACTGACAGCACACTGCCAATAAAAATAAAAATGAGAATTCAATTTAAAGCTAGTAATTTTTTCTCCTGGTAGAAGTAAAGTAAAATGCACCAGTGAGTTATCAGCATCTGCTTTTGAAGGCATGTTGAAAGAGGAAACAGGGGGCCAGAAGAGCTGTAAATAAGAAATGGTCATCAAAACATCAAAAACAGACCACATTTCAGGCTTTTTCATGTTTTTCCACTATAAATGCAATTTATTTACCGAGGACTTCTGGATGATTTCATGATATCGATCTCACACATATTTCTCTTGGTTGATGTTTTGTTTCTAATGTTTCTTAACTAAAAGAGCAAAAAAATAAAAATAAATAAAAATAAAAAATCCTCATATAAAGATATAAAGTGAGGTGTGTCCTTTGTCATTGTGGCAGAGACTTCAGTGCTGATGGAGGATGTAAATTCATTTCTCCCTGAAGAAAACCCATCTCTCTAAAGACAGTGGCTTTGCATTCATATATACTGCACATCCGCGCCTTTAGTCTGGTGTGTGGGTGTCGAAACTGTAGAAGGTCAAGCACATAGGTGGGGTCAGCTGACTGTTATTCAACAGGAGCCGTAACTGAAGCTGTCAGGAATATTGATTGACAGCATTTACAGCAGACGGCTCTACTTGGTATGTCAGTGACATAAAATGTAAGACTTCCACCCCAGTCAAAGAGCCCATGATTCTCTGCCTGCGTTTATCACACTTCCAGTATACGCTGGGTTCAAAACTATGAGCTGACCACACAGGACAGGAGCATATCGATCTCAGGGGGTAACAGTGTGCATGTCTGTGCATGTTTCTGACCTTCTGTGCCAAGAAAATGTATTGCAAAAGAATCCCATTATCACAAAGGATTGAGAGGTGAGAAAAAAACAAAACTAAGGGATTGCAGGCTGACTGGTGACCCTGAAATGCTGTTTGTAGGCACAGTACATCTTTTTAGCTTGTCTATGTACATGCTTACTGTGAAAATAAGCATAACGTTTACATTTTGTTTTGAGGTTACACACTGAAAAATTGTGAAACATTAAATTCTAAGAGCAGCTGAAGCTGATGGGATATCCCCTGGTAGAACTTCAAATTCAAAGTCAAGTCAAAGTCAAAGTCACTTTATTTGTCAATTCTGCAGTATGTAGAAGACATACAGAGGATCGAAATTGCTTTTCACACAGACCCAAGGTGCAGACAATAAACATTTAACATACATCTTTTAAGTAAAAGAAAATGTCTCTGCTTTGCTATACAATATATAAGAAACTATATTATGCTATATAAAAGGAATAAAAGCAAGAAAATATAAATAATGAAAAAGGCACAAGTAGCAGCAACATATTGGGTAAAGAAAACCAGATAGTGCAAAATGAATACTGTAGTGCAAATGGCATGGCAGTTGTGCAGGTTTAGCTTATATACTGGGGTTTAGCTTATATACTGGGAGTTAAGTGTCCATGAACAGTTCAGAGTCTGGAGGTTTTGTGGGCAGGGCAGGGAGAGAGTTCAACATCCTGACAGCCTGGTGGAAGAAGCTGTCCTTCAGTCTGCTGGTCCTGGCGCTGAGACTCCGCAGTCTCCTCCCTGAAGGCAGCAGACTGAAGAGGCTGTGTGACGGGTGGGTGGGGTCACCAGCGATGCCGAGAGCTTTGCGGGTGAGGCGGGTGCAGTAGATGTCGTAGAGGGAGGGGAGAGGGGCACCGATGATCTTCTCAGCTGTTCTCACAATGCGCTGGAGGGTCTTGCGGCAGGACGCGGTGCAGGAGCCGTACCACACAGTGATAGAGCTGGACAGGATGCTTTCCACAGTACCTCTGTAGAAGGTCTGCATGATGGGGGCCGGGGCTCTAGCTCTTCTCAGCTTGCGGAGGAAGTAGAGGCGTTGATGGGCTTTCTTGGTCAGTGCTGTTGTGTTGTTGGTCCAGGAGAGGTCCTCTGAGATGTGTACACCCAAGAATTTAGTGCTGCTCACCCTCTCCACAGCAGCACCGTTGATGGTCAGAGGAGCATGTTGGGGGTGTACTCTCCTGAAGTCCACAACAATCTCTTTGGTCTTCTCAACGTTCAGAGAGAGATTGTTGTGTGTGCACCACAAGGCCAAGCGGTTCACCTCACTCCGGTAGTTTGTCTCATCCCCGTTACTGATGAGACCCACAACAGTTGTGTCGTCCGCAAACTTGATGAAGAGGTTTGAGCTGTGCAGTGGGGTGCAGTCGTGGGTCAGCAGGGTGAAGAGGAGGGGGCTCAGCACACATCCTTGAGGGGCCCCTGTGTTCAGAATGATGGTCCTGGATGTGTTGCTGCCGACCCGTACTGCCTGTGGTCGCCCGGTCAGGAAGTCCAACAGCCAGTTGCACAGCGAGGTGTTCAGCCCCAGCCTGTCCAGTTTGGGAATGAGCTGTTGGGGGATGATTGTGTTGAAGGCTGAGCTGAAATCAATAAACAGCATTCTGGCGTATGAGTTTTTTGAGTCCAGGTGAGTGAGGGTAGAGTGCAGGGCAGTGGAGATGGCATCATCGGTCGAGCGGTTGGGCCGATATGCAAACTGGAAGGGGTCCAAGGAGGGAGGGAGGACAGATTTGATATGTTCCATGACTAGCCGCTCGAAGCACTTCATGAGGATGGGGGTGAGTGCAACCGGGCGGTAGTCATTAAAACAGGAGGGTGAGGACTTCTTCGGGACAGGGATGATGGTGGTGGCTTTGAGGCACGTGGGAACAACACCCTGACTCAACGAGGTGTTGAAGATGTCTGTGAAGACATCTGTGAGTTCTGCTGCACAGTCCCTCAGCACGCGGCCAGGTATGTTGTCTGGACCATGAGCTTTGCGAGCGTTGGTCCTGCTGAGTGCTCTCCTCACCCTGTCCGGGGTTAGCGTCAGCACCTGGTCGCCAGGAGGGGGTGGTGTCTTCTGTGCAGGCGTGCTGTTGTGTGTCTCAAAGCGAGCAAAGAAGTCATTCAGCTCGTTCAGCAGCGAGATGTTGCCATCACAGGTCTGTGGTGGGGGTTTGTAGTCCGTAATGGTCTGTATTCCCCTCCACAGGCTCCGTGTGTCTCTGCTGTCGCTGAAACGGTGTGATATTTCCCTGGAGTACTGCCTTTTAGCCTCTCTGATGCCACGGGACAGGTTGGCCCTGGCTGTCCTCAGGCCCACCTCGTCTCCTGCTTTGAAGGCAGCGTTCCGAGCCTTCAGGAGCCTGTGGACCTCACCTGTCAGCCATGGCTTCTGATTGGCCCGCACAGAGATGGTCTTTAGTTCTGTTACATCCTCAATACACTTGGTGATGTAGGCGGTTACTGTGTCTGAGTACTCCTGAATGTCTGTGTTGTTATCGTTAGTGGCGGCCTGTCTAAAAACATTCCAGTCTGTGCTGTAGAAGCAGTCCTTTAGTGCCTCTGAAGACCCCTCTGGCCACACCCGTACCTGCTTGCAAACTGGTTTGGTGACTTTAACCAGTGGTCTGTGTGCAGGCATTAGCATGACAGTGAGGTGGTCTGAGGCTCCGATGTGGGGGAGGGGATGGGCCTTGTAAATTGACTGTGATGCTGCAATACCATCATGTAATAAATATCTGCTGATAAACGCTTTAATATGAAATGTTGGCATCAGCCATGACATGTACATAAAGTCTAAGTTAGCTTACTTGTGAGCAATTTGTCACTAGGTTTGTCATGTCTGGTTAAAACATGAAGTTTAGCGTTTCTCAATAATATTTATGCATAGTTCATAATTAAAGTTATTTTTTAATAAGTGACTGGCTATGAGTAATGAAAATACCAGTAGAAATACCTTAATTCCACTACAGAAGTAAATTTTTGACTGTACATATAAATAATAGGCATATCAGATATCTGCTAAAAGCAATATTGTACATTGCTGGTGGAAAGTGCAGGGGATGAATATGTTCATACAGATGAATGCTCTGGACACCTTCGTTATATTCACTAAATCAGTCTATGATGTTTTTAAGAAACTCAGGAGCTCTTTAGTGATGAACTAGTGATGCCTCAGTGCTCCACTGAGTGACTGAGAAGGCATTCAATAATTGATTTATTTTTGTATTTGATTGTGCTGTTGTTGGCTGTATGGTCTGATCCGGTAGCATAATCATTTCTCCTAGTGCAGAGGTCGGCAACCCGCAGCTCCAGAGCTGCATGCGGCTTTTTCATCCTTCTGATGCGGCCCCCTGGCTTTTGAAAAAAATAAAATGTGTATTCAATTAAAATGTATTCTCAGGCTTTGCCCCAAGTCTGGAAGAGTGGAAACTTTCCTGAGCAGCAAAGGGCTCACACTTCCTTAGCTGGAACACTCCAAAGTGGCTGGAAAAGCTACACTTCATGACATGACAGCACATCTGAACATGCTGAGCTCTTCAGGAGAACGGAAGTACAGCCCTGCATGTTGGAGGAGGTTTTGGCATTCGAGAGCATTCGAGTTCAAAGAAGCTCACACGATAAATTAGGAGTATTTACATTCTGTAATCACTGCATCGTTAGGGTTTGGGAAATGATTCTGGGAGTTCAGACAGAGCAGACAAAGACATGTGGGTGTCCAAGTTTAAACGCTCGACAGCAGACCTTGAAGATGTTGCCGTCAGAGGGCCGTTCTCGCTCGCAATCATAAATGGAGTGATATTGAAAACCTCTCCAAAATGGACAAACTTGTGTTCGAAACTTGTAATGCTTTCCCCGACGTTCATGTGAACATGAAAAAGTCGTCGGAGTCCTGTCGATCTTTGGATCCACATGTGTAGCAGGTGTTCTCCTGAGTGAACTTTATTAAAAGCAAACATCGCGCACGCCTCACATGACAGCTTACAGTCCTGAGTAAAGATGATGGTGATACAGCCCTGATGTGCAGACACTGTACGCCGAGGTTCAGGAGCAGAAATCACATTAACCAAGTATCATAAAGATTTTAATTGCCTATTATTTTGCATATATTGATATTTTTCATTGTTCAGTGAAATAGTCTTTTTATTTTTTGGGTAGACCGCTGACTGCACGTTCCAGACGACACACTGAGAAACGAAGACATTTTTGGTTTGCTGCCGGTGGATAATTTGTACTTATTTATTCATAAATAGCTACAAGGACTCAAATAGATATTAGGTATTTTCCTTGAAAGTAACCTTCAACCCAATGTCTTTTATTTTTTTTTTTAATGTAAAGAAATGTAATGCCGTTTTCTCTGCAGTCATTCATTGATTTAATAAATACAACACATTTTGTTCAGGCTATATATAAAATAAAGGTAAAGGAAAAAACGTTATATGCAGTGTTGTTTAATTTTAAATGCCATTTTAAATAAAGGGATTTGTGGCTCCTAGTGTTTCCTTTACTGTGGGAAACGGGTCCAAATGGCTCTTTGAGTTGTAAAGGTTGCTGACCCCTGTCCTGGTGGAATTAATAAACTCCTTGAGACATTGTGAGACAGGGACAGGGAATGGCCATAATCACTGTTAAATTGTTTTTAAAATATTCATTTTAGGACAAATCAGGGCCAAACCCCTGATATGTTATTTCTAGAAAAGAAAAACTAATTAACATGTAAAGAAACATACTCTAAAACACACTTTTACACACACATTCAGAGATCTTTAGATCTTTAATCTCAGAGAGCTGCCAGTGCTGCATTTTAGATTTTTTGGGGGAGTTTATTTGTAAATTCTTTCCCTTTTCTCATTTTCTACCTCTTTTGCTGTGTGATTTATGACTGGCAGAGGAATAAATGATATTGCTTTAAACGCAGCTAAAATGGCCCTTCCTCTTCTGCCCAATGAAGTTATTCAATAGCCACCCAATATGGCAGCGACAAATGACAGCCATTAAGGTGCACAGCCTCTAGTTGCACTTTGGCTTGAGCCCCCTCATCTCGTGATTATGCAGGGCACTCATCAGGAGGAAGATGAAACCAACTTGAGGTTCTGATCTGCAGCCAGAGTCTAAATAGATCATTATTTCATTATTATGGCTTCTAAAGCAATATTATATTACCTGAACCTGGAAAATTCACTTCAGAAAAGCCTTTCAGATTTTTAAAATATCCTCAAACATTCTCACATACACACACAAAATAATAATAATCATATACAATTCTAAAAAACAAGAGCTAGTTAGATAAGTGAGGAAGGAAAGCATGGAAACCATGCTGCTCAAGGCTTGATGAGGCTCAAAGACGCTTGAAGAGGTCAAAGAACTCAATACAGAAAAATACCACAAGACATTGTGGTATTTTTCCAAAATGTCATTGTCTTTGATGCCACCCACGGTCTGAAATGGGGAAAAAAAATATATAGAAATACTGAGAACTGGACAAAGAAAGGAAGACCTTTCAATTTCTCCCACTTCTCAATATGAGGCAGCAAAAGAGAGATATATAGATGAGGAAATTGGACTGAACGTCTGACTGGAATAGAGTACAAGAGAGGAAAGAGGGTGGTTTAGAAATTGAGAAGAATGAAGTAAAGGGTATAAAGAGCAGATGAGTAGAAGTGGGAGGAAAAGTAAAACTATCACCTGATCATCAAAGCCCTGTGGGTGAAAAGGAAGCGCAGGCCTACATCAGCAGACAGGCACATGTCTATTGTGTAAATATATTGGGAAATGTGGTATTATTTTTAGATTAATTTGGCATTAGAAATGTAAAAATACTTAAGCTTTCACCATCCACTTGTTCAGGCCTGTCCACACCTTTTTTTTTTTTTTTAAACTTATAAACAGGCATCAGAGACCTCAGTAGTCGGGGCAGCAAAAGACCCTCATGTGGCTTTAACATCACACATAAAACTGTCTTTACAAATTAACACAAGCTGCTCTTTTACCGATTTAACAATTCCTTTTTTTTTCAAGTTTGATTGCTTACAAACTCTAAAGCATGTGAATGTGTTTAAACACTTGCACTATTCAATAGAGATCAAATGGGCATTTTTAAGAGTACATTTCAAGAATGTGCTATTTTTCTCATCTTGCAAAGAATAATCAAAACCAAGGTTGGTTTCTGTAGTAATAAAAAAATGCAATAAGAAAAACATTTTTGGGAAAAATGTTGGCACAACAGAACAGTAAATGATTAGAAAAATCTTTAATAAAATCTGAGGGTAGCAGCTTGCTGCTGAATGTAACTGTGGATGAAGTCTTTCTAAATAAGCACCTAAAGTAACTAATGACAATTTCATAAATAAACCAAATGATTTGCTTTGTGGTGTCAGGTAAAAATATTTTCCAGAAAGGAGTATATTAAAAAATTTCTAAAAATAGTTCATACAACTATAATTTTGCAGCAAAGTACATATTAAAAATATTGCAATGAGCTATTTTTTATGGTTAAACAGTGGTTGAGTGTGCCTAGGTTTCTTTGATCACAACTTCTCTTATTGAAATGTGGCTGTTTAACTGATTTCGGATCGATTACAGTGAAAGCGGAGTTGTACCTGTGATTAAAATGTGCATTATAAATCATATTTGACTTGCATTGTTTTTCTGTATTATGAACCAGTTGTACGTTGTGTTGCAGTGGCCCATCTATTTTATATGCAACAAGATGGTAGGAGTAAACCTGCCCTCAGCTTTGTTTTGCTTTATCTAGTCTTTTAAACTGGTTTGGCATCTCACACATAATTCTGTCTCCTTAAATACTGAACTTACTCTGTAGTTGTTGAATCTACACTATGAGTGAACACTAACCCACCTGGTTTTTAAACACCAGCAGTAACAATTCTTCATCAAAACTAATTTAATTCAACAACTGAAGGTTGATGGCACACCTTATCTTCCAAGGCAGACTTCCAACAAAGTCTTTATAGGTGTATTTAACATTTTCCCCAATGTTGTCTCTCTTTCAGCTCAAGCACCAAAGGGGGACCTAGTGGAGCCTGAAGACTCCCTACAGTCAGACGGCACCCTTACTCTGCACTCCGAGTCTCAGCTCCATGGGTTTTGTACGCCTTTTCTGCCTCATCTGTATTAAATCAGTAATTAAGCCTGGTGATGATGTGGTCTTTGCTTCTGAAAAATGAAAATGCAGTGTGACAATGTGATTACCTGAAATATTTTGCTTGTAATATTTTTGTCAGATAGGATGGCACCCAACCAGCTTTCTCTCCCCACTGACACAGCAGGTAAAGCAAACATTTGTACTCTTTTCTCTGAGTGACTGCATCCACATGCAACAAAGCAACCAACTTCAAAGACCACATGCAAGGTCAAAATGGAAGAAAGAATATGCAAACTGCTTGGCAAAATACCCATTTTAGGTTTTCTCAAGATCTGTTTAATGAATTCAAAAGCAAATAATTTTGGTATTTGTTCTGTCTGGATCAAATCTGTTTTGATGTCCCTTTCCCTAAATACTTCTGTAAATTCAAGCAAAGCAAAATTTCTGCTATTTGCATGCAAACACTGAACAGAAAATACTTTCTGTTGGTATATAACTGCTTCAAATTGCAATGTGTTTCCTCAGACACACTTAAGTTCACCCTGTGGTCCACCGACACATCATGCTGTAAAATAAAAATCCTTAATGATTACCAGCTGGTCTCTTTCCACCACATCTTAAACCACAAAGATTACACTGAAGACTGAATCAAAGAATACTCAGTGTCTGAAGGACTGCAGAAACCACAATGGATAAAAATTAAGGCATGACAATGTGTGATAACTATACAAGTTTAAGAACAGAAATATTAAAGTACTAAACAAAATGATAATAATAATTACAGGAACTGTAAATCACTTTTGACAACTCATCTCCAGAAAGTGCAGAAGTCCTTCTGTCACAGATTCAAACTGATTACTGAAAACCACCTGAAACCATCGAAAATCAAATCACATGACTATTAAGCAGCTTTAACATCTGTTGATGCAACGCCCTCAACTAATCGGTTCTGACACTGGCAGGTTTATTTCAATCTTTGGCTTGATAACAGGTTAATCCCCCCAATCATAAATCGATTTTAGAGGTTTTAGAAGTGATATAAATTGATAAAATTAGAAGTAACCTTTTCATTTACAATAATTTTAATTTTTTCTGATAAAAAACAAGGAATCTTTCAGTCTTTAAGTCATTGTTGCCCAGAGAAATAAAGATGTAGACCCCTGAGGTGTGAACACATGCACGGTGTAAGTGAGAACAAATGCCTCGGATAACATCAGCACAAATTGGGGCGGAAGCAATTTCTACATCAGTGACTGTGAATATTTTTCTGTTGGAGGTGGCGTGGCAGAAATTGTCCCAAGGCTGTATAAAATTGGTGGTGTAAGTGTTGCACCAATGATGGAATGATAGCATAGAGGAAAGGTTGTTTAGAGTTCATTAACTGGCTTCAGACAGTGGCGGGCGGCCAGATTTAGCAGCTTGGCAATGTGTGGCATAACAACCACAGATCCTCTGGGATCCCAGGTCCAGAGTCAGGTTGGATGATGCGCTTGGCCAGGCATGGTTTCCACATATGCCAGGATAAACTAGGAAACGGATTACCAATCCAAAAATTTGGATTCCACATAATCAGTATAGAACAGGACAAAGAAGCCAGATGGAGAACATTTCGTTGTCTTCACCCAGTTCCAAATTAAAGGGGATCAAAGGACATACTTTTTTCATGAATAAGTCCACGGTTAAAACTATCTCTAACATGCAATGCATAAGGGAATTCATTTCACAGCCACCTGGATACACGAATGTAATAATAATAAGTGGTTTATCACTTAGATTTTTATCACCTCCTACTGCTTATTCTCCTTTGATCCATCCATCATCCTTGCCTAATCTCTTCCCTGTGGGTCTTGGTATAAAATGTCATTTTTAAATTGTATTTCTTTATGCAACACTGGCTCGTGGTCTCATAAGAGAAAATCAGATCTATTAAAGTCACTTATAACTGGGTGATACCAGCTACAATTCTACATTAGTTGAAAAAATATATATATTATAGCCCCATGAAGGCAATAAAGCTGACATCAATTTCCAGAAAAGGAATGAAAACAACGAAAGATGATATTTCAGTTATGAATAATTAAGTCTATGTTTAAACCAAGTGGAATCTAGCATTTTCGTGGAGCTGACTTATTCAACCACACTTCTCTCCTGCTTGGCTTTTCTTATCACTGTCCATCCCTATCCTCTTTGAGGAATTTTATCATCCGTTTCTCTCCCCAACTCTTCCTTTTAGAACTGTTCACTTCAATAACGCTCACACATTTAAAGGACTTAGTGAATGGTAAACATTTCACAACATTTTTCTAAACCATGAGAAGCTGTTTCATCACAGTTTACATATATATATAATCAGTAATAAGGGACTCCTTGCAGGGAAGTACACCTGCTTGCTTCTTTGTTGGTATTTTAGTCACCCTGCTCTGCTGCATGCTGCATGAGTGATGTGCGTGGGTTGCCGCAAGGTTTACTGTGTGGGAACACTTGTATTTAAGAGTAAATGTTGAGGGTTTGTCAAGTGTGTATGAAGGTTTGTGTGTCACTTAGTATTTATGGTTGTGAACATGCATTTCTGCATCTATGTTTTATAGATCTTTGGTTTGTCTGGTAACACACCTGTAATTACAGTAAACTATAATAAATATTTCAATTTTATATGTGCTTCAAGCCTCAGAAATACCAAGAAATGTTATTTAAAAACAGCACGTTGTGAATATGACCCCTTAATTAAGGGCAATGATCCCTCTGTGAACCTCAGCCCTCAGAAACAAGCTGATATTTATGTTGACGTGTTGAAAGATGAGGGGCAGCAAAGAAAATGTGTCTATTTGTGCTGCTGACACACTGATGTAGTTATAGCTGATCTGTCTAGTAAACAGGAAAAGCGAAAATCGAGCATCCAGCTTCCATGCTGCATTTTTTAAAGGCCTCATTTACATCTCAAAAGATCACAGAAACAATCAAGCCCTTGAGCCACAAATCAGACTCCAAGTGTTTGTGATATTATGTGAAATGAGGGACTTCTCTGTTTCTGTATTACATGGCAATAAGGTGATTGTTTGAGGGTATTTTGAACAAAACCAAAATAACCCTAATTATTATTTCAATTTTAATATGATTACCTGAATTGTTCCTGGTAAACTCATTTAAAAAGCAAACTCAAATAGGCTGAAAACCCAGACTAACCAATTAAATTTGTTGTCATGACTGACACCTAATTAATTTGAGTTTTAAAGGTCAGAGGTGGGTTCTGTAATTAATTACCACAGTCACTGGGTGATAAAATCTGTGAAGGCTAATGATTAACAGATTCTTGTCTAATTAATGTGACCATCATTACAGATTTTTTGACTCCTCAAGTACCATCATATATCACATATCACACAAAATACAAAAAAATATTTCCACTGTTGTTTGTAGTTGAGCCCAAACAGACAGACGTGCAGGAAACTGTGTATTATCACGAAGTATTTCTCCCCAGACTGCTGACCCTCAGCGTCTGTTTGTAGTTTTCTTCATCAACACTAATGAAACATCTGTTTGCTGTTTCTTCAACAGAGATGGCACAGTTAATTGCCAATAGATTACCCTACTAATTATGTCACATTTTTGCTTTAGAGAGCTTTTGAGTGAAGAAGGGAAGAGGGATGCATGTCTGACTGGATTCCTCCTTAATCTGCAACGATGTAAACAACCAAACGTTGATAGCATCTCCTTGGTTTATCTGTCAGTATGTGCAGGACGTGATCATATGTGCATTAATGTGCTGCGGGTGGCAGCCTTGCCATGTCAGCTCTACTGTCTGCATTCCTAACTATGAACTCTGGCAAAGAAATAATGAGCTTTGAAAGCTTGATGTGACCCCCCCACTCCACCCATCTCTCTGAACATTTTCTGGTAAGTAATACTGTCTTCCCGGTGGCATTTTCTCTCGTGAAATGTTTCATCTCTTTTTACAAGCTCCGACTCATGTCCCCATTCAGAGGGCAACACCTTCCACCAGTCGACGAATCGTCAGTGAAGTCATTAAGATCTCTCTCATTCTCGTTGTTTTTTTCCTTTTATCTGTGTGTGAGCATCTGTGTTTGCTGTGGAAGGGTGATCCTCTCAGGCAACTGCACACCGCATCCAAGGCCGTAACTTTTCACTTCTCTCTTTCTCTCTCTAAAAGAAGAGGTCACAGGGAAGCAGAAAAGATGGTTTTAAACTGCTTCTTTCCCAAATGTGAAAGAGGCAAAGGTAGAGGTCCTTCGCAGTGGTTGGAAGTGGAGTAAAAAGACCAAGAAACAAGAGGGGGTTATGAGGGCAGGACAGACAAGCTGGGAAAATGAACCAGCAGATGTAATGAAGCACGCAGTGGTTCACATACAGGGATCACTTCTAACTGAAGAGAGGTTTGTAGAGGAGAATGGTGGACAAAGCCTAATGTCAACTTTAAACTCTACTTAAAAACTCTTGATAGGTGTGAGCCCTAGTGCCTGGGAATACAGTCAAAAAGTTGAAATGATCAAAAAATATATATTTGAAAAATTGAAATCAAAGGGAAGAAATGGAGAGAATTAGAGGGAACATGGAGGAGGATGGAAAACCAGTGAGAGGTACTGTGACAGAAAAAAGGCTGAAGTTGATATCATCAGAGGCGAGGGTGGTTCGTAATTCCACAGTAAGCTATATGGTAAGGTGACCCAGCTGCCCCTATGGGTATGTAAGTAGGCAGCATGGCATGAAGGGAGCACAGAGGCACTCAAGGGATGCAAAACTGTTCTGAGGTCAGCTCCAAAGGCACAGGCATGGTGCTGTCACATTGAGAGGACTGGCAAATCTCCAGGTCCCTGATCACATAGAATAAAAAATGCATAAGCAGGAACTGTACATCTCCCCTCAAGGACTAGCTTTACAGTAGTTGCATGCACTGGAGGAAAACGGGAAAAACTAAACTGGAATGAAAAAGGAAGAGGATAAAATATACTGGCAGCTAAAGTGGCTTGGTAAAATGCTGAAATAATATTCTCTTTTCATGTAAACTAGTATTTCTCATTATGAAATATATATACACACCGACTGCATGTTCAGTTACTTTTGTTTGTTTTTTTGTTGTTGTTTTTTCTGGAGACTGGGATGCTGATGGGAGGTTTAGTTAAAGGATATGTTGTCAAATGCCAGCACATGAAACATAATCAAGGATGAATATTTAATCCTATTCATAAAGCAATAGGGTGGGATTTTGAATATAAAGATTTATTTTTTAGTTTTTAACCAGCTAAGTACAGCTTTTCGGATAGATATGAGAATTTTCCATTTCCTTAAACTCTCTTATATTCAAGGGGTTCAAAGGACTTTTGTTCATTGAGAGTGAGCAAATACAAAAATATGAATCCTTTTTTGTCTTCTATCCTTTGCCTCTAATCCTTTTTTTAATACATCCACATAGTTAGCAATTCATTTGGCTGCAGCAAGAGAACTGCTTTAAATCTTGATGATTTCTTCAATTTCTGATTGTTAAAGATTATAGAGTGTGGAAGAAATGAGGATCAGCAAATCCACGACTATGATTCATCATCTGGTGACAACATTTCCTCTATATATATATACACATACATATACTTTAAGTACATTCTATTAATCCTCAGGCATCAGTTTAGTTTACTACACTATTAAGTCATCATGGACAAAAGTGTTCACTTCCAAAGAATTGCTGCAAAACTTTACAGATCAATTTTTTTCTGTTTTTTCGGGACATTTATTCTGAAAAATAACTCTGCACAAAAATACCAGACATTCACTGACTTCTAAGGATTTAATCCTTAAAATGCCAGTTTGTTTACTTGTTTCACTGTTTTTGTCATTCTCACTTTCTTGGACAAAATTAACCCATTTAGTTTAAACCCAACTCTTTTTTTTATCTTTTGATCTTTTTTTAAGAGCTATTACAAAATATAATTATGTGTTCTGTGACACTGAGGTTTCAATTAATAGATTAGTAAAAAATATTTAATGTTCACTACAAAAATCAGACCCATTACAAGCCTGTATATAAAATACTTTTAGCAATATTAAAACTTTGCCACACTTTCTTGGTCATATACACCAACACAGCTAAAATCTGCCCGACGCATTGAGGCTTAATGTTCTCTTAATGTTCTCAGAGTTCCAGATACAGATCAATAGCAGCAGCTGTGTCACCAAATTACTGTAAAATGAAAAAGTAAAATGGATTATCAATGCTACCGAACATTTAATAAATTAAATAAAACAAACAGAATGAATAACATTTACAGCCACTATAAGAAACCAGAACCATTCTGGCATTTACAGAGCGTCACTGAACATGTCAGAAGCTGAGAAACCACAAACCTGTCAATCAAAGCGAATGATTTAGCGTCTCTGACTGGCTGTAAGTTTGGGGGTTATGGTTAATGTACATGTTTGTCACTTGTATGTCTGGAAAGAGGATGGATATCTGATCCTACAGCTGTTAGCAGCTGCATGAGGAGCTTTTTCTCTCATGTTTTTAACCCATAGCAACCAGTATCTTCCTGTTATTAAATTGTCAGAAACACTGGATGACACTTAACCATTCCTAATGATACAATGGGTTTAACTTGAAATGTGCCATGATTATGACTGTGACTGATTATTAGTCCAGTTGTTTTTGGTGTCCACCCCAGCACAGTGTGTAATGTGTGCGGGGGGACGACGGCTCTGGAAGGAACAGAAAGAGAGAAAGTGAAAAGAGCAGGACGTAGACAAGAGTCAACATTAGACTGACTTTTACTGGTAGGAGAGAGCTCATAGAAGAGATTAAAAATGTATGCTAAATTAGCGTTCGTTACAAGGCGCCAAAATGTAAACAACTGTTTATTTGTTGTATGTGGACTCAAATACAGACCTGCAAAAGCCCACACTTCAATGGAAACAAAACCTCCAGACAATTCTCTGACCATTATTCAAAAAACAAAAAGGAAAGTTGAAAAAATTTTAGTTTTATGTAAATGATCTTTGATGTATGAGCAGAGCTGTGAAGGAAAACTGTACTTGCTTTGATTCTCCTGGGGTTCATCAGCCCAGTTATCTTCTAATTCAACCCAACTATGCCAAAGTACTTCAAACACAGCTGATGAAAGCATGGTCACTAGATTTCTGATAAGACTAATTTTATACTCACAGTATATGACTTTAAAAAAGTTCTAAAAAACACAATTCATTAAAGGGAAACAAACCATGATTTTCAGCAAGAGAAAATAGGAAAATGCCTGAATGCTTCAGGCAGAGAAAAAAAGAGTCTAACTCTGTGTGTGGAAAAAAAACTGTCTGGACAAAGATTTCAGAAACATTAACCTCTGCTGAATGAAACTTTTATGATGGAATTTCTCCACTACAAAGGTGCACCTGAAATGCAGAACAACTTACATAATCAGTAAAACCTCAAGTCTGCCGTCCTGGAAGGTAACAGCTCCATATAAATAGTTTCTTACTTTTAACACATTCTGCAAGCAGTGTAAACAGCATTTGTTCCAAAATATGTAGGAATTCAAAAATGAAGTGAGGAGCCTGTCAACCAGAGACAAAGCGACTGTATGTGGGGCCGTACGCTCAAATCAGAGACAATAAATTCACAGTAACACTTCTCAGACTGAAACCTATTTCTGAAATTCCCTGCAAGATGTTACCAGGTTTGAGTCAAACGTAAATCACTGAGCTTCGCAGCTGCAGAGGCTCTGAGTCACAAAGTACCTGTATATACAGAGTGACAGTAAAACTCTGCGTCCAACACACTGTAAGCTTGCAACAAGACATGCGGTAAGCTGCTTAATGCCAACACAGAACAGAGGGAAGAGAGAACGATAGCAGGAGGGAGGAGTGTGGATGGATGGATAGACGAAAAGAAAGAAGCAAGGATTTGGACCTGTGATAGGGTGTCAGAGGATGGATGAGAAGGTGAGGATGACAAGAATATAAAAGCATGCATGTGTGTTTGAGAGAAAGTGGGAGAAAGTAGACAGAAAGTGTGATGAAAAAGCCCCTAAAGACAGCTTGTGACAGGCCTAAGTAACCCCACCCCCCAAGTGAGTCGCCACGTAATCCAGGTAACGTGGCACGAATAATGGATGAAACATCAAACGGCATTCCCTTCTCTCCACCCTGCCAACCTTCCACCTTCGGTTAACCAACTCTAACATTTGCACCCTGCCTGCCAGCCAGCCCATCCCATCCAAAATCCTCTTTCATGTCACCGCCATGCACCACGCTCCTAAAGCTTATTATCACTGGCAAATCCGCTCTTTTCCAATACGCAAGGAAAATTAGAACAGAAGGATTTTCATGGCACACATATTTCTATGAGAAAAAAAAACACTGATATGTTTAATATTTATTTGTTTTCAATGTGAGGCTGTTGTACATTTATTTCCTTGGGGGGAGGCTGTTGTTAGCTAATATGTGGTGAAAGATGTGTTGAGTCCCAGTGCGAGGCAGGAAGACAGAGTGTTAGTGCTCCCATGGTGAAAATTTGAAGGGATCGTTACATAAACATGGAGCCCATTAAGTATGGGGAATGTAATTTGTGGAAGTGACACATCATTCTTTCTGTGTTGACTGGTAATTGCCGATGCTGCATCATTTGGGGATGTGAGTAAGACAAATATGGCATGGATGTGGTCAGCAGAAGAACATGTAGAGTCTTAACGTGGCACGAAGCCTTGCCTCTTCTACTGTGCAGCATTGCATCTTTGAGGCTGAAGTTAGTGGAAGTTGCTTAAACTTAATTGAAAATGGGAATAGAGGCCAAGAGAAGGTCGGGTTTTAACAGGAGCTGGCGGCCACGGATGGAAACAAACAGCAGAGGCAGCATTGGTGTCTACCTTTCTGAAGTTGCTGACATGATTTATAGAAAGTGATTGCAGCTCAAGTTTTCTTTTCCTTCCTTTCACTTTTTGCAAACACACAGCACAGAGTTTTTTGGGAGTCAGACTTTACTTCATAAGAGTAAAGTCCTCTGGGCCTAAAGGGGTCTCCTCTGCCTTCCTTTCCTCTCTTGGCCTCTTTCTCTTTCTCTCTCACATTTCTCTCAAGAGCCTCAGAGCTGAGACCTTAATGAAGACGAATGTGAGGAATCAATTTGCGGCATCTTCACTCCATCTGGCTGGGGCTCGATCCTGCGCCTCAATTAGCACAGCAGCTGGGGGAGAGCTCCTCCAAAACAGCCCATTTACACACACTAGTGTCTTGTGGAGCAGCTAAAGGCTATGGGCATTGCTGACAGAGGAAAGCATAAAAAAGTCTGCTACTTTTAGCTAAGCAGCAAAACTGTTTTTTTGTTCTAAACCAAGGAAAAGAAATAACAGCTTTGCTAAAATCTCCACAGCTTCACTAAAAGGTTCTCTAACAACCTAGTGGATGAACAACGGGGAGAAGTTTTTCAAATCATGCACAGAGGCTGTAATACCTTGTCTTATTTAGTGAGAAGAGTTTCAAATCTTAACATTACTTATACTTTCAAATATGCATCTACAGTGATAAAGCTGTTCTTCTCTACTAAAAAGAAGCAAATGTGACAAAATAATAGATAACTTAAATAATAAACAAGCACAGGCAAGATTTCCAGTATTAGTATACTGTATTTTCTGAATTTAGTTAAACAAATGCCAGCTGAAGTCAGAAAGCTGAATTCAGTTAGACAAAAGTGGTAGTAAAAGCCCAAAAACTGGTCCAGACAGAAACTGGACCTGATCCATCAAGGGAAAGACCTGCTGTCCCTACCCTACATGATTTTTTTCACCAAAATAAATGCAGGGAAATCCCATGGGAAAGCTGTGCAAAGGATAAAGGATGATTCCCAAGAAGGCTTGAATGTCGTTCTACCTGGAGTAACTAACTAAACTGGGAGGAAAAAATAAAGGCGGGAATGAACAAAGGAGCGAGTAAAGAGAGGGATAAGGAGACAAAGAAAGAAATAATAGAAAACAACAACTGTACAAAGCAAAAGAGAAAGAAAACCCGCTGCTACACCTGTACATCATCTTTGGGCTACAGACGTAGATGATAAACTGCTTCAATCTATGGTTCAGTATTAGCCAGGTCACATTTCTGTTGCTTTTGTCTGCATATTCATATTCTGAAAGACAGAAGTAGATAATGTGTGTATATCAGGAGGGAGTGCTGTGATTTTATCATAGTTGCATTAAAAACACAGTGACTGGGCAAAAAGACTTCACAGGAACTGGCTGAATTTGCGTTAATAGTTGCATCTTCAACATTGGAAATTCCTAGAGCGACTAACTGACCGCTGTTCTACGGCACAATTTTCTGCTGCATTACAGGCTTAATTTGATGGTTTGATGGAGGAAAACTGAGAAAACAAGTAAAATGAGAGAAAAAAGATTAAACTGTCAAGTCTGGCACTATTGCCAACAGAAGGAAGGTGAAAATACTGTATAGCGTGTCCTTTATAGAACTGAGTTAGGTTACAAAGCACAACAGGTATACAAGATGGTTCACTAACAGAAACTTATGTTTCCACTTACTTTTCCATTCAGCTGGTACTACATTCAACACTGACTGCTACTTGGACATGAGCAAGACTGCAAGTATTTACTGTGGTAATTGTGGCCACAATCTGCTGATTCTCCTGATTAAATCAGTGTAAGTGTGGTGTTACACACCCACCAAGGCTGATCAAATATTGACATGGAGCTATTCAACCATCCCAGCTCAAACTGTTGGCATCCATCATCCTGCATATTAGATTAGCATAAGAGTAACAAATAAGGGCAAATCAGTATACTGCCAATATCTAGCTTAATCTTGGGCATTTACACTCTAAGCTTGTTATGATGACAAGCTTGGCAATGGTTGGCTGGGGCAGATTTTAACACCAGACTAAAGAGCTCAAGCAAACAGAAGCTCTTCTCCTTGGAGGGACAGCTCATGCTAAATGGGCCCACAGAGGCTACAAGGCTCAAACTGAGGACATCCAGTGTGTCTTGGTACAAGAGGTGAGTAGAGGACTTCTGGAGGAGTTATTTGGCTGGAGAAAACCTAATGAACTGATCAACAAATCCATCAAGCTTACTATATGCTCATTTGCTTGCTGAAGGAGAGATTAATTCCTTTTTTGTAAACCGAGACACAGAGGAAAACTTTACTGGGATGAAGTCGAGCCTTTAGGTTTAACCACTATGTCCAGATTTGGGTTTGGCCTCAGAAATAAGGGGTGAACTTTAATATTCTCAATCATAAAACCCTCTGTCGACAGAGTACTGTCACTAAACTGCATAGGTGTGCACACTCACCTTATTGAGTTCCCCCATTCAGGTCATGTGAGTGATTCACATGCGTGCACGACTCTCTCTAACTATACGCCTACTTACTTAGTACTCTCCCACGCCACTTTCTTTATGCTCACAGTGGACATATCAGTCCGTATTTAATGTTATACAGGCAGTGGTTTGGCATCCAAAATAAGTACAACGTGGGGGTTGGAAGTAGGACAAACAGAGAAGCCAAGTAAGCCGCCATGATATGGACAAACATATCACATATATCCAAAGTGAGGAATAAACTAAGTTTGAATACTGTAAGCAAAGCTGGAGTTATCATTAATATTAAACCTAGTCAAAAGTTGAGCAAATGCACTACTCCGAAAAAAAGTTAGACATTTGTCTATTTGTATGATGTACATAAAATGTACATAATTTGACGTTTGAATGTGATGTACAGTAGTTTAATGTTAACATACATACTGCATAACATGCTGTTTTATATCAAGGTAATTAACCCTTAAGCTCTCCACCATACCGCCAGTACCCCGAGTGCCATCGCTTGTATTGTCAACCATTTCTCAGAAACAGTAGTGTGTAACTCTGTGGGGTGAATTGTGATCAATAGCTTACCCTTTAGGTGATCTATGGAAGTTTTCCGGGTGTTGATATCCCATCCAGGAGGTTTACAATCCAGCCGCAAAATGTAGTGTTTTATTTAGAGATTCCACAATGAGTCATCCATAATAACAGCATTATTTATCACATTTTTGTCACAAAAAAGATCACTTTAACTACTTTGATGTTATGACACTTAAATAGATATAAAAGCCACATTCTGTCAAACTTTTGACCAATCAGGGAGCTTAAATTGACAGTAATGTCCAATCAGGAGCAGCCAAAGATCGACAAATAACAATAAAGTTCCATGTGTGTAGGAAAAGAATGTAGATAATGGACCTGTATGGCTGAAATAAAGCAAAGACAACCTTTTTGACATACAGTGGCACCGAGTTGTTTTTTTTTTTTTTGCCTATATGGTGCTACGTATATCCATTGATAGATTTGGTATAATTATAGACTCAATTTGACAATTGAGGCTGGCCTTAACAAAAAAAAAAAAAAAAAAAACATGTCTGTGTATTTATACACAAAAAAACAGATCAAAAGAAAAATGGCTTACAGTTTTAAGGGTTAACTGGAAAAAAAACAGTACCTGAGCCATGAATCGACCACTAAATGTTCTTCGTCATATCATTCACATTTCGACATCAATGGACCAAAGCAACACGTAACACATGACAGGTAATTCAGAAAATGTCCTTTTTATGTTGTGGTTACCCACCACTGATAGCTTTTGTGTCAGTAAATTCTATGAGATTAAGGAATTACCATTACATGATATCATTTGTGCCCTACATTTATGAAATATCAGTGTGCAAGTTTTTGTGAGTAGTGTATGTTGGAGGTAAGAAGGGCTGGTTTTCTCTGTAAGAGGTTCTTCAGCATCGACAGGTAAACCTCTGATGGCATTTAGTTGCTCATTTCATCTTCATGGCACCAGAAACAGGAACCGTCATTAGAAATAATTTGAACTGAGATCGCTTTGTGTACCAGGGAACCAATGTGAGAACAGTCCATCCAGTCAAAGATATGACTGGATTTAAGTGCAGAAGTGACTTTGATGGCTATCAGTTTTGATTGGACTTTCTTGCCGATGACCGTGAACAGCCAGTGGAGGTCTCTAACTAATGCATTGATGTTTGGTCTTTGACTGATCCAACACCAGCCATGTTGCCAGGTTCTGTACCATTCACAGGGATTTCACTGTGGAGGATCTGCTGCAAGAACACTGCATTAATCTAAAAGTACATAATCAACGACCTGTATAAAAATTGGTTAAAATGTAGAGAATGATTTGGCCTTAAAAAAAAAATAATAAAAATAAAAAAATTTTTAACTTAATTTCCTTCCCCGTAGTTTCTCTAACACCTCACCCTGCAACAGTAGGTATACACTCTGCTGAATGATCTACGCTAAACTCCACAGAGATGAGAGATGGCGAGGATCCCCTCGCCTCAACACAGCAGTCTCTGGCATTTACAGCTATAACTGTCTGAGTGAGTGTGTGTTTGTGCCAGTGCTGATGAATAAGGGGGAACACAGAGTCCTGCCTGTGGGGCATCATTCTTTCATGCTAGTGACTTTGTCAGCATCAAAGAAATTTCATCCAAATATCACCAAACTACTCCACATCTGTGCAGCGTATGTATTTTTAAAGTAAATTTGTATATGTATGTGATTATGCTCACAGTACAACTACATGACCTGAAATTTAATTAGCATTCTTAATGCAGCATCTTCAGGTGAACTGTAATTTAATGTAACAACTGTGCTTTGCATTAAGCTGTTCCTGTTTGAAAATGCTCCACAAACTTTTCATCAAACAGAGTACTTTATCAAAACAAAAATATAGGCTGCACTTATAGGCTTATAGGGGCAGTATTATCTAATTATCACTTATGTTGTGTAACATGCTATCAGTGAATTAGGATCACATGCAAGGAAAGACTTGAGCCATGTTCAGTGTTCAATGTAGCAAGCACAAGGCTCAGTGTGACCATTCAAACATCAGGGCGCCCTTTATAATGATTTAAAAGGCCCCTGAGGATGTGAAGACGCCCCTGTTGCATGATACTTTCACTGTATATCCTACAGTCCTACATGGACTTACCACCTCCCCCAACCACTCAACCACTGAGTGGTTATACTCTCTCTGAAGTCAATCCACACCAATTAGCCTTTGCTACAAGCTCTGCCTTCACACTGTCACTGCAGATCACCTGCTAGTGCAACACTGCCTATTAAAGGCGGAGATGACTGAAAATGGAGGTGGTACAAAAGGCTCTCTTTCAGAAGTGGTGCTTTTCACACGTTGCATGTTTGATTCTAGCTCTGAACCAATTTACAGACTTTCTACATCTTTTCAGTCCTTTTTGTTTTGCTTGTCAAATCAACAATCAAATAGAAAATATGGCAAAAAGAATGTGCTAAGTGTGTTTGAGAAAAAGAGAAAATTTTACTTTTTTTCTGTGTAAATAGAAACAGCCATAAGAAAGCTGCATCTCTGCTGCCCCTCTCAGGTTGTGAGGTGTAATTGCATGCTCTCTGCGTGGAGTTTAAAATGTGTTTCACACACTCACAACACTTGCACACAGCGAATCTTCAAATCTTTCCCCTTCTTCCAAAGCATTTTGTTTTCCATTTTCCTCTCCAGTATTTTCCTAATTTAACTCCTTTGTTTACTCATTTCCATGTCATACCTTTGATAGATTTGGGGCTTGATCTGACTTATGCACTCCCCCCTGCAGCACTGTGTAACCAGTGCCTATAGCTGCTATAGTAAGCTCAAGTAATCCATTAGATGTCAAATGTTAGCTTCTGAAATATAGTTATCTCTTATCATGAAGCTATAAGCTATATGGTACACTATGTTGTTTTTTTATTTATTTATTTTTGTGTGTGTGTGTAATATATAAACATGAAATTAAAGTGTTCCTTCCTATTTTAATGCTACATCTCTATACAACAGAACTGCAGTAACAGTAACATATTGCCTGGAAGTCCAGAGATCAATAAAAAAAAGACCACTGCTAATGACAAAATTAATTAAATGCTTAAAAGTCATTAGAGAATCGGCATGTTTTCACTGTGGCCCACCATCAAATTAAGAAAGGCAGTATATCCAGAAATCCGTGATTACATTTCCAATAAAGCTAAACTAACTTTCCTAGTGATTATGTTTCACACAAGTATTTAACCCCCCCCCCCCCCACCACCCCATCAAACATTACCAACAGGTAAGTCTATTTTTTACAAATCTGAACAACCTCAATACTGTAATAACAGACATTGGGGTGTCTAGTATATTATCCATGACCCTCTTTTGGGTATTGCATCCGTTAATGAAGAAGTTCATTTATTTGTATCAGCTTGTAAAGTTTGGTAACATCTGCACATCTAGTATTCAAACCAAGCATGGAAACAACAGTTTTGGTATGGTTAGGTTTTACTAAAAATAAAATTCTAATAGTATATATGCATATTGTGTAGCATCAAATAATGTAAAATGAATGGTTAACGAGATAAGTACAATCTCTAGTGTAAAATATTACACACTTTAGACTATTCCAGACAATCCAGATGACATTGTCTGTGCAAAGAAAGTAGCTTTCTGTATTCTGCAGGCAGAAGGTCTCCATTAAAATCCTCCAGAGATGATCTGACTAGATTTAAATAACAACCTTTAAAATGAAACCTGTAAAGGCAAATGGTTGCAGGGGTGCTGTCCTTGGTCCTGTAACATGCTGCATACTGTAATAACCAGAAGTGGAGCTCTCCATGGTGCTGCAAGCTAAAGGACACCATTCCTAAGCTCATAAACAGCATTCACACCTTTCCTACATGGAAAAAGTGAAAACAATTATGCTGCTTTCAATCCCTGCAACTCTCATAATAAATTCATAACAATCTGACAACAATATGCACCGTTTAGTAAATAGTATCTGTGTTAAAGTTTGAAATACTGCAAATGTCCGTTGATGCTGTGCTGTGCTGTGCTGGGCTAGTACTATGGGAGCTTTACAGCAATGCGGTGACAGAACCACAGTTAAGTACAGAGACTTGGGAAGATGTGCTCAGAGCTTTAGTGGTGTATGCTAGACAGCAAAAGCTGACTACGGAGTACTGAGCACCATGGGGATGCCAGGGGGAGACACGAGAGAGGGAGCAAGGCGAGGGGGAGGGGAAGAAGAAACATGCAAAGAGGGAAGAAGGGGTGACAGAGGAGCTTCCATTTCTAAACAGAGGGAACATAAAGAGGTTTAATTAGCCAAATAACAAAGGCATATCCCTAAATGGCTTCACACTAAACTGTAGTGAAGCATTCTTCATTAACGCTCATACGTCTTTTAATATTAACTCAAGTTCTCTTCAGGTTCTTCCCTCTTCCCTTTAACTTTTTTTTTACACATATCCCTTTGTGCCACTTTTATTTTCATTACATAATATTGCTGAACAGAGTACATAGAGGCTGGTGCACGTGCTTCCATGCTCTTTCTATGCATTTACTTCTTTATTGCTTCAGTCCCCTTTAGCCGCCGAAATACACAACCAAAAACACACCAAGTAAATAAAGCAAATAAGCAATTACTCATGCACAGATGCAGACTAAAATATACAGACAAATATCTTTTAATGCAACTAGAAATCCTTGTTTTGCTTCACACACTAATTCAAATCAATGCAAGATGCAATTAACATCAAAGCAAAATTTATACAAACAGCTCCAGGGTGTTGGTTAAGCCTAGGTTTTTATAATTGATGGCAAAGTACACAGATAGTCATTCACAAACTTTAAAAAAACAAGACCCAAACTTCCTACTGCTAAACTAACTTCACTGTCACTAGTGCCAATACTGAGCTAAAGTATAAAAACAAGAGACACTTGCATGTATTAGCTTGTAAGACAAATTAACTAACACTCCGAAGCCAAATATGCTTACCGGGGAGGAAACCTGTAAATCATTACCACACAATAGATAAATTACCATGTTTACTCGACCTTGGTAGGTGGAGCTTGTGTTTTTGTTGGGCTTCATTTGTTTTAGGTAGTGCTCCAATTTGTTGCATGTAAACAGCTCATTTCTCTGCATTAGCAGGCTAACAAGGGCTCGTAATTTTAAGTCAGAGGACTTGGCTGTGCTAGGCCAGAGAGCAATTTGTGCACTGCAGTGTCCTACTCTCGTATTACTTGTGCAGCTTTACGTTCACCTGTCTCTTTAGGCCGTCCCGCATGACCTTGCTTGCTACGGCTGAGTTGGAGATTAAAGATTTGACGGGAAGAATGCAACTGGGGGGGATTTAGATTGTTAAAGAGAATCTGCGGCTTTAAGCATGGATGCCAAAGAGAGGAAAGAGGTCTTAAAAGATATATTAAAGCTGTTCCACAGCAGCATTGGGATATGGGGGGGGGAATGGACGGGGCCTGGAGAGTGTGTGTGCCTGCCACTTTGTACGCCTTTGGCTATAGTGGTGGGAGGTCTTTCATTTTTATTTTAAAAATTTTTGTTAATCTGCTAATTGTCCTAAATCACCTGAGGACACTAATTAGATACAATGAGAGAAGCAACTCTTCTGAACCACTGATGGTCATAAAAACATAGCTTAAGCATGTATGTACATGTTTGTATGGTTATGTATTTATATGTTATTGATAAAGAAAACAGACAATGATAGAAAATTAGCTGCAACAAGGAAAAAGGAGGTTGAAATAAACTGAAAAATGAGGTGATGGCTGATGTGTGTATGTCCAAGAAGCAGAGAGAGAATGAATTAAAGTGAGAAAGTGCAAATTCAGGTCAATATTGTCCCTCACTCTTCTTTTTTTCTTGTGTCTTCTTTTTGAATTTTTTCTTCCTAATAATGATGAGGGGTTGACATGGCAGAGGGCCTGCTCTGTTAACCAGCTTATGTAACCGTGCCCTGGCGGCTTGGAGGATGTGCTGACAGCAAGCTTTCTCAGTGTCATTAGCAGAGTTACACAGCTGGCTTCAAAATAGGGGGAGGAGCAGGGAAGGCTGGGAGATAAAGTAGAGGGAGGAAAGGAAAATAAGGAAGAAAGTGTGACTAGGGAAGTTGAGAGTAGAGCAGAGGCATCAGCAGGGATGGAGTGCAGAAATAGCTAAAGATAGAAGGGGGGTGTGCGAAGCAAAGGGAGGCGGTGTTGGGCTGCCGTGAGCTATGAGACCTGAGGGAGGTCTATCCCAACACTCCCAGTTGACTTGTGAACACTATTCACACACCTCAATCTCACATACATTTCTTCCCCAACACTTGCTTGATTTCTGCTGCAGCAATGCAGCAGGAGAGCCTCTGCTCCATCTATTGGATTTTTTTTGTCTCATAGTAGAACGATTTGAAAGATGTTAAAAAAATAGCTTTTTCCTCCCATAGGGTGCTCATACAGCATGCTATCGTACCAAACATCAGATGCAACAGAAAAGCAATTCACATGCAAATACAAATCTCCCCTCTGAACTGAGCACAGATTAGGAAAACAGCAACCTTGCATCACAGACCTCGAACAATGTCAGTTAAGACACGTCAGATAACACAGATGTAACGCATCGAAAACATCAGACGGAGCTGGAAACTGCATAGCAGGAGAAGCTGTCAGTCAAAATGTCTGAACTCCGGCACCCTGTGAGGATCAGAGTATCAAGATAATACACCACATGGGCCATCTCCTCTTTTAATTTCTTATTCACATTCTGCAGGGAGAACAACTTGCACAGAGAGCTTTTAGTAGAGTCAACAAACCCTATCATTTTTTATTTCTTTATAAAGCAGCATTCTATATAAACACAAGTTGAGTCAGCAGGCAAAATATCTTTGTGGCTGTTATGAGCTGCAGCTGTTCCTCAGGGTAATAAGAGGTGCAGAAACATCGTGGTGATGAGGACAACTGAAAAATGAAAGCTGATAGGGCGATTCTAACACCTATACATCTAGTTTTCCTGTATTTTTGATCCAACATACATAACCCCAAACTCCCATAAAGACAGACACACTCACCTACACACTTCCCGTTTTTTTCTCCCCCTGTGAGGTTTTGCACAAGCAGCTTGGCAGCTGCTGTCTGTTTACATGTTGGTATTCGAGCAGAGAATGATTGGTGGAAGGCCCAGTCCATAGAGAGCTGCAAGCTCAGAGCCTGGATAAACATCCGCTGGGCACAGCGTAGAGATAGAGACAGAAAGAAAGAAGTGAAGATAGTCTGCACAACTCCAGTAACCTAACCATCAGCAACAGTGGCAACACAACAAGCCTAAAATCCCCTTTCCTTAAAACTTTCATGCTAAAGGAAGGCATTTTGGGACACCTCGTCTTCACATGTAGAGAAAAGTTAAGCAAAGTCATGTTTAAAGAGTGAACAGCAGAGTGTAAAAAATAAATTAATAAATAATCGTTACCTCTTCTGACAAGTGCCATGTCATGATGTGGTTATATAATGTCTACTTGATTTGGTATATGTGTGTATGAATTTGGGTGTTGAGTGTGTGTGCTACAGTGACATCACAGACAGAAAACTGGCTTAACTTTGACAAGCCCCCAAAAAGCCTTGGAGCTGTGCAGTGACCCCATTTCATCACAAAAACACAGAATAGTCCCTCGGCAGTGCTTAAAACAGACAGTTTGTTACGTGTTTTAACCACGGAGTCCCTTGCTTTTAGGGATTCGAGTTCCTACTTACAGTTGACTCTTAAAAGTGAAGATGATCTATAGTCAGTTCAATTTTTAGTTTTTACAGACCAAAAGCTTCGCTGTGTGTCTTCATGGTTTCAGACATGCCAGTCATTGTTAGGTCTATGGTGCCAGTAAGTCAGAAATGTATCAAAGCTGCTTGGTTAAAACACACACACAAACAAATTGCCTGCTTGCTGTGCATCTGCAGCTTTATACAGAAATAGCTAATTATGTCTTCATGTTAATACCAGTCAAACCTGTGTGTACATTCTGTACCAACATATGCTGCAACAACAGCAGAAGCGCACAGCGTTATACAAACAGTGAAAGCAGGCGCACCAAGCATGCTCTGCAGAATGGAAGTCGGTTGGATTAGCAGTGTGTGTGTCCATTTTACGTTCACCCAACATGATTAAACAATATCCCTGCAAATGTGCACAGAATATTCCTATATTATATGTTATATATGTAATATTATATGTGCTATTTGTTTGATATAGTGAAAATATGCATGGCACCCACAATCCCGGGTAGACTTCAGGTCCTGATATCAAGGTAAAAATAATTTGGCATATTCACTGAATTTTGGTTTCTATATGCTGACAGAAAAAAGGTCTTTTCTATTTGTTAATACTTAAAATAGTTTGAAGAACTTGTTTTAAAGCTATAATTAAATTGTTTGCATTTCAAAAGCAGACAATTTAGGCAGTAAGGGAAAAAAAGTGTTTCCACACACTACTATTAGATCAAATTAGCTGAGAAACCCAGTAGGAAAGTAGGTGATAATAAGTGTTAGTGGCAGTGATTTAATGAGTTGCTCATGTTGTAAATTTTCATTTCAGGCTCTTATTTAAAACCAAACAGCCAGTTTTTTTTTTTTTTTTTTTTTTTTGCCTAAATGTGTTTTGTGCAGAAGAGTCTTCCCTCTTTTCCCATGAGGCAATGTGAAATATGTCGATTTATATATTGCAAAGCACAACAGGACTGATACCAGCTGACCTTTGTGCATTACTGCCTTTGATAGAAATGTTTTATATCAGTATGGGAATAGAAAACTTCATAGTACTTTGGTGTGAAATGTCAGTCTCACTCTAAGACACCTGACCACCTTGACCCACCTGTCCTCAAGCAAAAATAAATCTTTCTGAAGCTCTTCTTCAGACTTTCACTTTCTCAAAGATTTGCTGTATATTTAAAGATGCAATCTCAAAGCTGTTGTTGTTAAAGTTCCCCTCCAATACACATTACAACATAAATGGATTCAGTTAACCCCAAGGCACTGCAGTGTCCCCTGAAAATATAAAATGAAGACACGGGTCTCTAAACTTCTCAATTTGATCAAATTTAATTAAGGATTATTTGACAGGCCAATTCAAACCAACTGATTGTAGTCCAGTTACCATTTAAACCAGATCCAGTGAATTAGCCACATTTGTCCAATTTATAATAACTGTAAAGCCCCGTTTACACCCCAGTTGCAGCCAATTAATTAAATGCTCTAACACACAAAAAAAATTGTCACCTGTTGAATGGACAGGACTGAAAAAACACCATCCAAATCATTTTAACCGTTAATCACTTACTCTCAGAGGAGTGGAGCATTTGTAGAGGCAATGAAGCAAGAGCCAGTACTTGGCTAGCTTCCTACATCAAAACATTATGGCAGAAAAGGTGCCTATATTGAGTCGGAAAAGAAAAACTGTTTTGGAGGTTTGGGTTTTTCTTGGAAGGCTACATCCAAGAAAAAAAGCTGAAGGAGAGCAGAGCAAGAGCTCTACTTCTTGGTCTATTCCCTGGTCCTCAAGGCCCACTATCCTGTAGGCCTTAGATATTTCCTTGCTGCAACACATCTGATGCAAATTAAATGTCTCTCTAACAAGCTCTGCACAAGTTTGTTAATGAGCCACTGAGTGGCTTTTGGGGGTAAACTTTAAGAAAGGGGTCTGGACTTTTGAATTGGGTGTTTTCAAAATGTAGCTTGCTTGAACCATTTATCCAGGATCTCCTAAAACAGCTTCAAACAATAGTTGAGAGTTATATGTGACGTCTGCACTATATGTGATGTCCACTGTCACTACAAGTTAAATTCAAATATTTGACCCACTTCTGGTTTTTTAGAAGTGGAGCCCAAGGATTTAACTGGATTTTTTAAAGTGACTTAAAAAGAGGACAATGCAGTGATGAAGAACAGCCTCGTGGCTATAATACTTGAGCCATAATACGAAGCTGGTTTTTACTTACTGTGCTCCTCCTGAAAGAAAATCCCTTGAAGAAGACACGAGTGTGAGACGGATAGATGTGAGAAATGCTACTGATTTTTTATTCTGTGTGAGATGTGTCGACTGTGTGTCTTCTGCAAATTTTTGTGGTTTTTCACAGCTTCTTTTAAGCAGCTGACTGCATGCACATGCAAATAATCCTGAGGCAGGGCCGAAGGAAGGGCTTGAAGATGGCAAAAAGAGGATAGATTATTAGAGGCATGCACATTTCCCCAGATATTTCATGGTTAGTGCATGTCTGCTTCCACATTCCCCATGCACACAAATGAATGTAATACAACATCTAACTAATATCGCCTGCTCTCCAGAAATTAACCTTTCTCAATTTATCATACAGTTTTCTGATTTTTGTGCCACTTTCCAAGTCTTTCTTCCCTCATCCTCCCTCTTCGTTTTTTTCCAAACACTTTTACTTCACAGTAAAAGAGAGATTTCTCTTGGTTCTTTCAATCTTTTGAGAATAAATTCTTTCTTTCTTCCTTCTTTTGTCTACATAAATCATTCTCTAAGAGTCCAATTACATCTGACAGAAAAGCTTCTATGCTTTATATGTTTACCAATCTAACTAGACTGCGCCGGGTGCTTCTGGTTACAACGTGGCTGTCGCTCACTTGACTGAGCTGAAAGTATGACATGCTAAAGTGGTGTTTTAGCTGCCAGCTAAAAAAGTAAACAAGACAAGCGAGCCAAACTAGTAACAAAATCTCACTGTCAGCAAGCGGAACAGTGAAATACACTTTCGCTAAAACCTTAGCGTCGTCTCAAAGACGCGCTGTTAACTGAATCGTCCCAGACACTTCTGACTTAAGTGATTTTAATTTAATGAGGGTTTTCTTTGCCAAGACAGAAAAATAAGCAGATTAATATGAAAACACTGACAACAGCTACTGAGTGCTTATGCTGGTAAAAACAAGTGCGTATGTTGCCAAATTGCATTTGCTGTGTTTTGTAAGGCCTCTATCAGTACACTTTTTGTTTTGTTAATCACTTTGCCTCTAAATTATAAATTAAGCACAAACCAGAATTGTCCTTGTGATGAAATATTTTAAGAGATGCTGGCAGCACACAACTGATGCAGGCTGGCTGACAACCGGGTGCAGGTGGTCAGAGCTCTGCAGTGTTTGATTAGGATTTCTGCATAATGAGTGGAAGGACGCATGCACTAGAATACAGGCAACAATTCAAGCAGATCCATACACACATGTTTCTCTATCCTTTAGAGGACTCCACTGACAGTAGCCACTTATACTTGGCAAACTTTAATCCTTTCTCTAATCATAAACCTCTGGCTTTTTCTGAAAATTAATCACTTCAGTTTCATTGTTCCCAGAAAGTCAACCCATGAAAAGAAAAGTGTGTTTGCAGGTTTGGGAATCACAAGGTGGCATAAGTAAAAGCAATCACGTTTACTGTAACGGGTCTTGTCCATACTTGGTAACACCGTCCTTTATCTCAACGTGGAGATGGGACTCTGACAGCTTAATCATTCTAATGAAAACTGGTAGTCACTGGTTTTGTTGGATATGCTGAGAGATGATAACAGTTTCAACGGTGTTTGCTTATGTCCGATTATGATTTGAGTGGCTCTTATAGCAGGTTTGCAAATATATGGATATGTAATTAGCTCTCAGACACCCAAATGGTTTTCATTCACATTGAGACAGTTCCCTGGAAAGAAATGTGGTAAGAGTGACGTCAAGATGCTCATAAACGGCTAAATAATTACAGTAAAACTAGAATACTGTGATGAAAAAAAAGACATTAATATGCATTTAGAGTCTGAGTGAAGTAATTTCAGAGATCTGCATGAATAAAAGTTGTGTGTTAGACAGCAATTGCATACAACATGTTAAAAGCCAGAAAACTGTGTTTTACGGAACCATAAAGTTTGACTGTTAAACATTTTTCCATCAGTTTTCTGCTGTGGATTTTTTTTCATCAGCGTAGAAACAAGATTGTGTATGCAAGCCGAGGCAATTTTTATAGACTATTATTTGTCTTATAAATAATTGCAATTTAATTGTCTATGTTCATTTTTTTGTCACTTTGACAACTTAATGTAATAATACACATTATGACGAATGGCAGTCTTTTATAGGAAAAGACAACTCAGACATGAATATTTCCTTTTTGGGCTTTTAAGACCAGCACTACATAATTTTCCGACCTTAAAACCTTAAAACCACATCATAACAAGTGCTTCAGACTTGTTATGGTGGTATACTGACGTTCATTATGCACATTCCTGGAGCCGTCATTGTTCTGCAAGGCAAGTTTTTTTTGTGTAGCACATTTCATACATAAACACAATTCAATGTGCTGGAGATGGAGACTTAGGTCTAGGAATCAGACTCGAGTCGTACTGAAGTTCCAGCGACTTTAGGCTCGACTTGTACTTTCAAAAGACTGAAAACTTGACTCAGACTGTGATTCGAGACATGAACAACCTTTAAATTTAAATGTCTTCTTCATGATCTTTTCTCAGTCTGATGTTCTGTCTGTCATTTCCTCACACATAATATTGACATAATGTCACACAAACAACGATGCACCCACATTCACACACGTTATCAATAAAAACATCGGCAGCCCTGGCAAACACTGGTTGCCGCTGCGCTGTTGTAACTTTTGAGAGAGCTCTGAGAAATAACAGGATGCAAGATGGATGCTAAATAAACAGCCATGAAGTGGTGCCAAAGAGCAGAACTCTGCTGAAGTTCAGTAGTGTTGCTTTAAATAAGCTGAGTAAAAGTCACTTGAATGTCGCCTTTGTTTTGTTGTACAAGTGGGGCTTTAGTTTTTCAAATACAGGTTTTTTTTAACAGATAATTCACACACAAATTTCTTTAAGTGCTGTTTTAAAAAGCATTTTTTAGGCTACATGCTGCTTTACATTGTCAAATTACCCCATGAGATGCTGTCACAAATTTATATTCATTCTCTCATTTAAAAGCTTCAGCAACAGCAAGTTTTCAAACGAGACCTGGAGCTGTGACTTTAATTACAAGTTCAGCAAACAGGGTGGGACTGATGGATGCAAACATGATTTTTGTTTAGACTGGTGGTATTAGCACTTCTGACTTCTGGCCACTGTTCTGCTGAAAATTAATCAAATCAGCTCCAGGTTATTGGGTTCTGTTATTTAATGAAACTTAAAATGTTCCCACACTGCTGCTGTGGCATTTGGCTTTGAAATTAAGTCCATAACCTTAATGTCAACAAATGCTCACCAGATCGCAGTCGGTCTGAAGGATCAGGACCACATGGTGCCTCTCTCTGGCAAATAAGCCCTGGCTGGTTGCTGGAGAGCAATATCTGCTGGTGTTTTATCAAAAATATTCTTTGTTTTGTTTCTATGACCATAATATCACTTTATCTTCATCTTTACGGGCTATTTATGTTAAGCCATGTTGCCCCATTTGTTTTAAATAATTATACATTAGTCTGTTAATTTTCCAACAGTGAGCAGCAAACAGAGGATGCTTGCACTCCGAATGTCAACAGATGAGCCCCAGTCTGACAGCAGTAGTTTAGGGAGAAGTCGGTGTGTGACACGATCTGTGGGTGACAGCAGTACAATGAATATCACAGTCTTGCGCAGTTCCAGGTCTGTTTAAGGCTGAATGAGAGACAGGTTTAAGTAGGACTCCTTTCAGAGGGTTAAGGAAGACAATTCGCCCCACTGATCTGTGTAACAGCTGAACTCCTGTATAATCTGCTTTCAACTGCAGGAAAACTGCAGCCCATTTCAATTTTAGCAGACTATTTGAGCTCTGTTGCCACTGTTTTATAATCATAAGTACTGCATTTTGGTACAATGCTGTTTGTTTTATATGTGCTTTATAAATAAACTGGATTGGATCGGATTATACAACTTTTAGAGTTCAGCTGATCCAACAAATTGACATTTCTAATTACTACTGTCTGACATCTTCCTAAATGTTTTTATCAAGTTTCTGCTATTATTATTAGTTACCTGAAAAAATATTAGTGAAGTCACACCATGAGTTCTTTCCTGAAAAGTTCCAAGATGTTCAGCTTTGTCAATTTGGAGCAACTGAACAAAAAAGGCTGAGTGCTTTAAACTCAATGTGGTTGCATTGGTTAAGGTCACGTTTCTTTAAATAGCACATTTAAAAACAACCAAAGTGCTTCACACAAAATCTAACTATACCAGGCAACAGCACTCATGCCACATGTTAACTTCAAAAAGCCACTAAAAAAAGTCTCTAACGATGGACTGACTTTGATTTTCTCAGATTAGCCCCCTATCAATGGCTAAAACAGCATCCATCTTGCATCCTACCAGTACTGTGAGTTCAGTCCAGCCAGTAAATGACAGTTTAATCTAGACTCTCGTCTTATCTCATGTTCTGTTCCTTACTCCCTTTCTTTACCTCTCCTCCTCTGATAATGTCATCTTGTGTTTGCTAAATCAGCCATGGTGCACATTCAAAACAGCCAGTGTGTTTATATCCACTTGCTAGCGTGTGACATGATGCGTAAAGCCAAACCAGCCAGTTGTATAGTTTGGTGTCTCAGCCTCCGGAAGCTACTGGGCAGTGACGGCTAGACGCACATAACAGACATCACTGTGCCTTCAAACGACTCTGTAATGCAGAGTTTTAAGGTTAGAAATGTATGTAGTGCATCTTTAATGGTTTATTCACTCCATTCAGATCAACTGACAAAAAGAGTTGGTGCTCTGAAAAGAGAATAAGGTTGACACCAGCCCTAATGCAAGTCAGGTGCCTCGAAATAAACAGGTGTTGGTAAAACTTGTGCACATGAGTTTACATCATTGAAAGACATGAGTTTTACCAGGGATTTGTCTTTTTTGGTGTGACATAGAAATAGAACATTTGTTTTGAATAAACTTTTTAATACAGGTGAATAAAGACCATTATGAAAACAGTAAAAAGGACTTTCTTAAATAATCAAAATAGATGAATGTGTAATCACCCCAACAGCCCTAGTAGATATATAAATTTTTCAAACCTTACGAATAAATGTAGGCATAAATAAACAACCGACAGTGATTTCATACTATCTCAAAATGGAATCACATCGACTGCATCACAAGAGTTTTGGGACCCCACCCCCCCAGTCTTCAACGGGTATTAATTTTTTATATTAACTACAAAACAGTTGTGTTTTCTTACTGTATCATGCTAAATTATGAGGCACATATTAACACAATTTGTCCAAACATAGACTTTATAATAAACTTTCTCAAATACTCCATTTGGGAAGATGTTCCCAGGACCATGTTATATCAGGACAACATACGTACACACACAAACACACACATAGGCGGCTCAATTATGGCTACACTAAGACCTTAATTATTTAACCCAAACACTTATGTCTTTAAAAACATGATGCATTCCTCATCTTGGGGGGAAAGAAAACCTCCTCCAGATGCCTGTAATCCAACTCTGGCTAAACAAAAGGAGAAGGAGTGGGTTTAGCTTTTAAAGAGGACTAAAACTGCACTGTGAAGGACAGAGGTCTGCTGGGTTCAAAACACAAGTATAAACAAGAGCATTATTGTAAAATAAAATAGTAGCATAATAATTGTTTATTTTAACTCAGCTTAATCGTTTTTATAATTGCAGGAAGTAAAAATAATATTCATACAAAACACTAAACACACAGGTCTGACTAGAACAACAACAGTATGAGCTGTAACATAAATAAATACTGAAGAATATGCTGGTATGGTTCAGTGTATAAGCAAGAGTCCCACCTCCGCATCTGTGCATTTTTAGTTGCACAACATGCAAAGGAAAACGTCCTCTACATGGAATGCAGTGCACATCCTGATAGTCTTAACAAAGCCCTGCAGCCAATTTACCACAGTCCAAGCAGTCTTATGCAATATTAATATTGCAGGTTATTTGAATCGCAATACATTTGGGACGTATTAGAACTTGTGTGGAAGTGGCCATAGAAACATGAGTAGCTGTGACCCCTAGACTGTGAGATTCTGGGTCCAACATCTGAAGTTTCTGTGCTAGGAGCGGTTCAGATATTACACAGAACTCACAGCAACAGGCTCTCCCTGGAGCTGCAGTTTATATGTATATATGTTTCCTGAAAGAACAGCTAAACATAACAGAGACATTGTGGATTGCTTTTCATCAAAACATACTCAGCCATGAGCTCTTTCTGGTTGATCTATAACAATAAAAAGGCAATTCTGAAGTTAGACGAGAAGGGCATTGATCTGGCTTTGTGAAATATCAACTACGCATCCAGCCACAGTTGGCTGAGCCCACCAATCAAACTCTAGCTGGCTGTGTGTGTGCGTGTGTGTGTCAAGCCCTGACCACTGCACACAGTATCAGGCCATCCAATAAAACTGGGATTATGGGAGTAAGATTGCTGAGTGAAGTGACGTCTGCTGTCTTTGGATCAGCATTACAGTGTGAAACTTAGGCAATCTTTTGGTGGTGTACTTACACAAACCCTGACAGTCCTGCTCCTGAGCTGCCCATGCCTGAAGATGTGTGCCGAGTTACAAGTGCTTCATTAAACCCTCTTGCATGCAGTATGTAAGAACTCATCCATATACATACTCTGTGCTCTCTCAGCCATGTTAAATGTATAGGTGCATAACACGTACACTGGCTGTGATGCATACAGAGTCAGAACACCAACTACACTTCCTCTACCTAAATGTAATTACATCAGCTTTGAGTAAGGATACCAGGCTGTTACACAACAGAGGATGATGTGTCCAATCTTTAAGATTGAGACAGATACACAAGCTTGTAAATTAAAGTTGAGTTTTAGGACATGGAGAAGGAAAAAGAGTGTATAAGATGCAGAGAGGGAGCTAAGAAAGCTATTCACATGAAATCAATGTCAAAAAGTTTTCAAAGCAAAGCAAGCAAAACTTAAGTATTTAAAAAATAGGAATAAAGCTATATCATTTGACATTTGATTAGTTTGAGACATGTAACTCTGATACAGGCTTAATCCACAGGGTGTAAATCTCAACCTTAAAATCAGCTCGGCTGAATCATGCATTCATGAACTCCGTAGCACTAACAGGTAACCTATGTGTTACAGCATCAGTGGGAACATGACACCTCATAACGATAAAACAGTCTTATTTAAACATCAAGGGACAGCTAAACTCATCTGTTTAGCTGGAAAACTGTCTAAAATTGTCTAACCAATTTTCCAAAAATGACCGAAGGGTGATGATAAAGAAAAACGTGTTGAAATACTCGGTCTGTTCCTCAGTGGAGCAAATGTTTCCATCTTCACACCTCTGGGAGAAATGAAAAAATAAAATAAAATTTTATCTGATTTGCAGACTATGATTTTCTGATTTTCGGTTGCCGTGTTTTCAGACACGCTGGCGAAAGGGTGTTCACCTGTGTGTGCATGTCTATATGTCGAGCACCAGGGCAGAATTTCCTCGTGGACACAGAGAGCAGCTCCGACATGCTGTCATATAAATCAGATAAATAACATCAGACTGTTCAGTTGTAAGCATAAACCTGTTCTAGAGGAAAGGAACCCTTAAATGACCAGATCAAAATAAATTTACTTGACCTTCTAGTGGGGGTAGTGGGTAAAATGGTAGGGAGAAGACTGTATTTTGAAAATATACATAATAAATATATTGATGCAACTCAACAATGACAAAGACTGTAAAAACTGCTTATGTTAGGAGTAAAAAGCTCTATATATGAGCATAACACTGTATTTATTCACATCCATTACAATAACGGATTTCCCTGCTAATGCAGAATCTAAAATACTAACCATGAAAAAAAAAGACAATGGCTTACTGAAATGTATTCAACATTCCTGAATAATAAACATATGAAGAATTTATCAGGGAACAGAAACAGGCTGATATACTCGAAGCATTTCATCCCTCAAAGCTTTTAAACATTCAGGATTTTCAGTGGCACATCACAATGAAGCTGAAAGTTTTAGTGTAACTGAATTTAAAAGTCTCAGGTGGAGAAGTGAAGTCCTCTTTCACCTTTTGATATTTGACTAAAAAAATGTACATTCATTACGTCCACACTTGGTAGGTGTATGTCTTACAGAATGAAGTCAGAATGTTAAGTTTTTCCATGTAAAGCTACAATCTGTGACCTTTTCTTGTATAATGGATGATACTTCAAATGAAGCTTGGAGGAAAAAAATCTACTAAAAGCATGCAGGCAGCAGAAGACTACTATCTTTTTTATAAAACCAAATTACATAGTAATGAATTGGGCTATTAAGAATAAAACTACAAGACATGACTTTCTAAATGTTGTTATACCTTCATCAAGACTATATCATAATTACCACCTTTGGCTGGTAATAAGAATGAAGAAAGCAATCTACCAGTGTTTGACGACTAAAATCAAACGATATTCAAAGGAAACAATAGACCTCGTAATATGAGAAGTGATGCTCACACATTACTGCTACTTATTACATTTCTTACCGACCACCCTCAGGGGACCATATTGATTTTTTTTTAGTATGAAGCTTAACACAAAAAGAAAAAAATCTCCCACACTGCCACTACTATTATTTGTCCTATTAAGAATTTTTTATATGTGAAAGCAAGCCTGCAAGTTCACTTTTAATGCTCATTATTTCACCTCTCCATCTCCTGAAATAAGGACGATATAAAAAAGATTAGAAAAATAAAACTGAAATAAGGACGATATATAAAAGATTAGAAAAATAAAACTGAAATAAGGACGATATATAAAAGATTAGAAAAATAAAACTGAAATAAGGACAATATATAAAAAGATTAGAAAAGTAAAACTGGATGCTACCTAGTACACTGAGATCCAGTGACATAAAAAAAAACATCTTTCTGGAATATATATTAAACCATCAATCATGTCCAATGTAATCTGCTCAAATTAGCCTGCTGTCGCTAAAATAGGGTGACATTATATGTCCAGACAAATGTATTTCAAGGCAATGGGACTGCAGTCTTCTACTTTATGATGGATGTGCATTTAAAAAATTTTCACACCACACAGAAAAATTTATGAGAAGTCAAATTGAATAACAACAACAACTGTTGGGATGTGATTCAACAAGATACAGATGCCATTTCCAGTTATAGCCGTGTTGGCTTTTAGAGCGCTGAACACTCTTAAAGACTGATGGCTGAGATAATAGTAGGTGAGTAAATGAGTGATCATCCAACTTAAGTATATGAGGAGGAAAATCACTCCATGCAGTAATAAACCCTGACAGTCCAGGGATTCCTCCTCATCTGAAGATGTGAGATTCATCTTATTTATGGTAAGAAGACCTTGGAGCGTGCAGTTAGCTTAATACTCTATGATGAATTGGTAAAACCTGAGGCAGTGTGCACTGACGACTAATGGCAAGGTAGAGATGGTTTCCTAGAGCCCTGCTAGAGTGCTCAGAGGTCAATTAGAGCCTATCAGCTGGGTTTTAAAGCAGCACAGCTTATCAATTCTTATGTATTATCAGCAGACAACATACTGCTTAATCTTTAGAGTCCAGAAAGACAAGGTCCTGCGAAGCCATCACAGAATGTCTATGTAATTTAAGACAATCGCACCAAACCCACCTCTAATCTCACAAATAGATTTATTATACTTGAAAGTAGAAGAGATTTCACATTATCTGATTGCTGCACACTAAATAAGAGTTGATCCAACTAAAATACAACCTGGTTTTCTATAACATGAGCACAAAAAGCTGCAGATGGCATTTAAAATGCTGTTTTTTGTCTTTGATATTGTTGCTTCAAACACCACCAACATCAAGACCAATCCAGCTCGAACCACATTTAGACTAAGGTATAATAAGACTGTGTGAGACTAGGACAACAGAGTACAGGGTTTCATAGATACCTAGTTTTTTAAAAGAATAAATTGTATTGCTTTATTACCAAAAATGTGTTTTATTTCTTGAGTTTGTTTTTTAAACAAGATCCTCAGAAAAGCCAGTCATTATTTTTCACTGCTAAAATGATAAATCCTGTCAAACTGAAAATGTGTGTCCGTGTTTAAAAGTAAACGTCTGTCAATCTGTAAAAGAACAGAAAGACCTTGTATGCACAAAAAAGTGTCAATGTCACTCACAATCGCTGCAACACTTTTAACACTAATTAATAATAAACAGACTTCATGGCAGAGTTATGGAACGGTTTTGTTTTTACTGCAGAAGCTGGAAAATGAAGTAATTCTGCCCTTAGCAGAACAGTAATGTTGTATTAAATCATTATGTAATATTTGTTTAATACAAACTTGTTACGACATGCATGGTGTGTATAATCTGTCTCTGATAAATGTAACACTTTGATGATAATAATAATTTGAGGAACTACGTTAGAAGTTTCCACTGATGTACAATCTCTAACCTCAAGGAACACAGTCAGTCAGACTAGCCAGCAAAGAATTAGAAAGGTGCTTCCTTCAGTTTCAAAGAATCAAAGAAACTTTCACAGCTGAACTTCTTTGGGCTTATTGGGATGTAGAAAATTCCAGGTTTTGGCAGCTGTTAAAGACCACAGAGCTGCACAAAGAAAGAGCTCGGTAATTATTAAATAGTTGTTTTTTTTAAAAAAAACAAAACAGCTGAACTAACTCAGAATGTAAAGTTTAAGAATCACCTGTGTAATGAAATTAAATTCCTTAGTTAAAACAACTTTAGATAATGATTTGTGCCTCCATAAATGAAACTCGGGGAACCATGCATGGCAAAATGTTGCCATGGGAATGTTTAACTGTTAAACATAAATAAAATAATTATTTGATGTCTTAAATACAAACTTCCTGGGCTACATGATGTTGTGGTGGTTAGCAACATTTCCTCACAGCAAGAAGGTTACTGGTCTTGCCCAGGGTGGTTAGCCGGGCTCCATTTTACCCTGCTTTTGAATAAGCAGGTATTGAAAATAAATGCAAGGAACACAGACTATCCAACTAAAACATTAGCAGTTGAGAAAACTTTTAAAAAATAAGTTAACCAGCTGCAAAGCATCTTTGATTAAACTCAACTTAAAGATGAGTGAACCTACCTGAGCAGGTGTTTTTTTTTCAAAGTTGTAATCTTGGACAATTTTCACCTTAACACATGTTGCTCAAAAATATGAGTAGACCTGAATATCTAACCAAACTTTGTTATGTGATTCACTTATGTTTACACAGCCCAGTTGATTACCAAAGAGAGAGAGAGAGAGGGAGCAGCTGGTTGCTTTAAATGTGATTTTTATTATATTTTTTATTTTTTATTTAAACAGTTTAGTCAATGATACCATTTTACAAAAACTGTGGACATAGGTAGTAGTTTATTTATGGTGCATTAAATTATTTTATGGTGTTCAAAGGAGGGATACTCAAACACTGGTTCATCTAAGATTAAGAAAGTTTCTGATTTCTGAAAACACTTAAAGTGATCTGACAGTTTGCATTTTCTGATGAAAATTTTCCTATGTGGTGCATTCAGGATGAATACATTTCACTGCATCAGAATGATTTTTTACTTGCAATAAAATGTTAAAAGATTAACTGTATTTAAATGTAATAATTAGGTGAGTAAAGCTTGGTCCCTCTAATGGTAATTTAGTGTAACTCAATAATCTAAAAATGACACAATGACCAGACTATAGATTATAAAAAGCAAAACTTATGAAAGAATTTGTTTAGGTAGTCTGCTGGCCATCATGTTTTAGACAGAGTATAACCTTAATCCCATAATAAACATGTCATTGCAGGACTCAAAGCCCACTTTGATGGAATTCATGGTTAAATTCATGCATCCAAGGTGCATACAAATAAGCTACATGTTTCTATCAGCTCCATGTTCAAGGTTCATTTGAGCTGTTCTGCAAAATGAAGGCACTGTATGCACCTCTTGGTCATGAGAGACCACATTCAGAAGGTTGTTCTGGGAGTCACAGAAGAGCTGAACATTTCTTGAGGGTTACCGTTTGTGGTTCAGATTTCAAAGTGGACCCAGCCACGAATTCAGTCTATTGTGCTGATGGCGTTCAAGCATTCATCTGGCCTTCAAAGCAATACATTTTTTAGCAGGTTAAATAAAAAATATGCCAGTATGTCAGTCTAAGTAAAGCCAGGATAAAGAAACAGGCCTACTTTGGGTCTATAAATCATATGATCAGCTACTGAGGTGTTTTTAAAGTTTTTAAGTTATACTGTAAAAAAATTTATTTTGTGGCATCACAGGTTGGTAGCAATATTAGAGTCCATAACTTTATATTAGGATGGGAATTTTAGGTGATCTTTGAAGTCAACTAGTTTTTTTTTCAGATGTTCCAAATGTAAATTAATCATCATGTATGAATGGATCCATATGAAAATAAACTTTGTGTACATTTACAAACCATATTAAGTGTGTGAAATTATGCTCATGAAATGTGACACTGCTCTTCAAATAGTGTCATTTTGAAAAACAAACACTGAGGTCTCAACTTCCTGTCCGGTTCTACTTCAGTTTGCTGGACAGTGACAGCGAAGAGGTGACAGTAAAGCTTATGACCTACTTTAAGAGATGCAAGAACTTTGCTCTTGTTTTCGAGGCCATTTTAAAAAGTTTGCTTTGGTCCGGTTGATTCATACTCCGCGAGAAGTTTGTGCAATGAACAACTGACCCGGGTTATTTCATATTCAACATGAAACTACGTTGGGGTTGTGCACGCGGTGGTGTCGGTGTCTTTAAATGCTAAATGTGATGTGTTCATTTCCATACTTTCTCAGCACCTCAATCAGCTGTTCGTTAAGTGTAATAAGTCTAAATAAATCAATAATAAGCTGCGAGCACTTCGCTCATTTATTATTTCTTGCTGCTCTTCACATGCAGGCCGAATACACTTGTACAACATCAATAACTCCCACTTCCTGGTCTCCCGTAATAACCCCTGTAATGTGCAGGCGCATTACACACACAGTCAGCCTATATACTACTGGATATGATAATAAGGAGGCTAGTTCTCCCTTACAGTTTAAAAAATCCTGGAGGAAACCCTGGTGTTAGGTTAACATACCAGACACATGTTCAGCCTGTTGTTCCATGTGATGTTGTGTAGTTGAATAACTTGCCTTTCCAGATTAAATGTTTGTTCTTGGTCTTGGATTTTGTGAAATAAATGTGTGACTTATATATGTTCTCTCTCTCTTTCTTTCTCTCTCTCCCTCCCTCCCTCCCCATAATGCATTAAATGACTGGTGAGAGAAATTGCTACACCGGAGCGACTTGTCCAGAAAATATGATATGCAATTCTCCTGTCTTTACATGTTATAAAGAGAAGGGTGGAGAAAAGCTTTTCATAGCAGACTAATGCAATGGCAGTTCTCCAAAGGTATTCAAACATAATCCGTCAGATGTGTCTTGTAGGGTTTTGTTCACTTTTAATGCTTTAACATGTAAGAGAACAAGAAAGCTAAAATGGTCAAAGTTTTAGTTAGTTTGGAGTAGAAGGTAAAGTTCTGCTCTACACATCCCACTTGTGTGTTTGTGTTACTTGTTTATTTGTGTACACACACCCACTAAGGCACTCTGACAATTACAGTGTATGGCACTGCAAGCCTGAAGCCACATCCCTGCTGGAGCAGCATCCTGCATCACTCTCGTCCATACACGGAAAGCACAGTTAGAGGACACAGCCACACACACTATGTACACAAACACATACACTATAAAGACACAGTCACAGGAAGTGTGCTAAAAAATGTAGAGGACAGATGCATACTCAGCTGGAGAGAGCAGAGTAAAGCTAATAGTGTCAAAGGGTGCACCTAATTTCACCATCACAGGGAGGTGATGGACTCAAGAACAGGAAAAGAAACTAAATGGACAGCTGATGGCAAGTAAATCACAGAGAAAAGTCCAAACAAAGCACAAACATCAACTTTAACCTTGAGGTTGTGTCAGTAAAGTTTAACTTTACAGCCAATCACCAGGGGAAAAAAGGAGAGTTAAAGCAGGGTGAAAGTCAGTGCACCTTAAAGCTTTAATTGCAAAGAGAAGTAATCTGAAGTGATGTGTAATTAATTTGCAGTTGATCAGGAAATTAATCAGTGAAAACGAAAAGGGAGACATGAGAGAAAGAGCTGATCTAAAATGACCTTAGATAAAGGCTAGGGCAGGTGTTTAGTGCTGGGTCGATGTCATTTGTATGTATTCAGCCCTGAACATAAATCTATGACATCATGTGAGAAATGCTAAAGCATCACTCATGCTGAACTCCAACTATGTCATTTTCTATATAATTGGTTGAAGACATGAGATATTGGAAGCCATTTGATGCCATGCATGCTTTCACAATCTAACTGCGTCCCCACTATGGAGAGAAAATTGACTCAATATCATTGTGTGTGATATGCGGTTTGTAAACTGTGGAAACTAGTTTGAGTGTAACTTTGAGTACATTGTAAACCATGTAAAACATTTTTTGCATAACTTGGGGTACTTGTATGTTCAAATGCACACAAAAATGTTTAGAAATTACACACACAAAATAAATGTTCACATGCGTGAATTATAAAAAACGAACATTAAAATTCTACAAACTAACTTTTTACCTTCCTTCAGCCTCACAAGTCTAATCCTTTTACATTCAAAAGGCTCCTTTAAGAAATTGTTAAATGCTTGTGCACGAATCGCCTGGTACACACAGACAAAACTGCATTAATGCACAGATCAGTTTACAATGCAAAAGGGGTTTTGAGACTCTTCACGCTTCTGGGAGCCTCACAGCTTCATGTGTGCATGGTGCATTTAAGTGCTAGTGGAAAGTTGGGTCAACTAGATCCAGGTATTTCAAAGTGGGAAAGATGCTTTCTACGACAGTAAAGTTTGCTCTTTTAATTTGCAGTACTGTATGTTTTAAATTATTTGTATTTAGGATAAAACAAAACAAAAAAAAAAAACACTTGTCACTGCTTTTCCCTATGTTAACAGAAAGGGCTTGTTCTGATTGTCTGCTCACAAACCTCATAACTTATCCATCTAGTATTGAGTGGGACAAAACAATAATTAAGAGGGTAAAAGATAGGGACATGCAAAACTGTGTGGCAGGCCAACAATGAACCTATACCTTCTGCAACTGTCTAGGTTAAAAAAATCATTGAATAAATAATAAATAATCCATAGAGACTTTTATGTGCTCCATGATTTATCCATCCTGATCAAGGTATCTGGTTAGGTGACTGCCTGACAGTTTAAACTAAATATGTTTCCTAAAGAAGTTCTTATTTTAAAATAGTTTTTAAATGGCTTATTTTTTAATGTGATATATTAGCAAAAGAAATTCTCCAAAGACCCTGGCCCACCAACAAACACTGTCTAAAGAGCAAACTGCTCAGGAACAAATTCCCAAGCCATCTATTTAGCCTTAGTCCATCCCTGGCTACTGTGCCAATTTATTGGCTGTGTTCAATGTCACCATATGTCTCAGTGGTTTTTGCACATTACATTTATTGCCAAGAATTTGTGTCCATATTCAGTCTTGGTAAGGCTTTTGCACCATGTTGCACATTGGAGTCAAGATTCAACATTCAATCTCAAATTTTTTTTTATTGACATACCTCTTTCTACAACCAGACCAAAACAGAAGTGATGGTACATTTCAAAAAGCAAACACGACAGCTCTAACGTGATGCCTGCCAAATTGCTTCAGAATTTTATACCAAGGCAACTGTGCATTTTATCAGAGAAGACTGGCACAAATACGCTGCTTTGCTATTATTTACATACTGTAAAAAGTGCTTTATGTAGAAAGAAATGGACCAATCCTTAATCACAATGCAGCCCACTTAATATCAATCAAATCCATAGCTGCTGAGAGATTTGTATCCCTAATATTAAGACGAGCTGCTCAGTATTTTATAATTACATAATAAATTTTATTAAGCAATAACCAGTTCTACAATGAATGACTTCACCTCATTGAGATCATTCCAATTACCAAAATATTTCCAAGCCTGAATACAGTTTCCAGCACAATTACTCTGAGTAAAAAACCCTTTAACAGCTTTATTATGAGCAAGCAGTCAGTCATTTCCAGATTAGAGCAAATAGCTTAACTTCCATTAACACATTAGGTCTGAGTTCATAATTTGCAGTAATATCAGTGTATTCTTCCACTTTTTCCCATTAAATGAGAGTTTTGAAAAGGAGGGCAAAAGTACCTTTTACAAGAGCAACACAGCAAACAGCAAACCTGTGAGAAGTGATAGAGTTCACGCAGTTAAGCCCACGCTGTACCCTCTAGTGTGCATTCAGGAGGAAGGGAAATCAGTCTGTTCTGTTCGTATTTACACAACTTGCTTTACAACAGCAGACGTGTTTGGACTCTATGGCCCTCAAGTTCATTGTGCACACTTTATTCATTTCGCCAACAGATGCATTCAAGACACTGATTATTTCCACTGCATCTCGTCCACATTTTGTCTCTGTAAAGTTCCTGTCTTTAACCTTTCTATCAAAATGTTTTATTTGTTTATGCTCTTAGTCTGTTGCTGTGGAAAGAGACACTTGGTGAGGTGAGGAGCAATTTCTGTCCTAACATCCTTATCTAATCACTCCTGCTCAGGCAGACAATTCCAGAGCTCTGATCAAAGCTGGGAAGTGAAGATGCAAGGGCTGAGCAGAAACAACATTCCTGATTTTCTCTGAGCGGCATTATAAGGTTTAGGGTTTAAAATGGCTGGGGGAACCGCTACTGAGTCCAGACACATACTCCTCTTCTGGTAGCAACTCAAATTCTCTGATGGGGATCCCATCACTGGCCACCATTACATGGTGTTTTTTCATTTGGAATTACTTATTCAAAATTAAATCATTCAGAATTAAAGTATAATTCTTCACGTATACATGGAAATAGTAATTCCAAATTGAGGTTTACATGGAACACAAGTTGACTTGCCTTTATTTAATTCTGCTTTAGACCTCAGAGTTGGGACGGGTTCTGAATGGAAAGGGGGCAAACGTGACGTATTTACATCTACTGGAAGTAAAATAAACTCCAGCTCCTGCTTCTTTTCTTATTGTCTACAACATGGAAGACCACACAGGAACCATTTTCACTTTGATTTTGATTATAGTTTTGAAGCAGTAGCTCCACACTACCATACTACTTCACTATGGTCACCTAAGGAGGAAAAGCGCGACAGAGTACTGACCGTCATCGCGACAGGACAAGGGAATGAGCATGTGCAGAACGGCTGGAATTAATTTAAAGTGGAATATACATGATCGAGGAATTATTCAATTCCGATTTAAAATCAGAATAAACCAGCCACTTACTTTGGATTTAAGTTTAATTCAGAATGCCCGTTTTCATTAGGAATTAGGTTTTTCAAGGTCATTTTAAAGCGGATTTAATTTTTATTCTGAATTAAACTCATGCAAACGTCCTCAGCTGACAGCAGAGGATGGCAGCAAAAGCAAACAATGTTTAAGCAAATCTAACCATTCCTGCCAGCACACCTTGCAAAGGCATTTTTCTGCATACATGCATCTACTTTTGAAGAAAACAACTCAAACATTAAAGAGCAGGCCTATGATTGATATAATCCATACTGTACAGTAGCTCATAGAGTCAGAGAAAAGAGCAAAGAGTGTGAAATGATCAACTTATGGCAACAGCATACTTTAGTCACTGCTTTGTCCTGATTCAGAAAGAAAATGACTGTAGTTAATTAATTCATGTGTATAAATCGGTCGATTAATAAGATCAGAAATCCACTTTTAGCTGATGTTACTGATCCATCATCACCTCAGTCCTTCATGGAGGCATTCTCTGTGAGTGAATCATTTATTGGACTCAAACTCGATCACTGTGTTGATGCTGAGGATATTCAGAGAACATGGGAATTTGGTAAATACTACTGACTGTGAAACTTTCAGTCCTTTATGGACTTTGAATGGATTGCAGTTTCATTCACATACTGTGGAAATAAATAAATATGTAATACTTCAGGCAGTGTGGAGGAGTTATCCGTCTGTAGTTAAAGAAGGGGACTCTTGAGGGCAGAACAAATCACATGAATAATTCAATTTAGTTTCATTTGTATAGTGCTAATTCAGAGCATCTAAAGGTCATTTTAAGGCATGTTCAAAGATGTAGTCTGGTTTAACCAAACAATTATCCAGTTAAATCAAATTAATTACAATCCATATTGATCCAATTATTTATAACTGGATTAAAATGATGCCAAATAATAAAAAGTTACCAATATTGTGATTGAAAATTGGTTTGGGATTTAATTTTTTAAATTACAGCTTCTTTTCAGTGTTCAGAGAATTTTTTTTTCCTCTACAACAGGTTTATACTTTGTCCCTGTAGTAAAAACTAAACAGTCTTTTATTTATCTTGCTTACACCAAAGCACCACATTTCCCTCTACATGATTTCTGAGTCCTGCCACACACACACATACAGGTTTGTGCACGTTTAGCTGCGCACATTCATGTCACTTCAGCCACCTGAAACCCAGAAAAACAGCATTTTTTTAAAACTCTTGCAGTGAAGTGAAGATGGAAACACTTGTGTTATGCTGAGAACTTCATGTCCATCACGGAGATGCAGCTGAACAAGCTAAATCTGCCGTCATCGTGGTGATTTTTTGAGCTGTGTTACGACTTAAATGGATCCAGTTTTCTTTGTAGGTTTTATTAACGTCAGATAACAAGTTATCTGAGATCTGAACTTCAAAAATATTTAGAGCAACTCCGCTCAGTAAACTCGACTTCACTCACTTCATCAGGACATTTCAGAAGTTGGACTGTTTTTCATTCTGTGTGTTTTTTGTCTCAGCATTTCAGTCATTTATGGAAAATTAGTCTGTAATGAGGTTAGAAAATGTGATGCGGCTTCGTGTAGCCGTCACATGATTAAGAGACTGCTGCACAAGAAAGACATCAGGAGTTACGTCTGAAGCAAGTGTGGAAGTTGTTGTGTCATGGAAATTGATTGTTATCCTTTGTGATTTGCTAATTGCAACATTTTAAATGACAATTTTATTTTAAAAACTAATAATTGTTCAGCCCTAGATTCTAATGGATTTAATTTTTTGTGCATGTGTTTTGTTATTTGTGTAAAACCGACACATTGATATGTTAAAGCAAACCTAGAGAAGTGTGTAACTTTAAACACTGAATCTCATTATGCCGTCTTGAGCATGAATCTGGCCTGCCTCTTAAACTATACTTTACAAGTTTGGTTTTTACGACCACTTTTTTTTTAAATAATTAAGAACTTAAAAGCCACTTTGTAAATAAAGTTGGAGCGACAAAAGAAACACAGCTAGAAGCAACAAGGACACCGAAGACAATGCTATCAGTCAGAAGACGTGAGGAAACAGATAAAGTGTACAGGCAGGAGACAGGTCGGTGATAAACACTGGACTGGCTTCTGCTGCTGCAGAGAGCCCAGAAAAAAACCAGGTGATAGACTGATGCAAACTTTACTTGGCTGTTGTCACTGGTAGGTAATATTTCCCAGCTCTCTTCTTTGGTTTTGTATAACTTTTGATTTGCTTGTTGGTAAAGTTGTTCTTTATAATCATTAACAGATATTTGTACCTCTGCTCTGCAGCTGTGAATCAGTACTTGATTCTAGTATTAAACTAGTAAAACATGTTTACATGCTGAAGATTTTTTTACTTTAGGCCTTTGTATCACAGCTAACAGGAGAACACAAACATTCCTTGTATGTTTTTAGAAATTAAAACATGAATCCCTGGCTAACAAAGTCATTTCAAACCTGAGAAAAAACTAGATGAGTTCTTCTCAAAACTGTGGTCAGATTTTCTGCAAATCCAAATCCCAAAACCTTGGAAGGCTGCAACTTCTGGTTTCTTATGATACTTGATACTGTTATATGGTGCCAAGCATCACCATATAATGGTGTTATAATATGTACATTTCATTGGATGTTTGGAAGGGCAGGTCGTTAAAGGGTTAAACGTAGCGCCATTGCCATTACATGTTTCTGTTCTAACACTAACAAAATTATTAAGAACTGCATGAAACATAATATTTTTCAAATAAGTATCCTGATATAGACTAAAACACCTTATTTTAGTCACCTACAGTTAAATTCTGTATAACGGTACTGATCACATTGTCATAGTCTTTAGATTTTATTATGTTTTTTGTTCTCGTGTCTATGTTTTATATTCTTTTTGTTCTTTGTTTGTTCTGTTTTTTATCTTGATTTTACAGTCATTTACTTCCTTGCTCTTATTGTATTCTCAAGGACTTTATTTGTTTTTCTGTTGATCTCTTTTCTGTTTTCCCCATACATCCAGCCTTAGTTTTCCATTACCACACCTGCAATGCTCTAGTCATTATTTCCCTCAGTACACACACCAGGTTTTCTTTTGTTCCTTGCCAGATACTTGTCTTTGTTTTGCCTTGTGTGCTTTATCCCTCATGCCAAGTTTAATTCTGTTCATCCCTCATTCATCTCGTGTCTTGGATTTCTGCTCTTTGAGATTGCCTGCCTCAGCAGTAACTTTAGGTTTGTCATGAATAAAGTGTATTTGTTTTCTACCCCCGCCTGCCTCCTTAGCCGCTGTTTGGGTCATCTCATTTACACAACGATGACAAATCTTTAGTCATTTATACATATAGAAATTAAAGTGATGTATAAGAGAAATAAAACTTTATTAAACCTGTCTGGACATCCTATTTTGGCTGGTAAACAGGAAAATTGACCAATTATTTGAATTAATCCAACAACTATTTATACAAACACAATTCAAATCAATGTTATTAAAAACATCTATTGATCATGTGTAGATTTCCTCTCCTTCTCTATGGGCAAACCTCTAAACAACCATGTTACTTCAGTTAGGAACATTCAGCACAAGCAGAGTGAAGCCAAAGCTTCTAAATCCTTCATCGTGGGTTTATCGGGAATGTCTTGATCCTCTTCAAAGTGGATCAATGCCTCCAAATGCAGCTTTGTTACATTGTTCTTTCTAAATGTGATACACAGTCAAACTACACACAATATTAAATAGAAATAGAAATCACAGACTGTGCTGCATCATTTATTCAAAGCCAGCTGTGGTGATAATGACATCCTGTGTACCACCACTTGTTTTTTTTTTTTTTTTTTTTACTTGAATTTATAAACCACCTTGGCCGGCCACCATTTCACTTGATTGAAGGTAATAAACATATCTGATCTTAGTTTACAATGAGAAAATACCTAGCTGCCACCATAACTAAAGTCAAATGGTCAGATTCATGATATTAAACTTTGTTTAAACTGATATATTGCAGTTTTACAGTGATACTGGAAGGTTAAATATATATGTTTCCTATTTGATAAATCATTTGCTAAGCAATGCCTATGGGCACATATGTCAGATTAAATTTAGTAATAATTATAAGACAGTCCTTTTTCAACTTCAAATATCTTTTACAGGGCATTAAATCAGATTCAAATACGCCAACAGTAGATCATATAACTATTATATTGTGGCATATTCATCATTCAATAAAAGCTGGAATATTCTCCTCCATCACATTTGACCAATTTTAACCCTCTGTAAAATAACGGGAGATCATTTGGTTGTAACATTACAGTTGCTGAGCTCAGTTTTTTAGATCATGTGATGACATCTTCACAATCAAGAAATCCACTGAAGCTAAATATGCCATGGTCGATCACTGGGAAAAGGGCTTAAATATCAATACAAAGTTGAACTGTTCTGGCATGATGTCAACGACATTTTAGTGTCAAATGAGAGAAGGAGATAATTTCAATGCTGAAGAATTTGTGATGAAGCTGTGTGAGTTCATATGTGCTGCTGACATCTTTCTTTTCTCTTTTGGTTGCCTGATTTCCCTTTCTTGGAGAAAGACATGACTTTTGCCATCTCCTGCTACTCTAGCTGTCGAATCACTTGATATGTAAATTAACTGAATCTTTGACCGCAGGGAGCGACAGCATACATTTCTCTACGTCTTAGAAGACGAGCAAAGTCTTAAAAACATTTTTATTTAAGTCTGAGTTCACTACAAAGCAGGTACAGTAAAGTTTGTGATCCTGACTATGTGAGCATCACATTATGTTAGAAGAGTCCAGACTAAAGGGGTGACAGAGGTCATATTTCTGATAGCCATCAGAATGAGTGACTTTAGTGTATCATCATTAAAATAACTCAGACTTCAATAAAAGTTCTGGTGTATAAGTTACCATGGTTACTCAGTGTTCAAATAAGCCACGTTGATGGAAGAGAACTCTGGCTTAAATGAGCAAGACTTATCAAGATAAGCCCAGCTTTCCCTTAATCTAGCTTCGTGGAATATCCCCCAGCTATGCAACAAAATCTACCAACTGCTGAAAAATACAGGGATTTTTTTTTCCACCTCTGCATGTCCATGCAAGACAATCCAAAAGCACCACATTTATTCTGTTCCAGTCCATCCAAATGTCAAAATAAAGCAATTAAATATTCTGCATTAATATTACTGCTTCTCTTACTAATGATGATTTCTTTTTGGGGTCAGGGAGGTTGGCACTTTATCATCCTCTGCAGGTCATCCACTCCTGTCAACTATCAAAAGCTTAATTTTTTTGCCTTTTCAACAAGTGTCTCTTTGCAGATCCAGATAAACAGTGTTGTTTTCCACTTAAATGACCTTGTTCACGTTCTCTGCTCTGAAGTCAAACACTGTGTTAGGAGCTCAGGCCTGCCTTTATGCAAACAGTGACATGGAGAACAGAAGATGAACAAAAAAGAGAAAAAAAAAACCCCAATCACAACCAGAAAAAGTCCTCAGTTCATAGCATGCTGTTTATTATCATATGTGATTGTCATCTAAATTACAATTATCAGAAAAATTATTATTTAATCATCCGCCAATGTGTTTTCCTTGTGACACTACTCATCGATCAAAACAGACACATGCTTATCAAATAACAAACACGTGCCATTCTGCTATCCACAAACTCCCAATTCTAAGCGCCGTGGTACAGAAGATCAATGTGTCAACACAACAAAGACAGGGTGGTGGCCTCCGTGCCGCATGACAAGGTGGGAAGATATTGAGTGCCTGCCCCCTGATCTTGGTGGTGGAGACAGACCCTCCGGGGAGGGAAGAGAAAACAGAAACAAAGAGATGGGGAGACAAGAGAGCTTGAGAACAGTGATAGTATAAAGTATAAAGATGAGGAGTAATGATGGGAAAAGAAGGAGACAGGGAGGACTGAGGTCTTAAGAGCACAATGTAAGAGGCAGAGAAAGGGAGTGAAGTGAGAAGAGAGAATGGTAGGCTAACAGTACTGAATGAAGGAGCGTGGGAGAAACTGTGAGAAAGTGATCCAACACTGAGAGAAACATGTTTACAAGCATGTCTATGCATTTTGAGTGCATGAGCACACTTCAAGCATCAAATTCCTAATTTTTGGGCTGTAATTTAATTCAAAATGCAAACACTCATTAAAAACAAGGCAAAATACCTTGCAACACTACCAACAAAGCTGTGTACAAAAAGCCTTTTACTATTCAGTGATTACCTGTCATCATAGCTAAATCCCAACTTTGCACATTATAAGTAACCTCTGTAGTGTTATTCCTTGCTTTGTTGCACATTATTCTCAGATTTCACAAGTGGATGAACACTAAGCAGTTGGGCGATGCATACTATAGGAAACCATGTTCAAACAACTTGAAGAATTTGCACATAAGCACTTCTCAGTTTGATTCTGCATCTGCATGCAGCAAATTTTGATTAATGTACTGACAGATACTGGAGACCATCTATTAATACAGTATGTAAAACAGAGTGCACAACTACATATTGTACATACTGCTGACTGCATTATTTATTCATGGATGCCTGTAATCACAATTTGAGTGGATCGCTTTCCTGCGCTTGTTCCTTATATCTCTGTGATGCAGGAAGTGCATTGCAGCAGAAGTAGGAATACATAACTGTGTTATATTTGAATATCCATACAGGCTTGCATCTAAGGGCTATGGGGGCTCACTCCACACAACAATACTGCATTGCGGAGGATTCCCCATGAATCCCTCTGCACTATAAGAAACAAAGACATTAAAGATGTAACTGTTCTCTATCCAACACCCTCTGTCTTTGGTTTTCACATGAACTCCCTCCCTCCTCTGGTTGCACATGCACTTTTAAGTGTGCACAGAGAGATCCTTAGATTTTTCTAGAAAAAAAAAATCGTCTTAATTGAAGAAAGTAAGGTAGTTATTACAATGGATATATGTAGGTGGAATTTACATACATATAACAAACTAGTACCATATGTAGGAATGTTCATGCGTTTGTCTTGGTGTGTGCATGTGTAATTGTCCTCCACATGTCCAGCAATGTTTGTACAACTGTCTCATTGTGCACACTATGCATGCACTGAAGCTTTGTTGTACAATTCTGTTGTGTGGACAGTATTTGCTGCATTGTGTATGCATACACTATTTGCATGTTTGCTCTACTGAAAAATAAATACTTGTGTATGCCTTTGTTTGTGTGCACATGTGCCAGTGTGTGTTTACTGAATGTGGCTGGCTTTAGATCCTGACTGTCCAGCTCTGGGGAAAAAGGAAGGGGGGACTCGGGGAGGCAAGGATAAAAATGCGCATGTCCAATCCTCTGAAGCTGATGACTGTGAGTTTGTGTGAGTGAATTTATTTATCACAGATGCCAGAGAAATTAGCATTGAAATGATTCTGGTGACAGACCAGCCCTGGATATCTCTAGTGGCAGACACCCAAAATATTTATGCTTACAGAACTCAAGGGGGAGAGTAAAAAAAGGGACAGTGATGTGAAAGAGAGAGAATGAGATCATGATGGAGAGCAAGACCATGCAGTAAAGGGGGAGATAATAAGAAAGGTAAGATTAGGTAGAATAAAATGCTAGGGCAACAAAAATTGGAAGAAATGTTGAAAAGGAGATAAAAATATGTAAGGAAAACAGGGGAAAAAAGCAAGACTGTAGAGGATGCACTCCACTGTAGAAATAGTTCAATTGTGAGTCACACTCGATAAGGAGTGTACGCCTCCTACACGAGAGGAGCACAAAAAAAGAATAACAGAGAAAAAAAATATTTTTTTTTTGTATAAGGACAAATACTGTGCACACACAAAAGATGCTGCAACTGCAACTTTATTTATAACACTTTAAAAACTACAAAGTTAAACAAAGTGCTACAATGTGCACATAACATTAAAACTATTAAAATAAATATATGAACTACATTAAAAATACAATAAACTAAAATCAGATCAAAGATTGCTGAAAGAAAGAAAAAAAAATGTTTGGAGAAGACATCAGTACAGAAGCATCTTCATGGAAGTGACAGAACAGGGAGGAAGAAAGAGACTTGGCCACAAAGAAATAGATGAACTAGGAAGAAAAGCCAGAAGTCCAGTAAAAGAAACAGGCCTGTACATAAAGTATGTGTACATTATTCTTTTATGTGCACAATATAATCCCACCAATAAACCCTAACAATGTTTCTCTAACAGTGCTAGAGAAAGAAATGGATGAAAGGATGAAGAGAAAGGGAAAGAAAAAAGAAAGGACTTTTGCCAAACACTTCTGGAGAGCACACAGAAAAACATTGTGTTGCCATGGCAATAGATACACTGGCAGCTAAGTGTTAATGTCTGCATGGAAATTGATGTGAATTTCAACTATTTATTATAAATAAATATGCCAATAGACTTTTCTCATTTACTGCACCTAAGCTTTTAAAGTCAGGGTCTGTCATCATAATTCCCCACCTTTCAACCATATTCATGAAGCTTTATTATGTTTGCAAGCATCTCAGCCGGCATCAAGGCAATCTGATAAATGGAATATGTGCTTTCACAGAAAATGAATCAAGTCAAAGTTTCTGTGAAGGTTCATAAAGCTTAACAGAATATTTGGGTATGATTCATTAATAAGAAATGAAATACCACTCTGCAGATAGTGCTTGCACTGAATTGAATTGCTATGATATTTGACTGTGACTAAACAGGCAAAGATTGCAAAACAGTATTCATTATAGAGCTCGACTGTAAGCAAATCCATAGGGGCTCTATGAAAACCTTATTAAATCATGCAATAAAGCCCCAAATGAAACATTTAGCCTCTTCATTTGTGTTGATTATTAAAGAAATCAAAAGCTTAGCTAATGCTGTTTTAGGAAAGGCGATCATGCAAGTAATTGTTCACTGTACACTGGCCAATATCATCATCCAAATTTACACTAATAAGACAATCAAGGCAACTTCTACGGAAGAATTATCCCAAAGACAAACTAAAAGTAAAAGAAAAGAGACAAAACATGTTAAATTTCCACACAATATTGCATGAAGTATGACTTCTCCAAATCAAATCAGCGATGTTTTCCTTAGGTTGTGTTGAAACGAGATAAAGCATAAGTAGTTAAGTAAACAATCCTGGCATGTAATCTTCTGATGCTGAGATGATAAAACACAAATCCCTCACAGGCTAAGAGGTATAATTTATCCCTCTGTTTACCTTCAATTTTGCAATTAAGAAGCATATTAAAAGGGATAAACATCTTGCATCGTTATTTTATATAAAAAGGCATCCATAAATAATATATTACAATAGACAAACAACTCAAGGGGATAAACAAAACAAGATGAGCTCACAATTTTTCCCTTCCATGGTGCACAACTTTGTGGATGCTGGAACAGAAGTATAAAACTGCACAAGCACAATGTAAATTTAACTCTGCTCTTTAGACAGTTTTCTATTTGTTATCTGTTCATTATGGTAATTAACCACTATCTTACGAGCTTAGGCTGAATGTGTAGTGACTCTCTCCTCTTACTGCAGTGATTGCTGCAATGCTTGGGTGCTCAGAAGAGAAGAGGATGTTTCTGGGTCACCAGCTGCCTCCGTTTTCTGCAAACACAGCACTGCTAGACCTCACCAGCTGTTTTCTCTCACCATCGCTACCCTGACGAACTTCCTCTTTTTCTGTGTGTTTTTTCCTCCCTTTTTTTTCTCTGTATGCTTTTCTACCTCGTTTCCAGATGCTTGCCTGCAGCCAGAGGAAAATTAACTGTCTCCTCTCTTAGTGCAGCCCTACTAATGCATATAATTTTGCTTGCATATTAATAATGAGACTTAGGCAAGGCTGAAATGTTACGACATATCGATCACGAGTGGGGGGGTGAGCATAGATCAAAGAAGTGGAAATACTTCCTTTGATTTGGCAGAGGTATCATCAGCAGGGGTTGAACATACAGCTCAGAGACACACGTGATTACTCTGTCCTCCAGTGGATTTAATTACCACTCTACAAACTTGCGAATAAGGTCTAGATGGAGAGGGATGGAGACAGAAATTACAAACACAGAAAAGAGAAAAAGAGGCCAGGAAAAGAGGGAACAAGAATGCAAACACAAATAGGAAGAAAGTAATTGGACAAGTGTGATAATTCTAATCCTGCAGTAGTTAAATATGCATAAATGGGTTTTAATCCATGGGGTGGCAAATGTGTAGCACTTCAGTGAATAATCCTAAGTGTGTTTTAATGTATGTCTTTTTGTTTGAGCCATTTAGACTGCATGTTGATGTTTGAAATGCTATTATGTGCTGATGTTTGAACTTATGTGGATGTAAGTGGGTTGCTGTGTTCAGGTTTGTACGACTTGGCTTTGCTTAATAATTACATGCAAGTGATAAAAAAAAACTTTATCAATTCGTGCAAGCCTGCTCTCTAAAGATAATCTTGATCAATAAGTTCCAGAGTTTCACCTAATCGCTACATAGTCTGCATGAACAATACTCTTCAATCCTTGTGTTTTGAAGATAAAAGATCAAACACAGTAAAGTAGTGGGATTACAACTTGGATGCATTCCACAAACTCAAGATGAGCCCACAATCTTTAAGTTCAATCTAAAACAAAGATCATGCTCATGACTTGCCCACATGTCAACTGCTTCACGTGCTTCTGGAAATGGATTGATTGAAAAAAGCATAACAACCTTAAGTGAAGTCTTTTAACTTTTTCACTGTACACATGCAGAGAGGAGATAGTGACATTTAAAAAGCAACACTGGAGGCCTATCTGAATTTAAAAAACAAGCAATCCCTCTCTTCAAGCAAAAATTATCATTTCACTCACACACTTTAAGCCAAAGCTGGGGAAAAATGTTAAACACACTGACAGCAGCCAATACGCCCTTGAACACACTTCACATTGAGCCACAGTTCAGTAAATCTACCGGGAGCAGTTACAGCACGCTACAGCAGCACCACCACACCATCACATGCCTCGGTTCTCCACTCTGAATAGATATTTTATCAGACTTAAACTTTTTTTTGTATCTTAGCAAGCAGGGGCCATACATTCATGTATTATTCAGTTTCTGTTGTGGTAAAAGTAAAGTCAGAGATGGTATCTTTTACATGCACACATTTTTAAATTTTCATGCATTTACAAATGAATAAGCTACTTTGTTAATTACTTTTGACCTTTTTGTTGTGCACTATTCAGTTTAGCATACCTACTTATGTGGTACCATTTGCAAAAGCACTGATTCATCTGTAGAGTTTTATTAAGATTTGTTCTTTAAAATCTTTTGTAAATATAACCCCTTCAGCTCTTTTTGTAAAGTTTTCCATGAAAGTTAGGTGTGCGCTTATGGGAGCATTTGACCTTTCTTGAAGAAGTACACTTGTGAGATCAGGCACTGATGTTGGATTAGAAGGCCTAGCTGGCATTAATTCATCCCAAAGGTATTCTACTGGGTTGGGGTCAAGACTTTGCACAGCCCAGTCAAGTTCCTCTACACCAAACTCATCCATGTCTTTACAGACTTCCCCTCCAAATTCAACGATTTGGAGGGGAAGTTCCTATACTTTAAGAAATTGTTGCTGGATATTGAGATGACAGTTGCATAAACCATGACAATTTGAAAAGCATTACCCTTCCCTAATTTACACATAAGTGTCCATCTCATCTTAAAACATCTCATTTTCATATTTTACATGCTATATATTCATTGTATTTGTCAATACCCCTCTTCAAAATTATGATTTCATATTCTAACCACTGCCACATGCCAAGGGCCTACTGACCATGGAAGAGCCAGATAGAAGTAGAGTTAAGTAAGACCACTGACAGCTTTGGCTCCAGTAAAGCTCTGAACAGAATTTCCATGGATGTAGTCATGCGCTGTGAGAACTTTTCTGTTCCTACTGAATGAAGTCCTCTGCAAAGGCAATAAGGAAGCTGTATTGTACAAAACAATAATAGAGACCAAGATTATTGCCCTGGACAATAACAGAAACAAGGGAAGTGAAAAAAAAAAGATATTCATGCGCCTCATAAGAAAATTAGAGTTGGCACAGGTCATTTCGATCAACCTACAGATGCTGGCACCATCAAAAGTGACATTGTGGCTTCGTATCTGAAAAGTAAATGTGATCTTTACCTTTTGCCATTTCCAGAATTGCAGAAAAATAACCATGTAGAGATAATGTCTTGTTCCACAGGCTGTTGGCTACTGGCAGGCTGATGGCTATGTCTATTTCCTACTGTCTTGCAGCAAACATGAAGAAGCCTCTATCTGAACATACTCTGATGTTTCTTCACTGTGTCATGTAGAGGGTGTGAAGAATGACCGTTATGTCAAGCAGCTTGTGCAGCATTTTTCTCTGGAAAATAAGACCCAGATTAGTCCACAGCACAGAACCAGAGTTTTTGATCAGTTTATTCAGCCTTTTTAAGTCTCTGGCTCTGATGGTGTTGCCCCAGCAGATGGCTGCAAACTTTGTACTTCCAGGACCAGACTTACAGAAAATATGCAACACTTGCAGACATTAAAGGATCTCAACTTCCTTAGGCAAGTTTGTTCCACTTGTTTGCACCATAACAGCTAAATGCTGCTTCTCCATCTTTAGTCTGGACTCTGGTCTGGACTAGCTGACCTGAGTCTTTGTATGTAAGAGCTCTGCTAGGTTTATATTCTCTGACCATATCACAGATGATTTCTGGGCTCAAACTGTTCTGGGAATTGTAAACGATCAGAAGGGGTTTAAAATCTATTCTGTGACTGACTGGAAACCAGTGTAAACATTTCAAAACTGGTGTGATGTGTTCAGATCTCTTAGTACTTGTTAAAACTCCAGCAGCAGCATCTGGATGAAATGCAGAGGTTTAATGCTCTTTTTAGGAAGTCCTGTTAAAAGACCATTACAGTAATCCAGCCTCCTGGAGATGAATGCATGGAGGAGTTTCTCCTGGTCTTTCTGGGAGACTAAACTTTTAATTAGAAAAAATAAAAAGCCTCTTAGTGAAGCTCTGATGTGGCTGCTGAAAGTCATGTCTGAGTTTATCAACACTCCAAGGTTACAAACTTGGTCGGTGATTTTAAGAGGTGGAAAGAGTCAACTTTAGGTTCTTAGGGTCCACATCAGTGAGGACCTCACCTGGACTCATCACACTGACTTTATTACAAAGTCAGCCAGACAGAGGCTCTTCTTCCTCCGCAGGCTACGGAGGCTCAACATGGACTCAAGGATACTCTGCAACTTTTATAAATGCACCACAGAGAGCATCCTGACTGGCTGCATCTGCCTGGTACAGAAGCTGCACCATCCTCCATCGCAAGGCTCTACAGAGGGTGGTGAAAACTGCTCAGCACATCACCGAGACGGTCCTGTCATTCATGGAGGACCTCTACACCCAGCAGTGTAGGAGGAAGGCCACCAAAATCATTAAGGACCCCAGCCACCCCAGTTACAAACTGTTTTGTCTGCTAATGTCTGGCTGACGGTTTTACAGCTTTCAAGCCCGTCCCACCAGGCTCAGGGACAGCTTCATACCACAGGCCATAAGACTTCTAAATGCTGTCAGCACCAACGCCACCTTAAAATAAAAGCATCTTCTTATTGCTTATTATTTATTTTATTGTATAACTTATTTGTAGCATTCTTGCTTTTTGTGTTTAACTATTTTCACATGGTTTGTATTCTTTTTAGCATTGTTAGGACAGCCTAGGATCTAAGAATTTCACTGCCAATGATTATTGATGTAATTGTTGTGCAATGACAATAAATTCAGTCATTCATTCTACTCAACTACATATCCATCACTGATACACCCCACAACTGCAGAGTAATCCCAGTATGGTCAAAGAACTCAAGAGTTATCTTGAAAGTCTGAGGTGTACAGTGTGAAGTAAAATGATAGAGTACGTGATAAAGTACAGTCCCTGTGTTGCTGGACACCTTCTCATTAACACAACCTTCGAGTCTTACAAACTGTGGTTGGTCTAAGCGGTCATAAATACAGGTAGTGGTGGACGTATCTACCTGTAATTTATGGAGCTTCTCACATAACAGAGCAACTGAATTGTATTAAAAGCACTTGAGAAATCAAAAACACGATCCTCATCGTGCTGCCTGATTTGTCCAGATGAAAGTGGGCTCATTGTCTGAAGTTGTCTTCAACCCCAAGTCCATTACAATAAGCAAACTGCGGTTAACACTTGTCCGACTCACCATCCCATTATAGAATAACCTGGTGGTGAGCAACATGCCCCTGTCATCAGCACATTTTCATACAGAAGTGACTTGGGAACTGTGAGACAGGGGAGAAGATCCTAACTATCCTGGGAATATCATGGCAAATTGTGTCCCACGTTGACCCTCCAGCAGTTTCACACTATTCTGGTATAATCACTTCTGCAACATGAGGGATGACCATATTCCAAAAGACATCCAGTATGCAGAGCTGGCATCTAGAAAAAAACCCTGAGCTGCATCGATGGATGTCTGCACAACAGACATGACAAGGTGAAGAAGCACACTGACCTAACACCTCAAGACAAAGAAAGGGAAAGTGATGAACACAGCAGCAGACAAGCAGAGAGAAGGACAATAAGACCATAGACCACAGACATACTGTATGTAACCTTTGCTATTCAAGTAGCCTCTCTCACATTGGTTTCTTCAACCATAAGAGATGCTGCAGCAGAGCAGAAAAACAAGATAAAGGTGTATCACCCATAGTCAATCACTGAGAAAAGCCTAAAGTGTTGTTCATTGTCAATCAATAAAAAATATCACAATCTTGCAAATTTTAAGACAAACTAGCTGCCCCACAAGGTAATAAACAATATGGAGCCTGCAGTAAATCTGTGATAGCAAAAAATATCATAGCAACTACTCTGAAAATAAATAAGATCATCAAAAAGAACTAATCTAAGATCCTTTACTATAACATAAGTAATGTTAAGGACAATGGACATGACAGTAGAAATTATATAAGACACAAAGAATAGGAAGTAACAGAACGGAGTGGATGAGGAAAGGTTAGAATTAGAGAAAGACACAGGGGATGAAAGTCAAAACCATGCAAGCTCTGTCACGATAACATCCACACTTTCATCAGCTCACTTCACCTCTTAAAGTCTAGTCTCAGTGATTACATGGCTCTTTTTTCATGAAAGTGCCACCATTTAAAAAAAGCTCCCGATTCTGCTCTAGGAATCATTTCTAATTTATTCTCACCAGTCCTGATCTGCCAACCACAGCTATTATAGGAAATTCAGGCTGATATGCTGTCAGAAGCCAGAGAAAACGATGTCATCCACAGCAATAAGCTTGTAATAAGTACCCTCAAATTATTTCCCAAGGACTAAGTAACTTTCCCCGAATCTTCCAATTTGGCCTCTGGCACCCTTTTGCAACTTGTAAAATGAAAATGCTTTTTATCATAACTACAGTTATGCATATAGCATTTAATATGCTGAATTTAGGCATCATATGCCTCTCTTGATTAACATACAAAATGATTACTTAACTCTGCTCATGTAAAAAGACCACTCTCTCAAGTAGACATTTTCTGCAACATCTGAATAATACATCTGCAGGTACATGCGGTATGTGGTGTTCACATGCACACGGTCGGCATATAATGTACAGCAAGCATTTAATTATTGAATATGCCTGCTTGGTATTTACAGTCACCTCTTATTCTCATGAGGATTAATCGGGTGTATTTGTAGAAGGAGAGCTTGAGTAAAAGAGGACAAGAGAAGGAGGAATGCACTTGCTTGTATTTAGGGTGACTGGCTGTAGTTAAACTGACATTTTGTTGAGTTGTGCACTTTTCAAAAGCCCCGTGGGGGTGCAAGGGGCATGCCCAACCATGCCAGCCTACTCTGTGCAGTCACAGTGTATCTTGACAGTAAGTATAACAGACAGAACAGCCCATGCGCCCAAACACATTATACTCTTCCCTTTCTAACACTCAAACTAAAAAAAAGAAGAAGAAAAAAAAAGCATCATTATCATCATACCTGACAAACACAGAGCACATCATGATAATCCAACATGAAAATATTCCCACATACACACCTTCATCTGCAGCACTGTAAGATTACAAAAATTGGGCCCTTCATGTCTTCTGGAAGATCTTTGATGATCCAAACATGCTTATAATCCCCACATAATTATAGCTTTGTAGCATAAGTACAGCCAGTTCTCCGTGTTCTGCATATGACCCACAACTTTCTGGACTTTGAACTGGCACATGGATTTAGGAAGATGCAAGGCTGGGTGAGTAGGAATAACTGCAAATGGATGTGACTGGACAAGACAGTGTTAATGTAGGGACTGAGTGAGATTATTGTATGTTTTAAAGTCTGACACACTGTTATAGAATCATCTTGGGTGGATTTAGAGCTGAAAAGCTACAAGGTGCTTTCACTCCCAGTAATACACATAAGGTTAAAATTCTGAGTGAAAAATAACACTGCTTGATGCAGAGAATATACAACACACCTCCTAATCAGACAGTCAGCTGTCTTGGGGTGCTAAAGGGGATAGTAGTATGGGTTGATTATTTCACACTGACAGAACCACTAAAGCTAAAATGTCAGCACAGTCAGGGGAGCAGAAAAACACAAAGAGGAGAATGAAGAGAGAGAGAGAGAGAGGCGGGGGGGTAACATGTCAACTAAAATTCACAATACTTCCAAGCACACACTGGTGTTAATATTAGCAAAACTGCCAACATTCCTTCATTTGCTGGGTGATTCAATAACTGTCTCACACCATCACACTGCGCAAAACCAACTTCAAAACCATCCCATTCTTTATGAAAACAATTATTACATGAATAATGGCTAATACTGGAAAAAACAAGCATAGTGAAACACCTCAGCAGCAGTTGCCCTTTTGTTTATGGTCATCCACACACACACACATACCCCTCTCCTAATCAAACAGCTTTAATATCTATTGAGTTGCATCTCATTTCCTTTGATCAATAATCTCAATAATCATCTAGCAATTATTAGCACATTACAGACAGAAAACAACATCAAATTAAAATTAAATGCAGAACATTTATATTTCCTTAATAGGAATGTGTGTCTGCAAATGCTAAGAATTTATGGTAATTTTTAACTTAAAAAAAAAAAGTCACAAAGTGTTTGGGAAAAAACAAAAAAAGCATTAAGTGCTTTTTATACAACCACCAAACAAATTAATCCCTTAATCTTAATCCTTTCCTTTAAAATAAAATAGCCTGTTGGTATTTATAAAAAAACGCTTGAAGAATTAATTAACTACACAAATGACATGAAAAAGAAAAATTCATAGTGTTGCACATCAAATTAATTAAACTGTCTGACACTTGAGTGTCCTCACCTTTTGTTTCTGCATGTCCAGTTCACCCCATTTTGTTTGTTTGGTTTGTTTTTTAGACATTAATTGTGACCTTTGAATTTAGTAAATTACCTTACCCTTACACACACATCATTTTAGCTTCTTCTACAGACCAATTAGCATCTTCCTTCCTTTGAAATTCTCCACAGATATGCTGAAATGCATCATTCCCACACTGTTAAAGCCACACTCACTTTTAAAGCAAGTATTTTATGTTTGAAGTGTTGCTGTCATTAGACCAGTTTCAAATGCAAATGTTGGGTAACACCCAACTCTGTACTAGATAGTTTCTTATAAATATCTCAGACACAAACTGTGTCTGGGATCAAACTGCTAATTCCTCTACTAGACTTCAACATAATTTATGTAGTTATGGCCTGAGAGGTGTCTGAATGACTATGTTAATATTTGATTGAACATAAGTAGAGGACAAAATGTGCAGAAACCTTCCCAAACCAGGCCACTGACAAAATCTTAAGTCTGGTACACAGAAAGGATGTTTTTTAATCTTATGAGATTTTTTTATCTGGTCAAGACCTCACAAGTGAAGATAAAAAAATCAGGCATTTAACAGTTTTGATCGTACTGTGTGTGATGTGCTCCGATAATCTAATCACAGAACAACACACACATAACGATTCTGTCCCGCAACTGATCTACAATCTAGTCCTCCGAGCCGGCATCTCATGTGACCAAACATGATCTAACAAAAACGTAGAAGAAGAACTATAGCATAAAAAATGAAGAAGAAACATAGTAACAACCGGAAAACACAACACACGGCATGAAAGGGGATATATAGGTCGAGGGAATGATGGTGGTCTTGTTAACAGAAAAAGCCAGACAGACTGAAGATGGCGTGAACACGGACTTTATTTACTTCCTTGTTCCCCAGTCAGGTCGCTCTCTGATTGGCTACATTCTGGCCCACATCACCATCAAGGGGTGTCAAACTCCGGTCCTCAATGGCCGCTATACTGCAGGTTTCAGTTATTTCTTTGCTCCAACACACCTGAATAAAATCAAATAGATCCAACAGCTTCTAGTCAACTTCTTCACAATAACCCATTAATTTCAGTCAGGTGTGTTAGATCTGGGAAACATGTTCAATATTTCCGATTGTCGGCTACAACCCGTTTCGGAGCGGATTATCGGGACAAATCTGCTCGTAACACACCTCAGACCAAATGATAATTGTACAGAAAAATCTTATAAGAATCTGGATAATCGGTCGTTTGCCGTCCGTGGTCGGAAAGAGGCAAAATCAGGACAAAAACATTGCCCTATAAAATTCTGGCACATGGTCTCAAAATGTTTGTCATGATCATGGTTTGTGCAATGTTTTTGGTTTATGTCCTGCCTTTGTGTTCGTGGTCATGTTTAGTTCAGTGTTGCTCTTGGCTTCTGCTCGTTCATTCACCTCACCTGTGTCTAGTTCCTCTGTGTATTTATACTCCTTGGTTTCAGGTGTCCTTTGTCACATCACGATGTCATGGTTTTTGATGAGGACCCAAATGCAGGACAGAGAGGCAGGAGGTGGACTTAATGCAGGTAAAAGGGTTTTATCCATGAACCTGAAACTCAGGAACCACATGACAGGGAAATACAACAAGGAACAGGACGGGGGAAACATAACCCAAAAACGTGCCACAAACCATCATGTCGTGATCATGACACTGTTTGCAATATGCGACTAAATAGATGCTTCAAAGACCTCCAGCTTCGTGCAACAGCATGGTCTATAGGATATATGTGTTTATTACCATCTTTAATTTAGAAGTTCTTTTTTCCTTTAAAGAACATCTGTTTGAAGTCAAATAAACAATGTACCATTTCAGGTTTTTAGTCCCACAGCAACATTTTAGTACGTCTAAAGGCCTGACTAAAATATATAACAGATAATTAAACCAAAAAAAGGTAGTGATATTTTAAGGACTAAAGTTGGAGCAGCGAAAGCTTAGGACTACTTGGCAGATACAGTGCAGAAAAGGGGGCATTACTTAAAATAAAATTTAAAAAAAAAAGTTGAGTAAACTTAAAATAGCATGCCAGCCAGCTGCAAAGGTTTTTAAGTAAACTCAACTAAAAAGTGTAAAGGGGAGTAAACTCAACATCTGTTATGTTAACCTAAACTAAATTGGAATGGGACTAAATTTAAACTTTAATTAAAATTTAACTGTCTCATCTCTAATCAAACCACCACAAGCACTGCTGAAAATCTCTTTCCATATGGTAGCTGACTGGAAACCCTCATTTTTACACCTGTGCTTTGGTGCACAGCCAACAGTAGAAGTAAATAAACTGTTTGCAAAGCTTTTATTACTAAAATTCCAAATATTGTTGTTAAAAAGACAAAAAAAAAAAAAAAAAGGTTTAAAATATATTGAATTTAATTAGAACTGGACTATTTAATTTACACTGTACTTGTTTATTTTTTTCTTTTATCCGGCCCTGTTTTGTGCTTTAAAATGTGTCCCAAACTGTGACAGTGTGCAAACGTAATGTGGCCAATTAACTATGCTGACATTAATGTAAGAAACTGTGGCATTAATGTCAGTCAGCAGGTGCCAGTCAAAGCACATTAACATTTCCGCTGCTCGAGCCGCACTTACAACAGCAGCACTGATCTGGATCTTACAATGAATGCATTAGGTGAACTGTCCAGCTTGACATGAAGAAACAAGGCAGGTTCATCCATCACAACAAAAAATAACAGAAGCCATGGGACCTGCTCTGGAGCCAGATGGATGAGCTGTGCTATGCTGTCAACAAGAGCTTTTATTATCGGCTGATGAGAAATAAAGCCCAGCTCATTGGAAGACAGATAATGTGCAGGGTGATTTGATCTCAGTGTGATCAAAGCCTTCACTTTAATACAGTGAAGCGAGGCAACCCATCTACGATGGGAGCACTTTCCTTGCATGTGTGAGAGAACTTTGAAGCAGAAAAATAAATGGATTCATTGAATGTGAATGCAGTGAATGCATATACTTTACCCATATGTCTAAACACGGTTCAATCAACCAACTTGAGATGCATTATTATAATTGTTTTAGTGTCTCTTAATTTTTTGGTCTGTACCATTTCATTTTCCACATTTAGCACTCACCAGTGCCCACTAAAATTAAATTAACATAGATCTGTACTGGTGGAAATATATTAACCATTAACTGCTCAGCAGTTCTTAGACCTGCACCTAAACTTTATTTAAAGCACCTTTCCTTTCAAAACACTGGTATAAATCAGTGGATATTAAACTCCTTTCATGAATGGAAATCTAACTTAAAACTTTCTGCAGGGCAGTGAAATATATCTTTAATGTCAGAAAATGGGGTCAATACAGTAAGAATTGTTGTTTTTGAATAGATAGAAATTAAATTTAAATGAGATGACTGATTGCCTTCCCATGTCAGTAAAATAAATTTAAAAAGACTTCTATAGCTTATTTATCACATAACTTCTCAGTACAAATAAAGTAAATTCACATTGCTGAGTTACAAGACTGTTCTGGACTCTTTCTCTCTTTCTTAACCAGTCTGATGATAATATATTGTCATTCATTCGTATCTACCATTAGTTTATTCTGTGCAGGTTTGCAGGGAGTACAAGACCTTATTCAAGAGGCAGGGTACACCCTGAACAGGTCTGATGGGTTTATGCAAAGGCAGACAATAGGACCTTGGTCTGCATCAGAACAATGACTTGGACAAATATACATATATATATATATATATATATATATAATCTTCCACCACTTTACAACACAGCAACAAAACACAGAGGAGGTGGTTAAAGCGCGGTGTGTAATGTCAGTCAGTAATGTCAAGTAGTAGAACCCGAGGACGAGGAGAGTCCTTCAAGCCACATCTGATGCTGCAAATTAACCTAGTCTAAAAACCCAGTCTGGACCAGAATAGGGCTGCATATTATTTGAAAAAAATAAAAATAAAAATAATGCAATACACATCGTTTTTGGTGACAAGACAGCAATGGATACAAATACACTTCCAGTAAAAAATTTTGGACAGACTCTCCCACTGGATTTAATGGGAAAAGTGACCAGACTTTTAACTGGTACTGTACAAGACAATTCAATAACCAATTCCTTTAATATGAAGTGCTAATTCCACATCCCACTTCTACTTAGTCATAGAACAAGCAAAACTCCCTCTAACTGGAATGCAGCTGTCATTAAAACACCTGAGCTCATCATATTTCAGTCAAAATGTCTTTGCAATAATCAAGTGTATTTTAATATGGCAAAAATTAATTTGTGTATTTTCTGTATATTATGCAGCCCTAGTTCACTTCCATTTTCTATTCATTTTATTTATTTTTATTATGTTTTTATTTCTTTATATTTAGCAAATAACTATCTTACCATGCACCATTGTAACACTAAATATTTTGGTGCACTAGCAAAACTAAGCCGTTCATTTCTAGCAGCTCTCAAAGTGTTATTCACAGAGCATCAACACTGTGACACAGACTATTAAGATATCCATTACACCTCTCATTGTGTGGTCACAGTTGACAAAAAGAAAAAAAAGAAAGTTGCTTGCTTTGATCTATGCCACAGTTGTGTGATCTTTTTCAAAGAACATCAATCATAAATGCATTATATCTACCAAAATGCTCAAGAACATTAAGAACTCATTAGGCCAAAGAAGATTATGCTAAATACACTAACCTTCTGTCCCCCCTCCTTCCAAAAAAAAAAGAAAATTACAAGAAAGAAGACACTGCAGCCTTTGATTCCTGGCTGTATCAATAATGGAATAATACCAGCAGGAGCTGCACTATTTTACTCAGTTGTACCTTCAAATTTCAATTATACTGTTCAAGATACAGTTTGCAAATGTCCGTGCAAATGTTCTTCAGCAACCCAAGATCTGACTTTTGTCAGCACATAAAAACAAGAATCAGTGAGTCTGCAGTCAAGTGTTTGCAAAACCACCATAAACATGGAATCTTTGACATTAACAGAACAATTTATTCTGCAAGGTTTAATCTAGTCAGAGCAAGTTGAACTGTGGAAAAATGGCTTTAAAAATATTTTTTAAAAAGTACACTTTGGATAATGTTTGTCAGAATTGTAAGAAATGAACAGTGTAGCTAGCCAAATTTATTGAATATGTACATAACATGTAACGTTTGTGATTACTTAACTAGAATTATCCATCCTCTTCAGTAAGCATCTATTCTTTCAACTCATGACTTCCTTATTTCTACTGAAATGGGTCACGGTTGCCGTGTAGAATAAAAGTAAAATACCTTGATTTTAAGAATTTATGTCAAGTCAGTCTATTAATTGTGAATAATCGTGAACATTTAACTCTCAATTCTGACAGGAAGTGAGGGCATTTCTGACATTACTAAACTCAAATCAGTGGTATAAGAGGGCAAATCTTAACATTGTGGTTTTTTTAGCAAATATGAACTGTCTTAAATGTTGGGCAAGGAAAAGAAACCTGGTCCAATCCCCTTCAGTGTTCACTGTACAAAGACATTGCTGGGCTATGACCACCTTAAATTTAATAGACTAGTTTGATGCTTCAACAAGCACAATAGACTGAAGAGTGGCAACAACATTGCTGACCAAGTGTCCAATTTGTGCTTCTTTCTCTTGTTCTATTCTTTATACCATAGCCAAGAGGTGTATATGTGGGCATAATAGCTACACACTGCAGAGCATGCGCTTGCACACACACACACACAAACACGCACACACACACACAGGTCTTAGACTCCAGAGACCCAGAGTGCCCTTTCTCTCTCCCACTTTTTCTAATCCTGGCAATTAGCGAGAAATAATTAATGATAAAAAGTGAAAAAGTTGAGGGCGGAGAGCCTTGAAGATAGAGTTCTGCACCGTAAGCATTCAATTTCCCCTCACAAGGTCCTCAAGGTCCACTGCTCTCTGGCTCTGATCCTCATACAGCTACTGGAGAGGACTTGAACAAAGGCCTCTTTGATATCAGCCCACCCTCCCTCACTCAGTTCTATAGACTCACTACACCTTATATCTCCGCTCATTTGTCTTTTCCTGCTTTCTCATTGTCTCACATACATTCATTAAACAACTTATTCTGGTTGTATTATTCTCTGTCTCATTGATTTCACCCAATCAGCATCAAGGCTGCAGCATACATTTGTACAGGGCCACAACCAAAAGGGTTGAATGTGTAAGCATTTTATTAAAGTATGCAAGGTTAGATGTTTACCTCATCACATTTGAGTGAGAGGTTCATATAAACCTCAAACTCCCCTAAATATACTGAATCTGGAAATGATCCATTAGGTTTTAATGTTCTCCAAAACTGTAGCAGTCTGTGACAGATTAAATTTTAAAAAAGGATAAGGACAGAGAAGAGGAAGCTGGTGAGGAAGGAGAATCAAAGTGGCGTTTCAAACACGACAATGATGACAAAAAAATAGGAAGCAAGAGAACAAATGTATCTGAAGAATATATTGAATTTTCAACCACAAATGCATGCACTCTGTTACCATGTCAACGAATATTGCAGCTAAAACGTTTATATTTCTCTATGAGAGCAGAAAAAAGACTTCAAGGGGCCCACACACAAACCTTTAAACTTAGCCTTAAACTTCCATTTTTCACTAGTTTGATGAGAAATTGTACAAAAAGAGTAACAGATATGTGTAGACGCAGCCAACTAAAGCAGCATTGGTGAGTCCTGAAATTCCTCAAAAGGCTATGCAAGACATCTGCTGCGCTCCACCAGATAAGACTGTTTGATTGCCTCCTTGTGAAATTAATAAGAATGGCCATTAACAATCTGACATAAATAGGAAGTCAGTTGGTGTGTAGCTGTGAAAGGATGTGTGCAGCGGCTGAACCTTGATAAAACAGTGCAGCAATGGTGCTGTGATGAGGAGGCTGTGACCTTGTGAAGACACTCCAGGGATACATACAAGCGTAATGTGGATTTGTGATCAGACTTGAGAGAAATCTCAATGTCACTTAAGGCTAGAGAAACTACAACATGATCTTTTTAAAAGTGTTCTTCTTAAAAGTGCATTTTTTATCTAGGTTTTACCCTAAATAAAAAATATGTATATGTGGCTCAGTGCATTACTGCAGCTATGTATATATGTATGCATGTCTGGCTCCGCAGTTACACTGAGCAGACAAGCCACTGAGGAGTAAGTGATTAAGAAGCCAGTGTAGGAGACGAAAAAAGACTTTCCTGAGCACTTCTGCCCCCTGGTGGAGGTTTGCAGGATACCCCGCTGTACTGTGCAAAGAGGTCTGTAGCAGAGCTACAGCAGAAGGGACTGGTATAACAGTCAGGGGGTTTCTGCTTATTGCACCACCACAGCCTCCTAAAGGGTGGCTTTGATCTTTGCATACATTTGAATTCCAACGAGGCCAAAAATACCAAAGGGTGATAGAGCTTATTCATTCATAAATGCAGAAACTGGGATTAGATCTTAAATTACAGAGAGACTAGACATCATTTCATAATACTCCTTCAGCAAATTGTGTTTCATTTGGCAGATATTTCAAATACTCTCACACTTCAGAGTAATGGTTAACTTGCCAACAGCAGTGATAATTCAGCACAGTCTTGAATTATAGAGATACAGCAATCCTGTGAGCAGCTTGTTAGCCACAGCTGTTTATTTAATCTTTTTTTAAAAATCACTGCATACTTTAAGATGCAAGATGACTGATTATTCTGAATCAAAGATGAGATGGAAAAGATTATCACGGTATTAAAAATGCTTGAAAAGGTATTTGATCTGGTAGATTTGACTGAGCATTGTGTGTAGTTTACCCAATTGTCCAGCAGATGGCATCAGCAGTTAGTTCAGCGTACTGTAGGGCAGGGGTGTGCAAGCACCCTGCTGTTGCCTGTCCTTTAGGTCAGTGCCTACAGTAAGGGAACTGCAACACCATGTTTTCTCATTTGACCAAACGCCTCAAGTTTCTGATTTAAACAATATGTCAAATCCAGGCATTTTTCCATTACTGAATCGGTCTCTGCTAATTCTTCCAGCCCATTCAACTACAAACCCTCCCAGACACTTACACACAAATGCTTCCCTGTCAAAATGCCTTTGACATAGCAGCACAGCAGTTAGCTTTCTTGTGAAGGGAAGACAAAATGAAATAGATCATTAATACAGAAGCTAAGGAGCATGGAATAACTTGTCTGTGGAATCAATAGAAACATCAGAAAGTGGAACAGGAAGATTAGATATTGAGTTAGGTAATGGGGTGGGGTGAGAAGAAATTACATTTAGCTACCGGTGTTTTCACCTAGCCCTTCTCATATGGTCTGAATGGGAAAGAGGCCTACATTTATAATTTGACTTAAGAAATGCATAGACATAATAGGGGAAAAATAAAAAAAATTAAAAAATTATTAATAATATGTTAATCATTTAGATCATTTCTGTTTTATAAGCATTTATCCATAAGTTCATCCAGTTGTAAGAAAGCAAAACCAAAATGCCAAAAGACAAACGACCTAATGTAAATTATTTCAGATGTTTAAAGTAACCGTCTGATTTTGGTGTACTCGTAAAACTGATGATTAAAAACAGAGAGTTTGGTCTGATTTGCTCAATCCTGGAGCAAGCGGCAATGCAGCTTGGCTTATTTGTATGATTTATATTTTAAAATAAACAATAATAATACATGTATTATTTACTTCAAAAGAACACATGGATGTAAATATACATTATGGGATGTCGTGTCACTAAACTGATTGTTTTGAAATCAACATGTTGCAGTAGGTGGCCAGTACAATGGTATAATAATGGCCCATGCTTGGACTTTGGGAAGGATAATAAACTTAAAATCAAATTAAATTTAAAAGGAATGCTGATGCCATCACTAAAGTATGAAATTACAATGCTACTGCACTCCTAATATACAGTATCCTGGAATGTGAGAGCTGTAACAGCCACTGCAATCACATAGTCACTTTATACTTCCAAAGTTTTAATCACTCCACCAAACAAATATTACATAGTAGGCAAGATTTATCAAGTGCCCACTTTTCCTAAAATTTAAGATCCCATATATCCCATATCTCCACAGTCTGAGTCCTAACCCATCCTCTGGGTTGACAATGCTCTCCCCCACAGAGCCAGGGTCATCACAGTTACTCCAGAATTTGGGAGTAGAAAGGATAAAATGACCTGCTGTGAGTCCAGACCTCAACCCAACAGAACACATCTGAGATCAGCTTATGTGGGTCGTACATGCTAGTGTGACCAAAACAACCAAACTGGTTGACTCTCAACAACTCCTAGTTGAGAAATGGGATGTCATCGAACAGCTAAATGTGACCAGACGGGTGACCAGCATGAGGAGGTAAAGGTGACTCATCAGGCTTTCAAATGATGTATAACACAAAATGGTATTACTGAAGGTGAACAATAATAAACCAAACAACAATGTCCTTACTTTTTGTGCCAAGGGTGCATCCGTCCATGCAAGAGTTATAGTAAATGCTTTTGAATTCATATTGCATGTGTATATTTGCCCTCTTTTTACTACAATGTATTACACTGGATACTATATTTGTATAGTCTCTCATTTTACCTGTAGTTGTTCACAAATCACAAAACAAACCTGTAAAATTCTGTTTCCACAAAAACTTAATTAAAACTTAGTAAAAATCAATCACCAAACGTGGAAATATGTGAATATAAAATGTGTAAATAACAATTAACTCTAAACATGTTGCCATACAATTATTAGGGTAATGGAGTAAAGAAAAAAAATAATTAAATTAACCTAATAAACTAAAGTGAACTGCAAGTAACTTAAATTTTAAGTAAATTAAAAGTCATACTTGGAATTTTATGCTCTTGGTAGGGAAACTCTTCAAAGTAGACTTCCTGGAAAGAAATCTGCGTCAGTTGTCGTCATCCTGTTGCTCCATTAGTTTTCATCCGTCAGCTGTCCCCTGAATAAACAAACATCGTCATTTTAGTTCCTTTAACATTTCTACAAACTTTAATAATTTAAACGTACTAATTTTCTAACTTACTAATTAAACTATCCCCCGTTGTATTTGCGGCATTTTCTATACTTTGACTAGCAGCTAGCAAACGCCTAGCATTAGCCGTTAGCAACAGTTAGCTTGACGTTTCATGGACGTTTGATGCTAGCAGCTAGCTAAGTTTGCTTACTATAATATTTACGGTTGGTTTAACTAAAACTTTGCGAGATAGTACGTATTGTATGTGGTCGCTTTTACAGTTAAAAAATATTTTAAAAGAAGCTAATTTCAGAGAAGTTCGTTCAAGCACTTGCGTCAAAGTGATTTGGTTTTTACACAGGTGTGCAGCATTACATCATTAAGCCAATACATGAGCATGCCTTTGCAGATAGATAGATAGATAGATAGATAGATAGATAGATAGATAGATAGATAGATAGATAGATAGATAGATAGCGAAATAACATTTCCTAGTAAATAGTATTGTACTGAATTAATATGGAAATTATTACAGGTCTGCTACTTTTTCAGTAATCCTTGAAATGAGATTTGATGTAACCAACCAAAAATTTGTTGTATACAGGACAGCAAGACATAAGATTAATTTTGACTCATTTTGTGCAGGTTTAATCATAAAATATAGCACACAGGAGTAAAATAAAAGGGGAAAAAAAGGTAAATAAAAAAAGGGGTCTTCAAAGGACCAACATAAACTTCAAAATAAAACAGGAAACAACTCAACTAGAAAAAAGTGATAAGTCAAGACACATGGAATTTCACTCTAATATTTGCTCAAGATCTGTGTGCTTTGTTGGACTGGGTTACTGTGAACTTATTCCACTTTTAAAATGCATCCATCCATTTTCTATACTCCTGTTGAGGGGAAGCTGGAGCCTGTCCCAGCAATTAGCAGGCAAGAGACAGGTACACTACCGTTCAAAAGTTTGGGGTCACTTCCCTATTGAATCCCATGGCAAAGTGACCCCAAACTTTTGAACAGTAGTGTAAATCTGGATTTTTGATGCACTGAATGAAGTAATTCAGTAATAATTATAAAACAGGCTCAACAGACACAGCCAAAATAAACTCTGCTGTCAGCAGTGTGACTGGTATTTATTACTGCACATCTGAACAAAACAGGAAGCCTTAGTTTTAAGATGGCAGGGAACTCCTGTTGTTTAAACATCAACACAAAAACTTAAATCTAGCAGCTGGCAGACATAAATCACTTACCCAAAAACCAGTAACATTGCTCCACATACAGAATCCACCAGCTCTACATTTTCTCCCTCTTATAATACCTGATAGTACCTTCATTTTACCTGCTTGCAGCACCTGAGGACTCAGAGTAACATCTGTCTCCGCCCTAGCAGCTGTCTCCCTCCTCTCCTCTTTATTGAGCCTCATCACCTTTGTTTCTGTGTAGATTCTCTGATGTTTAATGAAGTTTGTTGGCTTCACACACACATCAAATATCTCCTTAAATAAATATCCTTAAATATCTCCACTCATCACTGCGTGTCGGACTGATCACTGAGCAGCGCGCAGCTGCGACGCGACGCTGCGCCTTGTTTTGTATATGCAGGCAGAAAAAGACTTCCAACCTATTCTGAAAGTTCAGTTATATAAATGTTGGTATAGGAGGAATACATTTCACTATTGATCCGCACATCACTATTATTTATTCCTCTCGGATCTATAAAAAAAATGAGAGTAAGGAGCTTAATCTGGAAATCAAAAAATATTAAAGCATTTGGAGCGAGGCAAATGTTATGTTGCTTTGTTTCAAAGCAACCTGATAGTTGGACAGAGATGTAGCCTTTATTAGTCCATCCTGTCAGAGTGTCATGGTTGTGGAAGCTTCAGTAACATTTTACATATGGACATTAAAAAAATTACAAATGATCAGAATCAATGCTGTTAAAGGGAAGCTTAGATACGACTGATAAGAACCGAACTTCTAACCCATCTAAAGAGTTGATGTTGATTTCTATCAGTATCACATCATGGGATAATCATTGCAAGGTGGCCTGGAAGTCCTTGACATAATTTGTTTGTGATATAAACATGTTTGGCCAGGTTCTTGTGACAAAGTCGCTCCCTTGTCGCCTGTTAAACCTTGGCCAATCAGTGGTCTGCGGTCTACGGAGGTCGCATTTTCAGCTCCAATCAGCTTATTTGGAAACCCAACCAAGTATGCTGTAAAAGTACCTGGTACCAGGTGGTATTACATACCCTCAAAAAGCATGTTGAGTCAAGTCAAGGTGAGCTGAGTAGTCAGTATAGTCGCTAGTGGAAAAGGACTATAAGACACAGTGGATTGGAGAAGTTGAAAATGGATATTCCCTTTTGGTAATTACAAAGATTATGACAACCGGAGCTGAATATTTTGTAGTATTCACTCACTGCAAAGTGAAACAAAGATGGATAAATCCCAATAATGCTTCTATCAGGGGTTGATCATCACTATGATGCATGCACTTTTTAGATTTGTTTTCCTTTTTTATGGCTCCTGTGTATGAAATACGTGAAAATAAAAATACGTTTTTGATCCCAAAGGGAAACTGCAATGTAAAACATTTCAAACTCCACTAGCAACTCCACTTTTTTATCCATGCCTTTTTCTGTTGAGTGTATACAGTAAATTTAATTCTTCTTCTTCTTCTTTTTTAAGGCCACAGCGTGAATGCAGCATAACCACTCCTGTACCAGTGCGCGCCTCTCCAGTGAGGTGACGCGAGTTAGGAGTGTGCACGCGAGCACGTGCCTGTGAGTGGGCATCAGTGAAAAGGGGGGAGGGGTTGCACCCGGCGTCGCATGTCTTTCGGTCTCGAGCATCAGAGCAGATAGATTAAACTAAAGCGATTAAACGTGGGGTGGGCTGAACGTCAGTGAGAAGGTGGCTGGCCTGGATATGTGAATGGATTAGGAAAAGATGAGCCAACGTGAAAGAATGAATGAGGAAAGAATGAATGAACTCATTCCTGCATTTTTCTTTCTTTTTTTACCCCCTAGTCAAACTCTATTAAATCTTTAAATTTGTTACTAAAAGTTTTTTTTTTTTTTTAATGAAAGCAAGTTATTGATGAGAAATATATGCAGTTTCTTTGTTGTAAAGCCCATCTATGAATCTATGTAATCTTGCTGGACCTGACCAGAGGGGACAGAAGAAAAAAGGACGACAGCAAAAAGAAGCAAAAGGGAAAAAAGAGAGAGGAGACAAAAACACCACAGACAGAAAGCAACGACCCTACAATCCACACCATCACCAGACAACAAACTGTTACACCTGTACATAAACACACCAGAAAGTTTCCTAAGGCTTTTACTGAAAAACAGAGCTGCTAGTCATTAAGAGTTCTTAAATAATAACCAAATCAAAAATAAATATCACAAAAGCAGCACAACAACAACCAGATACTAACTCACAGGGGAAAAAAAAGAGAAATTATCTCTTAGTGCATAAACCCACTTGACAACTCAGTGAGTGTGTCAGCAAGCAGAGGAAGAGGAATAAGGAGTGATCAGTGATCTATGGAGGCTAGAGGCAGACCAGGGAAGCCCAGAGACCTGGGCCTTCAGCAGCAGCTCTGGACCACCAACCTAAGCTACCCCACACCGAAAATGACTCCAGCCCCAGAGTGGCAAAGGAGAGCCCCAACCAGAGCCTCCCGCTGGGCAAAGGCCCCAGTGGGCCAAGATCGGCAGCCGCCAGCCCCACCAGGATCCTGTGTGTGTGATCTAAATTAGCTGGGAAATTAACAGCTGGGGTATTGTGTAAAATGTAAATACAAACAGAATCAGTGATTTGCAAATCTCATAAACACATATTTAATTCCAAATAACATATCAGATGTTGAGCGTGAGACATGTTATCATTTTACATAAAGTATTAACTCATTTTAGATTTGATGATAGCAACACAGCTCTAGAAAGTTGGGAAAAGGTGATATTTTCCATTGTGTAGTATCTTGCTCTTCTTTAAACAACTGTCTGTGGGAGAGGAATATTGTCCCATTCTTTTCTGATGCAGGATTCTAGCTGCTCAATAGTCCTGTACATTCATTACTGAATTCTGTGTTTCATGATGCTTAAAATGTTTTCTATTGGTAAAAGGTCTTGATTGCAGGCAGTTCAGCACCCAGATTATCTTTTTTTAGCATTGCTATACCAAAATTCTGCAAGGCCTATGCTGACAGAGACGCTGTATGGCTAGAAACAGATGTTGCTCTAAAATCTCTATGTACGTTTCAGCATTGATGGAGCTTCACAGATGTGGAAGCTGCCCACGCCATAGGCACTAATGCAACCCCATACCATCAGAGATGCAGCTTTTCAACTGTCTACTAATAACCAGCTGGATGGTTCCTCCTTTCTCTGGTCAGGAGGGCAAAATATCTATTATTTACAATTTTCACTCTTCTGACCATAGAACAGTTTTGCCACTTTGTCTCAGTCCATTTCAGGAGGGATTTGGTTTGGGGAAAATGTTGGTATCTATGGATAATTAATGATCATATGAGCTATGATTTTCTATCAATAGGAGACAACAAGTTCTGAAGACAATACAATAATAACTTAAAACAAAGATTAAAAAGCACAAAGGGGACTACAAGAAAAAGTTAGAAAGTCTGCTCCAGCCGAACAATATGAGAGATATGTGGTCAGGAATGGAAAAGATCAGTCGCTTCAAGTTAAAGGGGGATCAGACTGAAGAAGGTCTGGACAGAGCTAACACGAGCCCACAGCTGTCCTGTCACACCTCCACTCTGTCATCCTACAGCTTAGTCATGGACCTCAACACAGCACCATCTCCCTCCACATCAGAACATACTGAGACTTCCTCTGCTTCCACCTCTACCAATTTCTGTCTCCTGCAGTCAGGTGAAGAACCAGCTGGAGAGACTAAGCCAGAACAAGGCTGCAGGTCTAGATGGTGTCAGCCCAAGGATTCTGAAAACCTGCTCAGAACAACTAGGTCAGATTCATTAACACATTTTCAACACCAGCCTGAGTCAGAAAAAAAGTTTGTGTGCTGTGGAAAACATCCTGCCTTCTTCCAGCACCTAAAAAATCCCAACCATCTGAACCAAATGACTACAGACCAGTTACCCCAACATCTCACATCATGAAAGACTGTTATTGGCCCACCTGAATAAGCAGGTGAACACCTTTCAGAACCCATTACATCTTACTTATCGTAATGGGTTTGGGATTGAAGATGCGGTCATCTACCAGCTTCAGAGAGCCCACTCTCATGCTCATGTAAGGATCATGTTCTTTGATTTCTCAAGTACTTTTAACCCTTTAGGTGCTGGAGTTTTTAAAAAGATTTAAAGGCATACTGTAAATGAGAAAAGGTGGATACCACCTACCTGGGTTTATGACTGCCTAACAAACAGACCAGAGCTTGTGAGACTGAAAGGTTATGTGTCTGAGATGGTGGTCAACAGACCTGGAGCACCACAAGGAACTGTACTCTCACCATTTCTCTTCACACTGTACACCTCAGACTTCCAATACAACTGCAGAAATACTCTGATTACTTTGCAATTGTGGGATGTATCAGTGATGGACAAAAAGCTCAGTACAAAGAACTGGTTAGACAAGTGTGTGAAATGGTGCAGAAACAATCACCTCAACTTGAACACAAACTAAAGAAAAGAAAGTACTGTTGACTTGAAGGAACAGGAGTAAATTGTTTACATCCTGGGAGAAGATGTGGAGGCGGTGGAGGAAAACAAGTTCCTCTGAATTCAACCAGACAACAGACTGGACTGGAAATGCAACACAGAAGCATCTACAGGAAGGGACAAAGTAGACTCTACCCCTTCAGGAGGCTAAGATCATTCGATGTTTGCACCAAGATGTTTAATTTCTTTTATTGGTCTGTTGTGGAAAGTGCAATCAGCTTTGCAGCATTGCAGAAACAATAAAACATGTTCAGTCAGAGGCTTCTTCAAGTCCATGTGTGTCCAGTTCCAGTCTTCAAGACCCACAATCCTGCAGGTTTTAGATGTTTATCTGATCCAACACCGGATTCAAATTACACAACTTTCCTCAAAAGCTTGTTGTCAAGTTCTGCCCAAACATCTTATCCTATCAGTCTGATTTAGGTGTGATGCAGCAGGAAACATCCAAAACCTGCAGGACAGCAGCCTTCAAAGACTTTGGACATCCCTTTTCAAGTCTGATGCAAGTCAGAAAGGTTCAGAAAATCATTCAAAAGAAAGAAAGAAAGAAAGAAAGAAAGAAAGAAAGAAAGAAAGAAAGAAAGAAAGAAAGAATAAATCCCTCTGGCTTGGAGCATGGCTTCTTCTTTGCATGACAGAGTTCTATCCTGCATTCTGGAATATTTTCAGAGGCTATGAACTGAAATTATGACAAAATCATGTTGTTGTTTTTTTTGCAGTGTCACTTAATGACCCAAGGACATTCAATATGGACTCTTAGCTCTGTCCCAGATGTTTCCAGATTCTCTTAATCTTTTTATCTATCGACTGTAGATTATGAAATATTCAGTCTTATCAATTTTACATTGCATTCCTGTTATTCTAACAATGCTCCAAATAATGTTGACACAGTCATTGTTTGTTTTCCAGATTACTAATTACTTTTTTTCTTTACCTTTGAGAGACTCTGCTTCTTTAAGGTGCTCTTTTTATACCAGTTGTGTTACTACCCTGTTGCCACTTAATCTGATTAGTTGTAACACGTCCTTGCACCTGTTTTTTTGGCATTATTTTTACAGCCTTTTGTGCCCCTCCATCAAAAGTTTTTGAGGGGTGCTGCTGTCATTAAGTACAAGATAAATAAATATTTTTCCAAAAAATAGTGTCTCATTTGCAGTATTTACTTCTTGTATTTCAATGTGGATAAAATATTTTATTTTTTAGATTTGCAAATCATTGCATTCTTTTTATTTACATTATATACAGCTCTGTAACATTTTTAGAGCTAGGTTTGTATAAACATTACTGGGCATGCAGCACATATCAAAATAAATATAACATCCTGTGCATTTGAGAACTATGTTTTTAAATATAGCCTAATTTTTGCTACTGATTGGGTGTGCATCCACAGTGGTGGTGAAATTTAAAAGAAGCAATGCTCTAAATTTATGGCAACATGTGAAAAAACTACAAAACTATATTTATCCAAAGCTGGAACCCTAAACAAAACAAAGTGGGAAACTGGGTGAAGTCCTTTCTGGATGCCTTTAAATCTCCAGCTTGACTTGGTGTGAGCTGTTTTGTGCCATTACAATAACTATTGTTACATATCCTGAAACTAAAATATATCATATTGTTTTTTGTTAATTTTCTGTTATTTGCATATTCCTCAAAATAAATATGCTAGCAGGAATTCATTCTTTTTTTCTTAATTGTTCAACTGAAGTAATTTTGTTTAGAAGCCATGTTAGCAAAATGCTACCATAACATCACAAAGTGCAACAATGTCAAATTAAGATCAGAAATACTGAATCACATTCATGTAAAACACATTAAACAGTCACAAGTATAACAAAGAAAAACTCATAGGTCAGATAAAGTCTATTATTACACAAATGATACCTTTACAGATGTTAAAATCTCCAAAGATAAATTAATACTGTAAACTCGCCAATGCACACCACATGCTCTTTGTAATATTTGACAGAAACAGTCATAGCACATCACAGCAGTTACTGAACACTAAGTCTACAAATATTTTTTATACTTGCAGTACTTGTTTCTCTGGAGTGCTGCAAATTTCTTCTAACGTGGATTAAAATAAACCCAAAGATTTAAAAATTATCCCTTAATTATTGCTATTTTTTGGTGTAACTCCTGTAGTATTTTTAAAAGAGCTGGTGATGATATTTTAGGGATGCAATATGCATATCTTTGTGCTGAAATAGAGATCAGTAGACAATGAAGGGAAACCAATGAGGGGTGTGTGAGTGTAAGTCTGTGTGTCCAGCGGGAATGTGAGGGTCAGAATATGGATTGAATGAAAGAAGCAGTCACCAAAAACAGCCCCCAACTACCCCTTACCCCAACCCCCTTTCCCCAGCCTGGGGTTTGAATTAATGTGTTTCTATTTTTAGCCCTCCCGTGTTTCCAGGGGAAACCTAATGACGCAATGACGTCAATGCAGGTCACCAGCAAGAAGCAGACTGGAGGAATTGAGTGGCTTCCATTAGAGGTTTTGTAGCATTTTCCAGAGAGGAGGGAGGAGGACAAAATGGATTAAGACTGAGAAATGCACAGAAATAAAAATAAATACAGAGCGAAATGAATGGGAGGCAATGCGACTGACGTCTGGCAACAGAAATGATGGAGGGAGGGAGAGAGGGTGGAGGTGGAGGGATGGTGGTGTTGGGGGGGGGGAGGTGGTGTTGTGGGGGGTGGTGGTGGTGGTGGGGGGGGACCCTACTGCTGCATATCAATGGGTGCCGTTCAAATTCCCAGGGATTATTGGAGGGAAAAATGGGGGAAGAGAAAAATGATGCACGCTGCTTCGGATCGCTGATGACTGGGTGAGCCCATTCTATTTTCATTATATCCTCTTTGTTTATTGTTGAAGTGAGTAAAACAACAAGCTGTCATTCTGCTTTCCTTTTTCTTTCTTTCGCTTATTATTTTTTTTTCTTCTTCTTTTTGTTTTTTTCTAATCGTGGTCATAGACATTACCATTAAGAAATGGATCCCCGAGTTTTTGACGGTGGAGCTTGAGTGGCCAGAGCTTTCTCCGGAGATACGTGTTGATGTGTGGTGATACGAAGAATGAAAAAGAAAAAGAAAACAAAACCCATGTTAGACTAAAAGTGCCTTGACTTGCAGCGACTTGATTGCAATTATTTATGATTAACCGCAGCCGTGGACGTGCTCCGTCTACAGCCGCGCTATTCCGATGCAACACCATTTCAGCATCCGTCGATACATCGTAGCTGAGAGGCAGCGTACAACCTTAAGGAAATAGATTTAACTCTGTAACTGCAATTCTGAGCAGCGGCTGTAATTTTTAAAGCATTTGACGAACCATTAAAAGGATCGGTGCAACACTTGCAAAGCATGGTCGTCTAATTGTAATGCCAGTCATCTAATGTCCTGCCTTATTTGGGTTGTAAAAATGTAAATGATTCCAGTGAATTTCATTAAGAACAAGCTATCAAAAGAAATGGAGCCTGGTGATCATCGTTTGCCAGGAGGCTACTTTTCATTGCCAGGTGTGTGTGTGCGCGCGTGTGTGTAGTGGATGATGATGATGAGAAGGGGGCATTATTTGTGTGCACGCAAACTACAAGAAGTAACGTTATTTCTTTTAGCATAAAAATAGCGAAGATTAGAGCGGGCGCACGCGCAGGCACGCACACATAAACTCACATTGCCCACTAAGCAGGTTTCATTGCGTTATGGCAACAAGTGCCAATTCATCCCTGTTTGCCACCCTGATGCTCCAACAATTCCTGTTTAAAATGGATGTCAGCTGTTTTCTTCCTCATCCCGTTATTCATTTTTATTTATTTATTTTTCTTTTGGTCTGTTCTACTCAGTTTAACTCCTCTCCCCCCGCCGTTTCTGCAAATTGGACTCCAGTGCAGGGCGTTCACCACGTAGGGCTGGCTCCAGAACCATGGACAGGTTTTTTTTCAGGACCATGGAGAGCGCTCTCTTTCTAAGGTGCCATGCAGTCTGGCCATACCTCTGCACCGGCTCCAAGACCGGGAGCCCCACTTGGTTGGGGGTCCGTACAACTAAGCCGAGATAATTGTAGCTGAAGTATAGGCGATACCAAGTAAATGAACAGTAAAAACACACCATCTTGCATTACAAGGGCGGCTGAATATGGGACTATGTAGGACACTAGAGACAGAGACTAGACATTAGAGAAAAGCAAGAATTGTGTCACTTTTTTTCCCTCCTCACATATGACGCATGTGCTGAGGTAAGTGTGGCAGATGCCTACGTGTGCAGATGGTCCAGTCTGCTGGTCCCTATCCGCCCTGGGCTTGACGTAACACATATATAGAGGCAGAAGGCCCTATGGTCCAGATGTGATCGTGTGCAATGCATGCCTCCTTAGTGCACACCACAAAGACCCCCTTTTAAACCCCTCTTTATGAACTTTCGCTTTACTGGAGCATGAAATTTTATGATGTAGGTTTGCACATTGAATGCATTTACACTCTTAGACTTGGCTTTGATTCTGATGTTGCAGCTTTTTTAATGCTTTTTTCCCCTCTCTCTGTCTCTTTCAAGATTAGACTAAACAACTCAGTGGATTCAAATTGATTTTGACTAAATACAATGTTGAAAATATCTTCTTTTATATAGATCAAATCCAACGGGAATTATCACTATTAATGTACAAAATGTGGCACAAATCATGAGGTGTGGCAGTTCCTGTTTTTATACACTGAACTAATTAAAATACCTGTTATGTTAATACATTTTTAATTTCAGAGCGAAATACATGAAAATCAGTTTCAGCAAACTTAAAAATTATAAAAGCGATTATCTAAAGAACCTTAAAATTACCTTTAAATGAGCTGCAGTGCAAACACACATGTATCCAAGTACAGTCAGGAAATGTCCTAAGTGTCCTTTTATTGCACCAAGTTGTTAATAAATGTTTAAATTGGGATTTTAAGAGCCAACTTTGGTTGATGAGACAGTATGGGAAGTTTGTGTGAGTCCCCACAGCAGAGATTACACCGCATTACTTGTGGCTTTCAGCAACAGAAATTTAGAGATTCAGCAGGTTGTAGCTCTTGCTGCCAATTATTTTGATCAGGGTGTGGCACAGAGAGCTGTTTACCATTAGCTGTCCAACTATGTGTGCAATTTAAATTTAACATAATGATATATGGAGTTACATGTGATGTTTTCCACATGGCATGGTGTACTTACACATAGGGTTTCTGGTCCTTACAAAGAATACTGAGTAAAGCAGCTTAATGTTTTATACTTCCATATTATCCTCTGAAGCATTTAGGATAAAAAAAAAGAAGTCAGAAACAAGTATGAATTAAATACACCAGCTACAGATTCAATTCCAGCCAAAGAGACATGTGAATTGAATAATTGTGTTCATGAATGTTACTTTTGTATGTTTGCGGTTAATTGTTTATCTCTTTTAATGGTTTTGTTATAATCTTAGAGTTCAGACATGTTTAAAGGTGATCAAGTGAGGTTTTTAATTGGCATGAACGTTTAGCTTCTTCAGATCATAGATGAAGCAACAGCTGGGACTCTAAAACCATTTCACCCAGATGTCGTCGCACATCACACATGTGTTTGCCTGCAGACAAAACTCATCAGTATCACTTGCGATAACAATCAGTGGATTACAAAATGTGGTAATGGTATTAATAGGATTTGACACTTGCAGTATCTTATCTACACTTGAAAAGGGTGAAAAAGCAAATGCAAGTTTGTCAGGTAGCATTTATTTACATTTAGGTCTTTAACATTTGAAAATATGCCACATTACTATGCTCAGTGTAGACTTCCTGTTAGTGGGTGCTAACACAGTGGCACTTCTTGCTATTGTGCTCTTCTGATTGAGATCATCACCTGTAGTTCTGCTGCAGAGTTTATATCTCGAATTGTGAGATGGAAACATATCGCAATGTGGAGTTTGCCACTAAAGTAACAGAGATGCCCTTATTCTTCCATGGATCAGGTAATACCAGTTAACTGATGTGCATTGATGATGGTGGCCAGTAAAGGTGGAAATCAAGGGCTACACCACAGAGCTGTCTTGTGGACAGCATTTCAATTCTCCACCAGGGCTCTGTATCACTCTGACTTTACATAAGTGAAAGGTAAACGTCTAGATATCATTACCCTTTTAATGTTTTCTGTACTAAAATTAGAACCTTTTATACTTAAAATCTTCAGAAAAGTTTGAGCCCAGCACTGCATTGCTTTACCTGTGACCTGAATTAGAAAAAAATCTTTGCTGAATTTGAAAAGATCCTCTCTTGTTTTTTGTTATCGAGCTTCCAATAAAAGAATCGTGTTAACAAAAGCATCCTCTAGATATGATCTCTTTCTAAAGAAAGATGGTAGCTTCTGCTTTTTTCCTCCTTTGGTGATGGAAAAAAAAGAAAAAAGGTTGTTTGCTTGAATAGATCAGGTTCCTAAAATCCCATGTCACCTCAGTTACGCTGTAGCTTAAAGCTCTGTCATGTTTCTGGTTGCATGTGCACACAAAATATAATGCAAAATATGATTCACATGTTCACAGTGAAATCTGATATTTTCAGATCTGTGAGCAGTCTATAGGTAGAAAATGGAATTGTTGAGTGAGTTTAACCCTTACATACTGTTTATATTTGTATCTATAGTCTCTATACATGAGAGGGACGTTCAGCCAGTTGAACAGTACACCACCCCCTAATTATATATAATAATTCAACATTTAATGCTTAGAATACAAAACCTAAAAAATTAAAATGCTTATTATAAACTACTCTCTGAAGTCACTTGTACAATACAAGTTGATTCTCCTCTTCAAATAGCCCTGCTTTTATTTTATTTTATTTTTTACATAAACATCTGCTTTCAGGCCCGCTCTTCTCCATCCGAGTCATCTTCATCAGAGGGGCTATAATCAGAGTTTTTCTCCACATTGTCTCAATGCATCCTCTTCCAAACCTCTATCGAACTCATTCTGGAAGTTCAGATCAACAGTCTGTTGCAGACTGTGTTGCAGCCATGATGTCAGTCACCGAAATGGCAGCTTATGTTATGAACCCCCTCCCCCACACCATCCTCCCAACTTAAATGGATTCAAATTTGTTAATTTGTTCCAGATTTTGTGTCTGTGTCACTGCACCCTCTGTCCTCTGGATGATTTCTCTTACCTTCGTGATCAGTAACACTGGGCAAATGTGATAGGAGCATAGGGAACAGTTCTTGTGATAGTATTCAGGCCCCCCTTGAAGTCTGTCATCACTTTCCCGTATCTGTTTCATAGTTTTAAAATTCCCTAAAAACACTCTTTTAATTTATTTGACCCACACTGGTAAATATAACATCCATCTCAATAGATGTGGGTCAAACAAAATACCTTTTCAGTTGTAATCAATCATTCAAACAGCACAAGACAACCACAGATCACATCATAGGCGTGCTGAAAATGAGATGAATGTTTGCACACTGCAAAGAGAAAGAAGCAGTGGTCATCAGCTGCATACTACTATCTGATTAAGTCTAATTAATAATAACAATTAAACTGAAGTTTATCATGCATTATTGTCTGAATTAGTGCCCCAAACATGGATTCATTTAGTTTCATCCCATGTATGTTTTACTAATTTACTAACTAGTTTTGGCAACATTTGTCACATTTTTGTCGACTGTTGCCTCCAGCTTGATTCTGTTTGCAGTCAGGGGTCCTAAACCTCAGCCATTCAGCATCAACAAGCATACACAACGGGTTTGCAAATAAATGCAAAACTATCGTTTCAGCAGGCAGCTCGTTTTGACCAGAACCCATGAAGTAAGCAGACAGAAAGTTCTTCAGGTTCAGGACATAAATTCCGAACTGTTTGCTAATCAAGATTTGATTTGATTTGATGAAATGTGTCTTTTGTAGGGATTTGTTAATATGCATATTAATGAATGAAGGAAAATAGTAAAGAAAGACAGATTTTTAAGGAAGATACCTTATAGTTGTCTCACCTTTTATAAAAGTTATTGCAGATGTGCTAAAAGTTCCTATTTTTCTCCAGTTCCTGAAGACATCACTGCAGATAATGATGACACAAGATCAAAATTTTGTCCTTTGTGGGTCTTTTTGCGGTCTGGGCTTGCTGTTCCTAAGGCAGTAGCCAGGAAGCCCTTACCCCAAAAAGTATCTGCAGTGGACCCTGGCATCTGAGGCAGAATCCACCTCTTTACTGGCTGATGGAGCAGAGCTAATCTGCGTTGGTGTTTCGCTGTGAAGGTTCTTCAAAATCCACAAAGTTGTGGGATACAGGAAGAGGGTTTTAAATAGGAAACACCTGAGAGGTTTGATAGAGGATGTGGTTTAACGTTTGTCTCATTCGAGGAAGGTAATCTGAGAAAAATCCACTTTGGAGAAGATCATATTATGGTAAGAAACTGTAAGAAGCAGGGAGCAGTTTTTATCACCTCACCTCTAAGGTCGAAAATCGTAAAGCTAAACTTCCTGAAGTCAACCTTAATATCAAATTTTCTTTTCAGGAAAATGTAGAAGGCAGCGTAGATAGACTTTCCACTGTGGACCAAGGACTTGTGGCACTCAAAAACCAAAGAAGCACAACTGCAATCATCTATTAATGAGTTGTTTTCATGCATTTACACAAGTTTATACATTTTTTTTTTGCATGCACTCAATTTATTCTAGATTATAATGTTATTGTAAACCATATTATACTTGTGAATTATGCTCCACAACTAAAAATATACATGGCAAGATGGCAAGAGAGTCAAAGAAGCCTCCACTGAAAGGACATAACCAGGATGCAGACAGTGAAGAATAAGTCGAGGGAAAATGGACGTGTAGCTTGAAGCCTTTGATGTACTATGTGTTACGTAAATGTGGATATTTATCCAAACCCACAAGCCTTCACATTGTAGTTCATGTACATCAAAACCCGATGCACTTTTTTTTCTCTCTCTCTCTTTATGATGAAGGCTTCAAGACGTCATTGCTCAGAGAGTTTTTATATGCTCTGTATTAACTGTGCACAATAGTACATGCAGCATTCTTTTCAGTATTGTGGACAAATACAATTAGAAACACATGTTTAGTTAAACCATTCTTTTAATGACTGTGACTGTCGCTTTTTGTTTCAATGTGTTTTAACTTTTCACTTCTTTTTCTTTCCGTGGTTTCAAATTATCCCCAACTTTCCTGACATGCATGTGTTTTTATATGCTGCGCCTTGTCAAATAAAACTGAAATGAAATCCAAATGAACTTTGTCCTTTTTGGCTTCCAAATATGAATTAAACTGCTTATTTCACAACATCTACAATATTTCATGTGTATTTGTCTCAGATTCATAAACTGCTTTATTGCTCTTCTGCGCAAACATCGCCACACCGCTCAGTAAAATATGAACAAGGGATGAGATTTATCACAAAAAGCTAAAACTGTAACCCCTTAAATATGAGCTTTTATACTCTATTGATTTATATTTTCAATCCTAAAAGAAATAATACTAGTTAATCCCAAACTACTTCATCCACATCTCCTGCCTTGTGGATGGGTGGCTGATGTCAATCCGGTTAATACAAGCATTGCGACTGGGCCTCTCTATCAATTAATTGGCCAAACAAGTTCTCTGACTGGCATCCAGATGGGAGTGAGATATTCCCAGTTAAGCAGCGGCCCACAAATTGTGTGTCACACATCGCCCTGGGAAATAGGGCAGTGCCTCATCCATGTCATCCGATAGTGATGCAGGATGGTGGATGCATTTTTGCTCCTCTTCTACTTGTAATAGAGTAAATTGATTTGGTAACCACAGGCAATAGAAAGTGGATTTTTCCCCCTGTCCATGTTGATGGTCTCATATGATTTAAATATTTAGAAAGAAAATAAATCAACAGTTATTTATATATACTTATGCATGACTATATGGATTTAATCATTTCCAGTCTCATTAAAATGCATTCCACCTGACAAATAGGTAAAAAAAAAGTATAATTTATAATAAATACGAAAAGAACAATCACATCAATCTGTGTTGTTTACAATATGATTAAAAGATTAAAGATTATATCCAAACAAATCATTAGGAAAGTCTAGAAAATATTACAAAATAGCCGAAGTGCACTAAAAATAAAAAAAGAAACGCCCGAATAATTCATTTTTAATTGCATGAGATGTCATGTTTCATTCCTGATTCTTAAAGCCTGAGGAGAAATAAATAAAAAAGGAATCTCGCTGTGCGGAGTGATAACATGACACGCTGTTAAATTACTAGGTGAGTGTGGCCCTCTAGAGGACGTTATATGAACTGCAGCCAATGATCAGAACGCTTCACTACAAAAACAAAAACAAAAAACAATTTAAAAAAATCAACAATGATACTTGTAAAATTTCAGTTGTAAAGAAAACATTTTTTGGAGGCAATTCTCTCTGATAATGTCCTTTCTGAGATGGATTGTCCTAAAGTTATGAAAAGTGATGCGTGAACAGTTTAGAGCCTTTGAACACAATGGACCTGATTTACCAAAATCCCCGATAAAGAGCGCAAAATTGCGTGCACACGCAAATAGATTGCACGTGTTGGTTGTTTATGATTTGCAGATGATCAACTAAGAATTGAATGCAGGCGCAAACAGCAGTATTCAAATGAGGATTTAGCGTGCGTTATGGTTTCACTTGGAGAGTGAAGCAGATACAAAAAGAAATTCGACCCGATGAGATGGAGATCTTAGTGGACGTTCCAAAACAAACAGCTTATTATGAAACCTCTGCAACCATGGGGGCCGGCACTGGAGATGCATCTGACCAATATTTAGCAACTGTGCAGCTCACTTACTTACTGGGAGGAGCAGATGCCTGGAAAACCAGGTATGATGCAATAGTACTAAATGCAGAGCAGGTATGTGACAACACAATAGTTTTTATTGACAAAATAAAACTTTCAGTCTAAGACATATTGATTAAATAAACGTGCCTCCTGTGGCACCTTTCATTACGCACGAGCTGCGGCTGTGCGCTAATGGTGGCGCATTGCAGTGCACACTCGGCAGCTGGTCAGTGCTGCATCTGGACGGACATGGTCATTTATGCCCTTAAGAGGGATGGAAGATGGGGTTCGCGCGAAGACTCTGAATGCCAGTAGACCCAGAGCGCAGCAGCAACAGCCCATCCTGCGTAACACAGCATTCAGCACAGCAACACATATGTTCCAATAATCTTTGCCTCTGGCAGTACAAAAACATTTACACGATCAGAAAAGATGTGGTCCTTCCTTCGCCTTTAAGGTGTCCAGCCTCCTCCTGGCAACAATAACTGCAGCCATTTCTGCGTAAAGTTGTGCCGGTTATAACCTGCCTTTCAGACGTGCTAAAGAAAGACGCAAAATTAGCCACTGCAATCAGTTTCATGTTTGGCAAATCACATTGCATGTGTTACGTTGATCTATTTTCATCTGCTTCTATCAATAATTTGCGTTTCTGACAGAGAGACATATTCATCAAGAACAAACGCGCTAAATGGATCTTTAGCGCATTAGTTTGTCCATTCAACAGACGCAATCCTCGGTGCGCCCGGTTAGTAAATCAACTGCAACATGTTTTTGCACGTGCAATCAAGTCTGCACACGTTTTTACACGCAAATATTTGATAAATCAGGCCTTAAACGTCTTTTCGTGACACAACTAGTTGCTCTTCTTGCCCTTTTTAAAAACACTTTTCATTCCTTGTATGTTTGCCAAGTTCTGGCTTGGTTTTACCCAATATATGAGTGTGTGTGTGTAAAAAGTCAATATTTGGTGTTTGAAGATCATCTGTGATGTAGTAAATATGAGCTTCTGGCTGATGGTGATCCATTCTTGCCAGACGTTGATCCCAGTTTGTGGGTTGCTGTTTATCCAATCACCTTTTAAAAACTGTGTACAATTTCTTGAATGGATCTTTGAAGTTTTCAGGCCCAGTGTGTCATTGTGTTGATCTCTAGGTGACTTTGCTATCACTTTTGCCTTGTGCCATGGTGCTTCATCATGCTGGAAATGCATTGATTTGCACCAAATTGCTCTTGGAGAAAGTTTTGATATTGTTCCTTGTTTCTTCTCTTCTTGGGACAATCAATTTTCCAGATTTTTTCAAACATATCTTAGAATATAGCTTTACTTCAGTCTTCTGCTGTCCAGTCTTTGCTCTTTCTTTAGAAATTCATTCTGTCCTGTCCAGCAAAGTTAATTAAACACAAAATTTGAACCACTACCAAAAAACTGTGGCCAGATCAGTAGACTAGATATCAGATGTGTGAACCCTTATTTACTATTTATCTATACCAAATCTAATCCAGGAACAATCCAAAGTCTTACATCATGACTGGCTAATTTGTGTGATTGTTTCATTCAGATATTTTCTGTCTCTTTTAGATTTCAACACTGTCACACCAGCAAAGTCTGTGTATGTCATAATACATCTGCTTCTCTTCTGTAATCCTGTCTGAATCAGAGTAAAGGCCATAGCCTTGAATTTTGCAACCATCAACTGACTCCGCATCAGTTTGCAAGCACAGAGCCACAAATCAGTTTCTTGGATTTTCCTCAAGACAGAGACCAATAAAACCTCGATGGCATCCACAATCCACAGGACCTTCTCACCTAAACATTGTATGTTATAGGAAATAAAAAAGTTTTGAGAAGTTTGGGTTGTCCTCTTTCAAGGATGCTTTCTGGCACACACATCTATTCGAGTTATCCTGGGAAGTGAATCAAGAGTAGGCTACACATTCTAGCTTTTTAATGCTCTGCTTAAGCCATAACTATGGAGACAAGAGATGCAAAAACAAACATAAGGAAAATATACAAGAGCAAAAAATGATAGGTATACATTATAAACAGACGACCCATTTCAGTCAAGGCTCTAAGTAAACAAAGTCTATATGAGCTGGCGTGATCTCTACCAGGAAAGTGGGGCCTGAACTATGAAGCAGTTTAGTGGCTTAAATCATTAACTTCAGGTACAACTCACAAACCCGGTTTACGTGTTGCTGAGATGTTTCACCATGGTGACTTGTGCTGGAAACTTAACCTGCCTGGAGGAGTTTAAGAAGAAACTCAGCAGAGTTTAAAGCATCAACTCGGGCCTGTTTAAACTATTTCACTCCCACGAACAAGCCTAAAAAAATACATCAGCTCTTAATGTCGCCATCAGTTAATATTACAGGAACACAGTCACAAGTAGAGATACTTGGGTATGGGTAATAATTATAATTTGGCATGTTAGAAATGAACGATTAATGAAGTAATGGAAGAGTACAGAAATATATATATATATTACTCTTTTGATGATTATGCATATCTTTTTTTTTTTTTTTTTTTTTTTTTGGATGTAGAAAAGCATACCAAGACTATTTCAGTTTGTGACTTTTCCAACCAGTGAGAATAAGATTTTGGACCAATGCAGAAATGCTTTTACAGCTGAACCAACTGCTCAGAAAACTGTTAATACCTGGACTGAGAGTGCACAGGCTAGCCTGCAGGGTTGCTTGGACTACAACAGACTGGAACACCTTAAAAGTGGCCACAGATGACATCCATCAATGTCATAAGGTGGCTGTAGCTCAGGAGGAAGAACAGTTGTATGCCAAAGTGCAAGACACTGATGCAAGACAGTGACTCTCTTGCCTCCCGATGTGTCTATTGGGGTATGAATGCAAGAACTGTGCAACTGTTTCCAAACCAAAAACTTTGGTTCAACGGAGGCACAAAACAGTACAGGGCTTTTAAGGCTTTTATCTCTGGAGATCAAGAGGAGTACAAGAAAGCCAAAAGAAGGCTTATTCCCAAAATTTGAAAGCTTTTACTTGAGTAACAACCATGTAGTATGTGGCAGGGTCTCCAAGCAGCCACAAACTATAAGAAAGCAACACCACCTGCTGACCCCCAGGATGTCACCCTCCCAGACAGCCTAAACACCTTCTACACCACACAGACACTCCCATAAAAACCCTCCCTGCAACCCACGGACACTGCATTTCAGGTGACACCCACACATGTCCTGAAGGCTCTGAGGCAGGTAAACCCCCACAAGGCTGTGGGCCCAGACAGTGCTCCTCCCATAGCCCAGGAGGCCTGTGCAGAACAGTGACTTTAAACTAGTTGTCCCCCATATTTTTAAATCCTCTAGCATTGTTCCAGTTTAAAAAAACAAAACAAACAAACAAATTCCTTCACCGTGAGTAACTTCAGGCCAATTGGTCCAACTGCAAACTCGAAACAACTAAAACAAATAAAAGCAAATGATTGGTAGACGCAGGGGCGCTGCCAGGAATTTGGGGCCCCATGAAAGACAATGACATTGCTCCTCCCCCATAAATATTTGATGCAAGATTAGAGTTGCCATAAAGATGTACTAAAAACCACCATTTACAGCATCAATGTCTGTATTTATTGTAAAATTTCAATATTTGTAAAGTCTCTTAACATTAAAAAAAGTTAAATATTCACTAGATTGCAAAAATTACAGTAGATTTATATATTTAGAGCAGCTGCTCCAAGCTGCTCAAATAAATTGCCCTTCACATGCATATTAAAGCTCTATAGATGTGTTTTAATGGCTTTAATTCAATCTCACTGTACACATCTAACTGGCACATACCAGCATAACACATATAATATTTTGTGCTCCTAGTGAGTCGTTTTAAAGCTTTAAAATGATTCACAGCTTTAGAGGTGTCTTGTTTCTGGATAAGCTTCATGTTTGCAGAGATACTTCCAGTGTGTCTCTGACTCTTAAAGTAAAAAAGAAATAAAGAAGTATATCTGCACCCCTGTTGAAATCTCTTACCTGAAGAAAATCCTCATTTAAACACCACTGTTTGGGTAACATATTGTATTGCTGTTCATTCATTTGTCCTTGACTTGGACCAGTTTTACACAGACATCCTTGCAACATACAAAGTTAGATCTTAAGCACACATGCATCATTTCAGTCAAACATTTCAATTAAGTCTATTTAGAAACATGCAAACAATAAGTTTTGTAGCCATGTTTATTAAAACTGGACAGCCCGAAACAAAATTAAACTTAAAAAAAAAATACCACACACAATTTTTTAAGGGAAAAGTTCTTAAAAATTATCCCGGGGTCTGAATGAAAAAAGAAAGAGAAAGAAAGAAACAGTACCAGTGTAAAAATACATGCCAAAATCTAAGTAATACAACAGAAGGCACAAGCAAAATATTTTATTGTCCAAGTAAGCAGCTATTAGAAGCCCACAGGGTTTTCTAGCAGATGACTTAACACCCACTGTTAGTTCTTGCTCTCACTCAAACAAAGAGCAGATTCCTAGATGCTTAGGCCAAACTGCAGCAGCTGGAATCCCTGACTTGAGGAATTTCTTGTAAAACAGCCGGTTCACTGCTGGATCTGCCTAGAAGCGTCTTATTGTCTTGCTACAGAGCAATATTCTGCTGAGAAACCTTCACATTTAAATGCTTAGTTTGCAACAACTAAACAATGTAGCACACAAAGACACACACCCTTCCATGGAAGTTACAAAGCATGGCAATGACACCCTTCCCCAGCAGGACAGTACACCTGATCAAATTACAGTCAGGATTCAGGAACGACTCCAGGAAGAGTTCATGCCGTTGACAAAGTCCTCATTTGTTTAAACACCCAAAGAATACACAGGAGGTTTTAATATTATGGCAAACTCGCGCACAAATAACATCCCAATAAAACATTTATCCACGTAGAAAAAAAAATATTTTTAAAGAAACTTAAAAAAAAAGAATCACAAAAATCCACATCTTAAACAGCAGACAATTATTTACTAAATTTTCAAAGGGTGAAGTTGTTTTTCCAAAAAAAGTGTGATTAGGGTTCATATGAAGGCCTTTTATAGACTTAAACCTATCCTCACCCAGCTAGGTCTGTAGCATGACCTGCCCTAGTTTACCAACGACATGTTTGCCTAATGAGTCTGGCTGTCCACAAAACTGTGGACCAGTTAGGAAACCTGGTGACTTCTTCTTTCTGGATGTTTTGGACTTCTCTTTTGCACAGTAAGGTTTACAGCTTCCACCAGCAGGCCAAATACACGTCCTGGCTTTCAGGTTAAGCAGGGAAGTATGCATTTCTGAAACAAACACTTCTATATCCATATATGTAAATGAGTTTTGGATTAAAAAGATGCAGCAGAGCTTAATCCTGGCTGATTGATGGGGAACGGTCCTAACAGAGCTGTTAGTGGAACAATGGAAACTTTAGGGGGGAAAAAAAAGTAAAAAGAAAAAAAAACTCCTCATGTGGTAAAGTTGGTTGTTTCTAGTCAACTGGGGAAAAATGAAGCAATTACAAACAAAATGAGTAAGTTGTAAAAGGGAAACATATAGATCAACCTACGACGATATGAAAGCATCAGGCCGAAATACTCAATACAAAATACAGAATTTAAACCGGACAACAAAAGAAATGAAAGATAAATGGGCAGAAACAGGAACAAACTAACAAAAAAACAACAGAAGGGAACTGGCCCTCATCAAACGTAAACCATCACAAACACCTAAGAAAACCAGGTTACGGTGGGAGAAGCAGTCATGGCCAGTGGATGATTGGATGGAAGCTCAGTGATCAACAGTGAATCTGCATTGGCCAGTGGGGATGATGCAAGAACATGTTTGCCACAGGTCCATTGATGCATATAAAGATGAATTTTTGAAGAAAAAGAAATTCCCACAAATATGGATGATATGGGGTTGATGTCATAAAGTATTAGAGATGATGGTCTACGATAAATACACAGATGGACATTAAAATTTTGGACACTCATTCTTCCATCAATTGTAAATGAGTATAAAGGAAAAGCAGTTTTTATTTATTTTTATTGCATTGGGCTGTTGTGTTACATGTCCTGTTGTGTGTGTGAGGTGTGATGTTTCAGTTGCTAATGGGGATCTTAATTAATAAAATCATAAGGTCTAGTAATGATCAAGTCTTTAGGAGACACAACTACATGTGAAAGAAAGAAAAAAAGTCTAGAACACCAACAATCAAGTACAAAAATGTAGATTTTTTTCAGTCTCTTCTATCTTCTCCATCTCTTTCCAACGGCCTATTGTTTCATAATTCCACTGGTTCCAGTATGCGACCAGTTTTATAACTCCTTGTTTAAGGCTCCACCCTTTTAGACCCAGTTCAGTAAACTACAACAAAACCCCTTCAGTCAACTTTGAATGGGCGGCCTTTGGCATCCAGCCACCCTCCTCTTTCTCCACAGACCAGCAGACCAGTAACCTTTTTCTCCGATGGCACCATCACATCCAGCATCACATCTTTTTTTTATTTCTCATAAAGTGCAGACAACAGATCTTTTCAAAGAATAAAATCAGTTCATAAACTTATACTTAGTTGGTATTAATTACAGCTCAGAACTTTGTTAAAAAAAAAAAAAAAACAATGCTTAAAAAGGGAAAAATAAAATTATTTACACCACTAATAAAAGCGGAGTTCAAGCTACAGGATAAAGAGATCAAAGTGCCTTCTGTTTGAAATCATAGCACGTGTAGTGTTTTAAAAATATCAAACAAACTTCAATTTTCCCAGCAGTTCACATTTTAGCTTTGATGGAGGAAATGGGCAGCGAGTTCAGAAAGTGTTGCAGCGTGAAGAGGTACTCCTCAGGGTGGCAACGCAGGTGGGCGGCATGCGTAGACTCCTTCCACCTCCTGCTGTCCACCGCCACCCCCCTCCGCCTCCAGAAGTCCATCAGCTTCTCCAGGACAGCAGGGTTGCACATCACGTCGTTGTCGCTGGAGTAGAAGAGCGCTGGGGAAGTAACTGGGCTGTTGTAGAAAACCTGGATGCTGTTCTCATAGAGGTCTGCCGTGTGGGATTTAAAGAGCCAGAAGTAAAGCATGGCGGTGTTTTTGATGAAGCCTTCTAAACATGGCACCAGAGTCTTGCCAAGCCCTGAAGGACAACAAGGGACAGGATATAATTAAGCTTTTAAAAACCCAGTACGTCTATAAATAACCGTCTCTCCAAATTCTGATTGTTCAGATTAGAAAACAGTTTTTCCACTTCACCCTTGTCTATGTTAAATTGATTTGACCTCAGAGAAGACAGCAGTTTTTTGGAATTTTGTTGATTTATGTTGTTTTTTGTTGCAATATACACTTGAAATCTGCATTTTGTGCATCAAAACTTGGATTTTTCACTAATTTTGGGTTTGCAAAAGTGTTCTTGAGCCCATGCAGTGATTTTTCACCATCATCTTCAATGTAATAAAACTTTACACAAAAGTAGCACGTTATAAATATTACTTATTACTATTATTACTAACATCTTTTCCACGACCATGGGATGTTTCCTTCTACATGGTGAAATGAGCAGCTGCTCATTGCATTAGTTGGGGTTAAATAAGATAATTACCCATGCAGTAATTATCCAACAGAAGGCTCGTATCTATTTGCTTAGTTAAATCCAGGTGGTGGATTTCTTTGGCCACTCAGGTAATTTAACATGTTGCCAGTTAACCTAATAGGTAATGAGATGATCCATTACTTTGAAAAAATAATAAAATATTCTGTCTTGTACAATTTTAACTCAAGTCTAACAAATATCAGTGACATAGATGTTTATTATGAAAATATAGACTTAAGACCATATGATGATGTGTAAAATAAATTCTTTTTTATTTTTATTTATTTTGAGATATTATTTGGACTAAATGTGTTTCTAAATTAAGAAATCAGGCAATAAGGCCTGAAGTTTTGAGTCCAAAGCCTGATATAAATGGGTCCTAAATAAGGTCAGAAACAAGTCCCCCACAGAAACCATGCACATCTGAAACTGGAGCAGTAGGTCAGCTAATAAATTATTCTAAGTTCTGACACACATGGCCAACACAGAAGTAACCTGAGGTCCACTGTGACGCTGTTGGATCACTCTCTCTCACCTGTCGCCATGTGCTCCAGCGATCCGACCACTAGGCTGTCGTAGATGTGGCCTACCACCCTCTGTGCCAGACCCCCATGTTTTTTTGGCTCCTGAGCAATGTGGGTGAGAACTTGGGTAAAAGTGAAGCCACCGATAGAGGAGGCATGGACCAGCACGGCTCTCCCTGAGAACGGAGGTTCCTCAAGAATATTCAACACCTCTAACCCGTACCTGAGCCCCCACCGAGGCCACAGAAAGTGCAATACACTGCTCTGGACTAGGAGAACATCCATGCCACGGTCCAGGTAGAGGTCCCTGTACTTGGCCGCAGCCCCTGGCTGGGCCCCGAGCCAGGAAAAGAAAAGCAGAAGGGGACGGGAAGTGGAGCTAGAGTATGATAGCTTTTCTGAGGAAGTGGCTATTTCTGAAAGCAATGGAGATGAAGCATCTGCAGAGCTGGAGTCACTGAGAGAAGGTGGGAGGGATGAGATTGGACATAGAGCTGTGGGGGTCTGAGGGTCTTCATGGCATGCTGTGATTGGAGTGTAATAATAAATGATGCCATTGCGGATCCTTCTGGTAACAAACTTCCCTTTGTTGACTTCTTTAGATGTGGGTGCATCAGTCTTGACAAGACTAGAACAGAAAAAAGTCACACTGAAAATGAGATTATTCCCTTAAATAGAGACACCAGCATGGCAAACATGATCAAGCATGTGGGTCATTTAACTGCTGATGTCAAATATATACTTAAATATAAATGATAGCATTTCAGTGCACATGGTTTCTTTAGTATCTCATACATTTTTTAATGTCGTGTTGGCCTCCATCCTGATGAAGGCTTTGCTTATTTCAGACAGCTAAGTAGTAAAATCAACTTTTTTTAACAGGCCTGCAGCTTAGACCTGTCATCCACTAAAACCATTTTAATACACTGTGATACAATTTAAATGACTAACAAAAACTGACATCCTGCTTCAGCTGATCCCAGTGTCAATGACCTGTGATCTGAAACATGTTGCAAGCATCAAATATGAGGAATAAGCACACATTTTCCAGTAAACTGTAAAATATTTTCACTTTTTTTTATTTTCACTTAATTGGCTGTGGTTTTTAAATGGTTTAAATATATTTTACAAAGCATCTGCTCCTTTGGAAGAGGTGTACAAGAAAATAAATGTTTAACTTGTAAATAATTGTTTACATTTATAAAATCATTCATAAAATACTGACCACACAGCTTATGCAATTCCTGTAGGAAATAAGGGACTACAGCACTGTTTTTTATTTCAGCCACTGAAAAAATGATCTTGTTTCAGGGTTTTATAAGGACACATTGGTCTCTTTCCTGATTAATGCTTTGCACATTTCTGCAAGCATAGGTAAATTTTTTTTTACTATAGTTCAGACATGTCATCCACTCATAATAATGCATTATGATCCACATTATGCTACTTAAATTAAAACTGATATCCTCCATTAACATTTCATTTTTCAAAGTTATGGCAGTTTTGTTATCAAAAACAATGGCGGATATTTCTGAGACATGTTCCATGCATCAAATATGAAAATAGCCATACATTATTTTCAGGAGAGATTTCTGACTTTCACGTTTTTGTAATATTTTCACTGCCTCTGTTATATTTGCATTTCAAATATTGTCCTGTAAGGGCATATCTGCCTCTTTCCTGATAAAGACTTATTTCAGCAAGTGGAAATTGTGTTAAATAGATTGACTTGTAGTATTTACAGATAATCATAGTAACATCAACCCAATTTAGAACATTTTATATACCAACAATAACTTCATCAAGTCATAGCATAATTATTCAAACGTTACCTCTACCGCACTAACTTAGTTTCAATACCTAAACAACCATTACTAACGTTCTTCTAAGCAGGGCAGTGCATGTCTAACCGTGGACTGCAAAGTTCTGTGAAAAGGATGAGGGTTAATCACTCTTCCAAGAAGGGAACTGTGCTAATGACTCATTTTCACACCTAGGCGACCAGCTGGAGGCGGTGAACCCCGAGCATGACAGCATTCCTGCCGGGTGTCGGGAGTACACAGCCCATTATTAGCCAATTATTTTCCGTCCCCCCTTTTCTTTCTTTCTTTACTTTTTAAATAAAAGACAAGTAAATATTCATACAAGTTCCGCAAAGCGCATCGAGCCAAAGCAACGTGTCATTTTGTTACCCTGTGGAGAGCTGCAGGTTTCCCATGCTGAGAGGCTGCAGTGTGGACTAGTCCTCCTGGCCGTCTGGAATCACTTCTGACAGGCTCTCAGCGCTGCCTCGGTGCCAGTTTGCAGCGGTGACAGACAGCCTTCAATGTAAACGACCACCGCGAGCGCACCCTCGCTCCACCGGCTCTCACACACACACCTCCCCTTTAAACCAACCTCTGCAGTCGTTCATGAACGCGCACTCTTCTCCTTCATCGGTCGTAATGCTCGCTCTCGTCATATGAAACGAATTAACCCGGGTGGTTGACGTCCATGGACAGTAATAGAACAACCACGGACGAAAGCTGCCATGATCACATTATCATTAACAGATAGGTTAAAGAAAACACAATGGCTTCTCATGAAATATTGTATTTGTACTTCAGCCCATTTCTGGACTTTATAATAGTTCAAACCCGCCTCCCCCGTTGGCATTCATTATACACTCTTACCTCACAATAGGCTAAAAAGAGAGACTTTGAAAGGTCATACAGTACCAGTTCTGACCTACAAACGGCATTTAATTACAATACCTGTAACTACCACAAGATGGCGCCACAATACTTTCTATTCACTCAATAAAAAGCTCCATATAACTGTCAAAGAAGAGTGGCGCATAAGTCATGATATCTTTAAGGATTTCAGTTGTGATTTCTCATAGTCAAAACTATGTATAAACTCAAAAACCAATTAAATATTTAGTGTAAATTTGCCGTTGCCTTGGCAAACGCAAGTGCAAGGGAAGCAGCATGTACTTTTTAACTTTTAACATTCACATTGTTAACAGCAGTGAATCCTATATCAGCGAGTTTTTAAACATTTTATATTGCATGAGTTTTAAACAGCATGTTACACAGCCTATCACAACAGAGGACACACCCTGGACCTGATCATAACCTATGGCCTGTCCACTGGTGTGTCCAGTTGCCATGGTGATCACCATTGTTTAGGTGACTGGGGTCCTGCACCACAGCTTTATGGCTGTGGTGTAGACTCCAGCCTGGCCTGAGCTGGGTGGTTGCTATGGCGACAGCCTCTGTTTCCAGTTGGTGGCAGTTTACCTTGTCTCATGTGGTTTTGTTGGGCCAAATTAGTTTCTCTTGTGTTCTGTGAAGATCTTTTTTCTTTTTTTTTTTTTAAATTGTTTTTATTTTTTTTACGGAGTAACTTAAATGTAAAAATATAAAAACAAGAAAGCTACAGTTAGTCAGCCAGTATTTATCACTTAAGTGCTATTTAATTCTCCTGAATTTAAATCAAAGATGGGTGACTGTTGCATTCAGTGACACAGCCTCCATGTGGTCTCCAGACATGTAGAGATGCTGGTAATGTTATGTAGGAAGTTAGGAATATATGAAAAATATTGTGCTGACACCAACATCTGTGAAACAAGAAAGTGAACGAAGTTGGTGGTAAAGTTATAAAAGGTGTTTAAGTCCGCTAAGCAGATAGTAAAGAATATTACAAGAACTGAGACCCTACAGTGTGTTTCTTTCCAAGACTGGAATCTGAACCTGGGCCAGCTGCGTTGAGGACCTGTGGCCTCTGAACATGTGGAGGCTACTCGTCCAGTTGAACTAAAGACCACGCCCAGTTTCTTTTATGCAAGAAGAAATTAGATATATACTTTAGAACAGTGGTTTACAGCCTATTTTCACCAGGGACCCCCTTCATGTCAATACTGAAAAGCCATGGACCCCCTGCACCACCCTGTGCTGAACCCATACGGTTTTATGCTTTCAAAAGTGAGATTCTCACCATAAATAATGTATTATGGTTGAGTCCTGTCCTTTGATAAAGCCAAAGTTAAATTAACAACATATAGCCTTACTTTTTGTTCCTAAAATAGAGATGATGTGTGGACATTAATCACAATGGCTCTGAATGTTCAAAACCTCGGGGAACCCCTGTGCTCTTTGGGGGAGCCATTGGGGGGTCCCAGAGCTCCTCCTAGCCAAAAGGGATATATAATTCCTCCAGCACATCGTGGATCTACCCTGGGAGGGTCTCCTTCCTGCCGGACCTGCCCAGTAAACCTCAAAGAGGAAAAAAAAAGGAGTATAATGGTTCTTGGTGATTTCACAGAAAAAAAAGTAAAAGCAAAAATGTATTTTCTTGTTATTGTAAAAACGAAAGTGATTGAACCAAGAGGAAATATATCTTCAAATATATTCAAGGAAAACAACAGAATTTCTTATATTAGAAGCTAATGTTGTGATATCAGCAGGGTTTTATAAAGTGCGTATTCTGGGATTGAGGCTTCCACATTTGAAACAGGTGCATAAACAGAAAATAACAGAAAGCACATTTTGGAGTACCTTGCAGTACTTGTGTACACACACGTGTTATAGGTGACTTTTTTTTTTAAATCAATGCAACAATCTAGCTTATAACAGGCTAGATGTGTTTGTTAGAAGCACAGTTAATGTCTTAGCAGTGTGCATTCCTAAAATAAGGGAGATAAACAGAACTGCACTGGCAAGGATTGTTTACAACTTGTGCTTTACAACTTCCAGCCTTCAGATGTGGCAGAATCCTCCTCTAAAAAGATGCATGTCGTAAAACTTGTGTTATTTGACCTAAAGGATTTATATACTGACCGACATCTAGTATCAAAAGGAAAATCCATTAAAAGTAAAACTGAGACTCTTTGGCCTTTTGTGGAATAACTAAGTTGAGTTATTTAATTCTGTATTTCAAAATAAGCTCAGCTGTACAAAGTAAAATGGATTTTTTTCTTTATTGGGGAATAAAATATCTGCAGTGAGGAAACCTTTAAAGGTCCCATATTATGCAAAATTCACTTTTTAATGGTTTTGGAACAGTCATACTGGTCCCCCCGCATGTGTAGGAGACCCGTAAGTGTGAAACTCTTTCAGGCGCTCTCTCTCCCCCCTGCTCCACCTCTAGGGAAGTAAGCGCTGAAATGAGCTTGTTTGAAAGCGTGTACGTTATGACGTCATAAGGGACAATAACCACTCCCCACAGAGTGATGGACCCGCCTACCGGCTCTCAAAGCCCGCCCTCTAAAAATCACCTAGCGTCCAGTGTTTTTCCCTCTTCGGCAACCCTCGTTAGCGGACATGGCTAAGCGACAGAAGCACTGTTCTGTTTGTGGCTGCATAAATGAACACGAAAACGTTTTTTTACTTCCATCCACTGAACCCACGAGGACTGAGTGGATTAATTTTATTTTTGGAGGAAATGTACCCGGAAAACTTCCAAAGGTTTTGCATGTCTGTGGCCAGCATTTCAAAGAGGACTGTTTCCACAACATGGGTGCATGGAAAGCAGGCTTCGCCAACCGTTTGAAGCTGAAGCCAGGTTCAATACCAACTGTCCGTGACACAGCTGGAGAGGTAAGAGCAGTACTGTTAGTCTTCTTGCTCGAACTTCTTCAGGAATGGGTTCCGGTGTTCCGGCGTTTGTTTATCCTTCACTACGCTGTAATCAGCGTCTAGTAACCGCTAAGGCCTAACCTGTCAATCACCTCATGACGGGCGATGCGATGGGCGGAGCCAACAGCTGAGCTGCTCCACCAGGGTTCCGCCCACCATAAACGGCACATTTCTGAAGCTGCTAAAAAGAGGGAGGTGAAGAGAAGCCGCTGCACTCAAACTGAGGGTCGATTTGTCCATACCATGGCGGAAATATTTCATTTAGATATTAATGAATGGTCTCAGATTGGGAATAAAGTGTATAATATGGGACCTTTAAAATTGAGTTTTTTCTTACTAGTTTTTGTTTCTATTATTTGTAAAGTACTTGTAAAGCGTTTCACGCATCAAGTGTAAACACTGCTGTTCAGTGATACACACTGCCTGACTAAGAAAGAAGTTTCCATCTGGATTTAACTTGGTAAACAGGTTCAAACCTCCTGTTGGATAATTACGGCATGTGTGATTATCTTTTAGCTGGCAGCAAGTTATTTAACCCAACTGATGCAATGTGCAGCTTTTAATTCCTAAACAACCATGTGGAAAGACACATTCTGTGGAAAAGACATTATTCTGTTTAAGGGTCAATTTATTGGCATCAAGCAGAGAAAACATCCAAGGAGACGCAGAAACTACTAAAACTGGGTTCAAATCTGCCCAGTGCATTACTAAAAACTGGAAGGATAGCAGGGAACCATCATCTTGCTAGAATAGCCATTTATGTCTTCATGCCATGGGTCTATGTTACAGCTGCCATATCTGAGCCACCATTTTAGTATGGTGTGTCTGAATGGACAAACAACTCTGTGTGTGAAGTGAGAACCCTCTCAGCTTTAAAACATAGGTGCTTGATAGGTGCTAGAGGTCCATTTGAAATAATTAACACCTTAAAGTTACACGGAAGAAGGCAGTATACATGTACACAATTCTGAATGCGTGTCAGCCAACGTCCACTCACAACTGTGCTTTGCATTTGAAGTCATTGCTACATACTCACCTTTACCACCAGGTGTCAGTAACACTTCTTTGTTTGTGTACTGTTAAGTTTGAGACTTCTGATGATGAAGAAAAGTCAGCCACAATGCCACTGTCATAATGCAGAGACACCACACCATGATGCACATTTATCCTGTTCACACTGAATACCCAGACATCAGCTATAACTCCCCCCTTTGTCATCTGCACAAGTTCTCCAGTCACTCTGCCGTTGCTGGCTTTGTGTCAGAGGGGACCAAGGATGGAGGGGGGTCATTTCTCAAAACCACCTGGAGGCTCAGACGTTGAGATAAAGGACTCGTTTAAGTACCTGGGTGTCCACCTCAACAATTAAACTGGACTGGACCAAAAACACAGACACCTTATACAGGAGTCACCTCCACCTGCCAAGATGGATGAGATCCACTGGAGCCACATTTTATGGCACTGTAATGGCCTCTGCAGAGTTCTGTGCCATCGTGTGCTGGGGATGCAGACATAAGGAATTATTGCCAAAAAAAAATACTAAACGTGTTTCATTTATGTTTAAAATGTTTTATATTATTATTATTATTATTATTATTATTATTATTATTATTATTATTATTAATAATAATAATAATAATAAAAATAATAATAATAATAATTTGTTTTTCTTTTTAACAAGTCAACCTTTAAATTTACATCAGGAAACAAAGTTTACTAAGTTGCAGAAGTAAAACTTATTTCAGTATCAAACAGAAATTATATGAAACTAAAACAAAAGGACAGGGCAAAAAAAAAAAAAAAAAAAGATAATTAAATGAATAAATAAATAAACAGCATTCACAGGGTGGTGGTGGGAGGGATAAGGAAAGTTATAAAACCCTATTGACCACAATAAATGCACTTTATATTATCAAAAATATAGGTTTGGTTTTAATTAATAAGCGTTAGCTTTAATGATTTAAAATAAAGTTCTTGAGGTTTGAATGAGTCCTGACTGAATCACAGAGGCATACAGGCTGTCCAACCAGTAGGTCAAAAGAGTTCAAGACTCACTGCAAATCTAAATCTGATTTATTCTGTTTATCTGAACGATTTTGTGGATGTTCATTTAAGTGTTAACCACGGTTGTTATGGCAGCATTATGTTGCAGTAGCAGTGATCAGATCTTTCCATTTAAGGGAGCAGAAGCAGTTTTAGGTCATCAGATCCTCTCCTGCTCTTCCCCCCACTACCATACATGAACATTACCTTTGGTTTTTCAGACTTTTGCTGTGAGTCCATCTATTTTTGGATGTGTTTTCATGCGTGTGTATGTAATAGGCAACTGTGATCAGATTTTTGAGTCCTCTCTTGGTACATTCAACCTGATATCCTTGTTTCAGAGTCCTGGATGAGGCTTTAACCTAGTTTTCATTACAGAAACTGAGATACTGTGATGTCAAAACACATTCAGGTTTCTGTTCACTGTCCTCTTTCTGTGGACATACCTGTTTAAACCCTGACAGAAGCAGGTAAGAAAAAAAAAAAAAAAAAAAATAACAAAAGCAAAATGTAATCAACTGGAAATAAGCTGGTTAGAGGTTACTGGTTACCACATCCGTGTGTCTAAACTCTGATCTTTGGTCAATAAATAAATTATTTCACAATTGCCATATTACACATGGAGGGACATTAGCATTAATATTGAGTTTTGTTTTTCATTACTGAAGTTCAAATTATTATGATTTTTTTTTTAAATACGTACTTCTTTAAAGAGTTAACATGTTGAAAAAAGGCCAAATAAGCATGATCACGTCTTCTAACAAGCATAAAGGCTTTGTCATTAAATTCCTAGATGCACACTGCCAGTGACATCACACTGACCTTGTTTGAGAGGATATGCAGTGTGGAAGTAAATATCTAGTGAAGCAGCCGAATATAAAGGGAAATTTAATGGGTTTATTTCAAGGATTGTCTTGTTTTTGCTTGTTTGCATAAACTGCATGTTTATGTAAACTTTACAGAGTTTATGTTTTAAGTCTGTGGAACATCGGCCAGTAGGATGGCTGCAGTAGTCTTTCTGATTAGGCAGACAGACTAGCATGGGGCAAGTAAAGTGGTCTGGAAATAGAGCACTTTAACACTACATGCCATATTCATCCAATCACACACAGCGATAGTGCATTAACTATCACACAACACTTCTTTACAGCCTGAGCTGCTTTTGTATCCATCCAGCATTTAGATTGTTTTTTCTGGTTGAAAGCTTAAAGAGATCATAAGTCTTTTCTAGAAATGTAAAATGGCATTACTGAATCCTGACAACAGGGCTGTGGGTTTTATTTCAGAAAACCTGCAGCTTTGTGTCGTAAATCAAGGCTCTATTTATTGTCTTTATTTTAAATTGTAAATATGAATTTTTCTGATGTGAATCTGAAGCTAAACACTGCATCTCTTTGCTTAAGACAAGGTAGAGTTTTGCAATCTGAACCCCCTCTTCTGTGCATTTGCATAAACATACTTATTGCAAAGTGTCTGGAATAATGTTTGTGGATCAGTCTGAGCCACCTTCTTTGTTTCCCATTTATAGAGCCAGGAAGTGTACTACAAACATGACTGCTCTCCAAACAGACCAAGCAGAGGAGATATAAACTGAATTTGACAAAGAGCCTATTGGATTAAAGTGGTTTACTGCCTTCTAGCAGCTAAATGCTCAGCCATGTCCACCAGCTTCAGTAAGTAACTTTGTCTGTACACCATTTGGCTCTGAGCTGGTGAGGTGATTAGACATGAAAAAATAAAAATAAAAAAATAACCCTGCCTGCTGCGGCTGGAAAAAAAAGGCTGATGAAATTGGAAACTGAGGTCTTGAAACCAAACCAATGGAAAATATGCAAAACACTGTAGTGTTTCAGGATCCTAGAATTAATCTTTAAAAACTTGACAGTGATTTATAGTTAAAACTAAATATTGATAAAGGCAGCTTTAATTTAGTATTTGTAATTCATGTCAGCAGATTTAGTCTGTGTTGCTTTCCCGGGCTCAGCATGATCACTTTCAGGTTCATTCAGCCAGAAAAATGTTTGAGTCCCACAATAACATGTCCCTCACCCCTCAGGCCATGTTATGTGTGGTACCTTACCCCTCCTCTACCCTAAAACTCTTATTCTCATCTTACGTCATCCCCTTGAACAGCCTCCTTCATCCCTGCTGGTTTTCTATACATTCCCTCTCCTCAAAACTCTCCATCTGAAGAAAGGAGGCAGCAAGGACCACCCCCCTATTGCTGGTGCACAAACCCCTGGCCTTTCCCTTTTGCATTGTTTCACCACGGCCTCAATTGTCAATGCAAAAGAGAAAAGTTGGGGAGGGAGGGGAATGCAGAGAGGAAAAAAGAGGGAAGAGGGGAAAATGTGCCCTCTCTGTTCTATAAGCAGGAGGGGTCCACCCACATCAGGGAGTGGAATTCCGATGCAGCTTCCTGCTTTTTCTCCCAGCCTTTCCTTTCACATTTCTCACTCATGTCTGTCACATTTAGACTTTTCATGTTAAAGAACCAGCTGTAACTGAGGTATCAGCATTGTATTGTTTATATGAGACTATACAAGGCAAATGTTGTATTAAAACCTAGAAATTGCAGCATTAGGAGGGACAAAATGACCAGATGAAATTATAGGAAATGTGGAAATTAGCATTCTTTGTGGTTAGTCATGCTTGGAGGGAGTAGCAAATCATGATGAACCATGACACAAACTGTCTGAGGATGTTTTTAATCCAACGTTTGTGTGTGTCTGGGTGTTTCACTGCTGTTATGAGGCTGTTGGTTCATTTTCTACCATTTTGACAGGACTCCAGGAATCATTTACCAATACACAAAGCAACTTTTAGCATCAGTTTTCAACACACTGCGTAAAAATACTGAAGCATTTCCATGTCATTATCCTGTGTGCTGGATTAATGTTATGATTTCCTGAACCTAAGTAGGACATTGTGTTTCCTTAATTTAACCAACGCAGCAAAAGAATAAAACCAAGGATGTGAAAATATTGACTTCTATGCAGTCAGTAGCTGCGTTTCCACTCCATCTCCTCCGTCCATAAATACCGTGCCATCTTTATTTGAAATGATTTGGTCAAATGACCCCTTGTGTCACATCTGATGACATGTAAATGTGAAAAAAGTGTTTCCATTACTCATTTGTGATATACTTCTATAGTGACACATCTGGAAAAACCACCTCATGAGAGAGTAAAAACTTTTTAGTAATTTTTGAGAGGTTTTTCAAAATCTAGGTGTTTCCATTATCACGTTTTTATGGAGTTATTTGGGTTTGGCGCAATTCTAGGGGTAATATAAATGCAGCTACTGACTCAATCTGTCCTCCACCACTCGTTCATCTTAAAAAGGGTCGTGTTTAATTTGTGCCATATACTGGCATCTAAAGTCACTGAAACCTGTTCATGAATCAAAGAGACTCACCAGAAGTTGAAAAAAAAAAAATCAACATTTCTCCACACATTTATCAAGGGGTAAAAATATTGAGTTCACTTTTTTTCTTGCAGTTTTCTGCCAAGTTACAATACGTGTTGAGGACTGTGATTAGTTGGTAAAAAAAAAGTTTCAAACTTTAGCCATGTTTCTTTTGTTTTTTCAAAACATCTAAATCCAGACATGTACATTATTTTAACTGTTACCATTTCAAACTCTGAACCGTAACTCTGACCAGGTGGAAGTGAAGCAGACAGGTAGTTAAGTGACCGACTCACTGCTAGCGATGCATAGGGCCAAGAAAGTCTTGCTTGAAGTCAGTTTGTTTCATGTCAGCCTGCTTCCCTACAACATGTGTTGTCCTACTTGAGGCACCTGTAACATCATAATGTTGCAAACAGATGTGTGGGACCATCATCTGTAGCATGAAGGATAACAATGAAAGAAAAACATACATAATGGTTCACTTTTGAGCCTTTAGTGTTAAACTGTTTGTGTGGAGGTATTTTACAGTTTGTCATAAAACCATATTGTAGAGACACTAAACATTGACAAAAATGCATGAGTTTTTTGTCTTTAATATGACTGAAATTTTCTTAAAGTTGTTTTAGGGACAGACTTAATATTCTGCTGTCTAAAGAGAAGGAGCAGCATATTTAAAGATTTCCCTGCTCCAATATCAGTACAATTTAGAATGAAAACATCTTCCTCTATTTTGTCCCTGATAATCAAAACCTAATTAGTCAATATTCCATGAAATTAAAGTTCCAAGATCACAAACTTCCACTGAACAATGTCTAATTGGTCAACTTACCATGCAGTTTAATGTCGAAATGGCTGTACAAAATTTGGTTGAGCTGCTGTGAATTAATTGAATACTAAGAATTAGTTAACTGATGTGTTTCTCCTCTGAAGAAGCAAAGGCAGAAACATATTTACTGACAAGTTAACTGTTCACAGGCTACCTGGATCTGAAAAGTGAAATCAATCACGCTAGCATAAATATATTGTTAGCTCATCCTGCAAATGAAAACTTAACTAAAACATCATTAAGTAAAACTCAATAACAATCCTGATGGTAACTATATTTTGTAAATTTAGTTGAAAATGAGTAATTTAACAACAATAAAATATTTTGTTGGCCTCATCAAATGCAGCATTTATCTCTTCTTCCTTGACTTCTTTGTATGGTGTTTGTATAATGAAGGAGGTGGAATTACCAACATGATAATATTAAACAAGAAGCTTTCTATAATGTGACCAATGCTGTGCAGTTTGTTTGCCACAACAGCTATTTTCTCTTCTGCAGAGACACCGTGTTGAACAAGTTCATTTCAACATTCCTAAACGTATTCTAAAATCTACATTTAACCATCTTTTCCTGGACTCCCACCCACCTCTTTGCAGCTTTCACCCTTTTTAAGTGCTGCAATCTGCATTCATAAAATGACTAAAGGCTGTTTCAGTGGATGTGACACCTGTCATCTGAGGTGGGAGCTTTTTTCATTCCATCAGTCTCCTTTATTGGTGTGGAAACCAAGTGAAATCCTCATGGGGAGCTGATGTATTAATCTTCTTATTGATTACAGATGGCAGTCCACGTTTCACTGGACCCCAAATCCCTTTTTAAGCCTCTTTTGCATTTTAATCAGTATGCAAAATTGTTATGGGTGTTTGACCATGAACACACACAGTAGCCTTTTAAAGTTAATTAAAATATTTTTAAAAAGTCTATTCCTGAGGTTACCTCATGAAAGTATCACACAAGGAAACATAGCTTGTTTTTTGTTTAGTTACTTTTGGACATTTTGACAACTTTTTGTACATTTTACCTCAAAGCTGTCAGTAGATTTTGGATATTTATGGTAAGTCATGACTAAGCACTACATAATGTGACAGTTTTATCGTTTTGGTTCAGGTTTGTGACTCATTTTTGTCATTTCCAGACATAAACACCATTTACTTGCTTATGAAACCGAAAACTGAAAAATAGCAACCACGTTTCCATCCAGCTGCTTATAAGTTGAGGCTGAATGGAAACTGAAAATTTTGGAAAAATAAAAAGACTGTGCATAAAAGTTGATTGATTTAAAGTGTAAATGTGAAAAGTTCTATGAAAAGGGTTCAGCAAATTATAAAACCCCACAGTAACCACATGACTGAGCTGTAACTTCAGAGATCCAAGTCCATGGTTGCAATTTAAGTTGCTCAAAAGTCTCCAGTTTAGTTTCCATTTTCTAATGTGCGGTCTGACACTAGGCTTTCGATCATTTTCATTTATTCATAATTTGTTTTCCTTCATTTGCGGTTTGACTGATGCCATTTCAGTTACATCATGACTTTGTGTAACAGTCAGCTCCACACAAAGGCATAAACAGACACATACTTAAACATATTACTAACTATTAAGTCCTTAAACAGATACATACTCCATGTACAGTAAAAATAGATAAATAAATAAATAAAATCCACTTTTAATGGGTAGCACAATTTACTCTGGCTGTGTCAACATTCTGTACATGCAGATGTTTTGACCTGTTGTCCTTCACAAGAGCATAAAAGAAGGTCATATTTATAAAAAGAACCAAACATTAAATGGTATTTATAATTCTGATGTCACATTATTTAGGTCTGTTTATTTCACTGGTATTGTCAGCGCTCAGTAAATGAAATATAAAACTAACTGAGGCTACTTGTTTCATGCTATCCATTCTATTTCTCTATTTTCTAATAGTTTTATACTGATGTCATAGTTATATATTTTCCCAGCAGAGCACCTCGCTCTCAAACTGCAGCTTTGCTTGTGATATGTGAGTTTTCTAGGGTGTAGAATGGGAGGAAGTACTTTAAGTTATAGGCCTCACTGAAGGATCCAGGTCCCGGTTTGGGTTCAGGTAGCAGATGCCCTCTCTACCTTTATGATTAGCTTTAAAACTTTACTTTCTGATACAGCTTATAATTGAAGCTTGCTTGGTGTGCCTTAGCCATCCCTTCAGTTATCCTGCCATAGACTAAGACAGCATGGGTAACGTCCCATGATGAACCGAGCACCTCCCTCTATTTTTATTTCTTTACCCTTTTTACTTCCTGTGTGAATATTAGAGTCCTACTATGGAACATAACAGCTAATTGCATCCTGTCTCTTCTCTAAGTGCTCTCTAGCCAGTAAAATGCTGTCAGAGGTTGTCTCTGTCCCTTTCTATTTCTTGTGGTTTCTAGAGTCTCTAAAAGTAGAAAGAGGAGGAACCAGGTTCTGTTGGAGGTATTCCCCTTCTGTTAAGAGTTTTTTTTTTCCTTTCCACTATCACTCATCACCCCATGCATGCTCAGAATAGGGGATTGAATTGAGAACAAGATTTGATTTGTTCCCTTATATTAACTCAGTTATAAAAAACTGGACTAATATGGATCATATAATGGTTTCGTATAGTTGGATTATAATTGGGCTACAATGAATTGGATTGAACTGGACTCTAAGCGCCTTCAGATGGCATTGTTGTAAATTGGTGCTATAAAAATAAAGCTGAATTATATTCAATATATTTTAAAACAATTTTTAAAGGAAACATTGAGGCACATGGAGAGAAAACAGCTATGAGCATACAGTGTTTGCTGTATTAATATGATCTGGTGAGCATCAACATAATGATTCACAAAATGCATATAGTACCCTAACCCTAAAAGTTTTAAGCAGCTGTAACAAATCATTGGGGGAATCTTAGCCTCCATTCTGTTAGAATACAGACTACATTTTTCATTGCATGTAAAGCTACCAACTGTATATAGATTTTCCCCCTGGTCAGACTGGCTTTATGGATTTGTTTTCAAAGGTCACATTTACACCACAGTTCATGCTGTTCTATATATCAACAGCTTGACTAATGACATATCCGACTGTCTTTTTTTTACAAAAAAAAAATAGAAAACATGAACAATGCAACAAATATTTACAACTGCTAACACATGGTTCCACAAAGACATCTGACTACACTCAAAGCACAAGGTCAGAAGCATAACTGTTTAAGACATGTGATCTTGTCATTGCAAAAGAAAACAGCGAAAGGGCCCCAGGCATGATCTGTATAAATGAAAGAGCCAATAAACTATTGTGAGTGCCCATTGTCTTCTCCTTTTTTTTTTTTTTTTTAGACAAAGAAACTTTCTATGACCTGCACAATTAACCATTGTCTGGCACTTCCAGAGGCCTGTTCAAGGAGAGGACAGTCACACACAACAAACTGGCTTTTTACCATCCTCAGGACGCCAGGGAGACTCAAGAAGTCACGAAAGCACATTAAGGTCCACAGCTGTTAGTCACAGGGATAACACAGGAATATGTGTGAAAGTGCATGGTATTATAAAGAGAGGTCACCGTATATTAGAAGAGGAAGTGGGTTTTCAGTACAGCTTTGATGTACCAAGAATAGATGCCGAGTTACTTCACAGCAGGACAAAGGGAAAATATAATTTCCTGTCACCAATAATTAAACTGATTATAGGACATTTTCTAAGCATTAATATGCATTAAAACAAAAAGTTTCTTATTTGGAAAATGTGCAGCCATTTATACTATTTTTTAAATATGCAACATATTTAAAAAGAAATACATACATATTTATGGATTTTTTTTTTATCCTTTTGCAACCAATTAGTCTTTTCTAAAGCCCGACATGAATATTAAAGAAAAGTCTTAGTTGTCTCAGCCTTCAGTCGTGTCTTGTATTGAATTTAATAACACTTCAGTTTCAGAAAGTTATATTAGTTTTTATGCATTGAAAAAATCATTAAGCAAATAGTTATTAGTTATTATTTAAAAGTATTGTTTTTTAAAATAACGATAAACAATTATTATTTTAATTATTGTTATAGCTGCAGGCACAGTTGACCTGTATTCGTGTTTGAAGAAGCCTCTGTCTGAACACACTTAGTTGTTTTGATTACTGTGTTTTGTAAAGGGTGTGTGATGTTGTCCATTATAATTAACATTATTTCATCTTGCTTTTTTATAATAAAAAAAAAAATATAGCAGAGAGTGTCAGCATAGTCTGCTGCATTTCTTGTAAATATTCAAACATTCTTCTTTAGAAAAGAAAAATGGTATGAGGATCTGTTATCATTGGGCACAATTTAAAGATCAGCTGAAATCTTCATAAATGAAATATCTAAATCTGTCTTAGGGTTCGGTATCACTTTTTTAAAATTAAATACTGCTGAGAAGTAAAGTCTAAAGCCTGAAAAAAAGTGTCAAAAACATGAATTACCTTTAAGATAAACAGATTCTGTGTTTTGAACCCAAAAATTGTTTTTCCCTCTTTGGTTGCATTTAGTTACACCCTGATGCAACAATACTGACATCTAGACTGGCTGACTTCTAATTCCATGTCAAATATTTTCATTTTATATTGAAACAAAATAGCTCATAAAAATGATAAGTTTTCATGTAGCAATAAGAATAAGGTGGTGATAAGAATAGAAAGGAGAGTAAAGGTGAAATATGCTATCGAGGCGATCTTCCCTGAGCCGGTGGGATTTCATCTCACACACAAGGCCAGTCTGTTCAGGAATTTCCTCACAATGCTGATTTTTTCTATATTTAAAATTCCTGTAGCTTATCAAGCCAAGGATCCAAGGACTGTTATGGAAAAGTTAAAGTACAAGTGTAACACCCTTTCACTGGACATTTTAGATGTCTTATCGGATAGGCTGTGACGCCAGTTAACTAAACAATACTACAAACTGTGCTAAAGGTGAACTTCTCCTTACATCATGTGAACTTTTTTATGATGTTGATTGTTCCATAGTTGATGCTACACATGTTTCAGAGTACATTTTCAACTTAAAAAATAAATAAAAATAAAAAAGTAAGATGCAGACAGAATGTGTGGTATTGCTGAGCTTTTTGAGCTGGTGAAGGAGGTAGAGTTAAATCAATGTACAGTAGCTACCAGTCAAAAGGCTGGCCACACTTTCCCATTAAATCCAATGGGGCAATGTGTCCAGACATTTAACTGGTGGTCTATGTGCCAACACATGCACAATATACAAATATACTCAATACAAACTAAACACCATGCCTGTGATTGATTATTTCTGTGAAGCTGGTCTGTGGTGCAAAGTAAAAAGCCGTATGATGTTGCCATGGACAACGCAATCTCATTATGGATCATAAATAAGTACACTGGTCCAAATGAAATGTCGCAATTTCCCAATAATATTGTACATTTGTTAATAGTTGCTACTACTGACAAAATTTCCAAGTAGAGGATTGTGGGTGGTGGTATCCTCATCCCACCCCCGTGGCCTTGAAGTAAAAAATAACACAAACCCTAATAGTTTATAAAGAATCTAATCTACTTTTAAGTCCTTTGAATTTTCTAATTCTGCTCTACTTCTATGAAACTTCATTTAAATTCTTCACTCCTTTACTGGTATGGGTAGTTTTCCAAAAAGAAACATTAGCAATATTATTATTTTACCATTTCTACAGCAACTGGGTTCAAATACAAGGAGGTCAGGGTTGATGGTGCTTTTGGCTGGTTGGTGGTGCTTTTGTCCAGTTATAGAGGGCACTAACAGCTTTAAATAATCCAAATATGGACTAGAACTCTGTGTAATGGTGGATGGTTTGTTTGCAAAGTCATAAAGTTTACACCAATGTGTGTAAAAATAGGTCAACATTTAATTCTTAACTCTTCATTCAGAGGTCAGCAGCTCTGTCAGTCAGTGTATGTGTGCATTTATGTAAAGGCTTTGCATGCCATTTTCAGGATGTGCTTTTGCATAACCCATTGTCGTTGGACCAACGGTGTTTCCTGGTGTTGTGGGTGATCTCCACTAATGAACAGTTTGCTCAGTGAGGTGTGACCGCAGGCATTGTGATGGGAGCCACGCGGGGGACTACTGATGCAGTGAGCGAGAGAGATAGACACAAACCGAGTAAGAGAGAGAGAGATGAGAGAGAGAGAGAAAGTGGGAGGGAGGGAGACTGGAACTCTATTCCAGTCAAACCCACATTGGCTCGCAAATATCGTCTCGCCTGCAGCACAGCACTCTCTCCCTCACACACGCACCGCTGGCTGTGGATTCTCCATCTTATTCCATACATCTGCAGGTAAGCAGCTGGCATGCTTTCATCTTCCCGTCTCTGTCTGACTCTGCATGTTTGCTTTAATAAGTCTCTAGAAATAGGAGATGTACCTCTGACTCTTGTATGCTATATACAGAGCCCAGTCTTGGTGCAGTTATAGGTAAACACAGCAACACATACATCCTACTCTCTTTCAAACACATGTAAGAGGGCTGCAATGTTGTCACTTTTTAACATCAGGATTAAGGAGATGAGAGGGAACCATATAGTGGTTAATCTGTAAGAGAACAAGTAATATGTGTGTTCAGTATGAGTGTGTGTGTGCCTGTGAGTCTGCTATCTGGATAAGCCTCACATAGAAAGATGATAACATCTGCAATCTGCATTAATGTACAGCTCTGAATACATTCTTTCATCCATGTTTGGACATTCTGTTTTAGCTTAAGATTGCAAAGAATATATGAAGGAACGTGTGTTTTGCTGAGAGCAAATCAGCAAGTGTGTATGTGAGACTGCCCTAATTACATATGAGTCAAACACACTTCTACAAACTGAGCAGCAGAATCCAAAACGTGCTGAAATCTGTGGGATTAGCACGATGTCTTTGGCTTCAGCTGTTGCCATGGCAAAGGCAGTCACTGGAACACTTCTGCTTGAGAACATCCTTAAAATAAACAGGTTCACTACATTCAGAAGCTCCAGAGCTAGTGCAAGTATTAACCCGGTGCAACCGATGCCATTAAAGAGTGGCCCAAGTGGAGTTTTAAAGAGCTGGTTGTCAGATGCATTGGGATACAGCTGAATTAAACTAATGAGGAAAAAAGGGAACAAATCCATAAGTTTAAAACATGTAGGAGGTTTTTAACTGTTCTCATAGAGGAATTCCTCATGTGGAAACTGGGCCTTCAAGAACACATGCCACAGATTAAAGCAGCGAGGGATTAATCTAGTTTGTAAATAGAATGACTCAGGATGTTGTAAAGCTTGTAGAGCCAATGGGATATACGTCACCTGTTGGAGTGCTGCTTGTGTTGATGTTTTTTGATAAAACACAATGGGTTTAGCTATTCTTAGACATGAGAGCAGCTCTCATCATGGTCAATAATGTCCAGGGACTATTGACAGTAGCTGGTTACAAAATTCCATCTGCTAATCAGCTTCTACTCATGATTTGGTTACAGGACATTAGATTTAGAGCATAAATTTGATTTGATATTTGATGTTTGAGGTCAATGCAGTACCATTTTTAGGCTATAAAAATTACTAACAACTGAATCATGTCAATTGTGATGTAAAATGTATAATTGCAGAGTGAGCAGTACCAAACACAGGCTGGGTGGAGGCAAGTGATGAAAACGATAAACAACAACATAAAGATATCTACAAAAGAAATAGAACATGATTTGGTATAAGAAACTACTGCAGATAAACAACAAGGATCTGACGATGAGCAAAGAAACTTGGAACTGGATGGAGATAATGAAGATATGACATTCAGTAAAGTAGGACTTGGTTTGAACCAACATGAAGAAATCAACACAGATTACACAATCAGACAAACTCTACTATATAAGTGATGAAGTAAAATTAATATGCAGAGAGCAAACTGATGACAAACTAAGATACAAAGCATCCTTTTCCAGCTAAAGCAATGGGGTTGAGGAGGAGCTGAAACCAGCTACAATCAGGCAAAAGACAGGGTCCACCCTGGACAGACCACCAGTCCAAGGATGCTGAACATATAGAAGCAAAGAATAAAACCCAGAGACCATTACAATCAGCCAGTTATATCAGTCACAACAGCAGTCAAGCTCATGCACACACACTTGTAAATGCACCCCTTAAGAATCTTCTTAAAACTAATTTCAGTAAAGTGGTGTTGCAGTTTTCTTTCCTCTTAAATATATTGAGAAAAATTACTGTCTCATGCTTCCAGCAGGCACTCCAACAACCCTGGAAACAGTGAAACATTTGGCTAAATACCCTGCAAAGCCAAAACAACAGCTTAGCAGCACCTTTAAATCCCTCTAATTAACGCATCATGTCTTGTTTAATTTCCACAAAAAAACAAACCACAAAAACACTTCTCAGCCAGAAGCAGCAACTTCCTTTAGTCTTTATACTGTTAGGGTGCTTATTTTAACCAAACACAACAGGGAAATAATTCCTTTTCAAATACCACTGACAGGAAAAGTTATTTGTTATCAGTGTTTATGGTAACGGATGACAAAAATACTGCTGCTGCCTGTAAGAGTTCTAGAAAGATTTCACTTTTTAATTTTTTACATTAGACTAGACAATACAATTTAAAATGCTAAACACCTATTCATGTTGTATTTTTCTTAAATTTGTTAATATTTTTATCTTTTTCTTCATTACAAATTAAATAACTATACTTAGATTTATAAATGGACACCTATTAGCCACTGACGCCAACATGAAGATATTAATTTCTGGTATTTTCTATAATAAATCCCTGCTGGAATAAAGGAGCCATAAAATCAAATCCGTGCACTATTGACATGAAACATTAAAGTAAGAAGACGACGGCATGGAAAAGCCACTTGTTGACTTCTGAGATGGGAGACTATGATGTTAAAGAGCTGCAATAAAAACACACAAACACATGGGAGGAAGCACATGCATTCACATGCAAACGTACCAACATAACCATGGAAATAATACTACAGGGGAAGTAGTGCTTGAGAATATGCACACCCACAAAGCAGACACAGATTAAAACAACACACGACAGTAGCCATTTGAAGGGAGGTAAATTATCCCATTATCTTGGACTGTCACTGATCTGCAGACCTGGCCATGCTTACAGCAGGTTTGTTAAATAGTAATGACATCAACCACAGTTGGGTCTTCTCCATTTGTGACTCCCTGCGGTGTAGAGCCTCTTTATTTCAATCAATCAGCAGAAACACACAGCCCTAAGTCAGCCACTGTCTATTTCACCTCCTGTTGTAGAGCCTTTTAATTCGACTCCCTTTTGTTGCTTCCCTATAGCAGCATTATTTATCTCAAAAAGGGGCTTGCAATGTCAGATTAGCATAAAAATAGGAAAATTCCATATAGAAATAAGCCAAAGCAAGCAGAAGGCAGATTGGGATCAAGATGGCTGATTGTGCTGAGAGGAGACATTAAGTGGAGGCTTCTCAAGAACACACAGAGTCTGGCCAACAAACTAACATTAGCATCAAGGAGACTGCTGCAGAGCTTCCTCCACTAGACTAATAATGTCACAACAGAATGTCAATATGCTGGGTTTGTCTCTTTCCCTCTCCTCTGCTGCCCTTGTCTTTTGCTCTCTGCGCCTCCCTCTCTGAGCGCAGTACAGTACCAGCCCCCCTTGGTCTTTATCAGGAGCAGTGAGACAAAACGCCAGCAAAATAATAGAAGGGAGTTGTTGCAAATTCCCCACAGACACTTTTTATGGTTTTGTTCCACTTGCTCTGCTGTTGTCAAACCAGCCCCTGTCTTCAGCAGGCATGCTTCTGATGTGGTGATAAATGATGACAAGAAAGTTATTTTAACTGCTGGTGAGGCGCCAATCAGAAAGTTAGCTTGGGTTGTTTGCTTATAGTTCAGCATCTATTGATGACATCTAAATCAAACATAACATTTATAAACTGGCTTATATGTTAAAGCTGTAAATACATGACACAGCGATTCTACATTATTCCTTTGGTTCAGCCAGATTTTAATGTTCCAACTCCCTGTTACCGCTCTCATCAGTGTTGTTTTTGGCTACAGCTCTGCAGCTGCGTTTCTTCATGAATTTTTTTCAGGGTCTACTGGCAAGTGCTGAAATAAAATCCTAAATACATGAGTGTAGGATAGCATACTGGGACAATGGGCTTCGGCTAGATGGCACAGCAGGCAGGCTGCAGTTTATATTTGTGCTAAAAACCTTTTGCTCCACATAGCCACAGCCTTTACAGAAATGGTGAATAAACTGGGATTAGCTTGTTATTGCTGAAGATGGAGAAACCAAGTATGAACTCAAATGAGGCAAGCAGGTTAAGGGAAAAATAACCTTTAATGACTCTTTAATGAACTCCCAAACATTAGATAATGTACTGTAATAGTAATGAAATACTGGATAACGCAATCATGCCAAAAAAAGATTAAATGAGTTGATTGTTTATCAGTCTGCACAAGCTTCCCTTCGCCATATGACACTGAATGAAAGCGATCCCCGAAGTGAAATGTGAGAACATTTGACAAAATAAATTATACATTATACCCGGCTGTTTAAACAATAGAAAATTTATGCATTAAATCAACAGCAGGGCAACTGTGGGTGAAAGACAGGTTGCTCCAAGCTGCAGCAAGATATGAGTCCTTTTTGTATTCAGGTTTATTGCCTTTAGAAATTACTGAAATGTCTTGATGAAAACTAACAAAAAAAGTGCATGTGTGGGTGTTTATACTCACTATGTGGGTAAACAAGTACTCACTGTACTTGACGTGCAGAGTCAGGTCCAAATTAATCTACAGCCATATCTCTGTATGCATAAAATGTGCAGGTCGGTTGGTGCAAGTTCGAACACACAGGTATTTAAAAACAACCTCACCTCCTGGGAAACTGATTTTCATGCTGCTCAGTCAAAGTGCTAAAATTAGGGAGTGTGTGGGAAGCTTCCCCCTGGTTGTTAGACTTCATACTATTATCTGACTGTGTATCCAGGCTGGCTTCAGCCTTCCAGGCATAAACACAGGGGAGAGATGACTGGTCAGACCCCTTTCCTTCATGATCAGCAAGACTCCTATGGCTCTGGCTCACTAGAACAAGGAGTGGAAAGACCTGGCATGGATTGGGAAAAGAGTGAGTTGTAAATAAGAGGGAACTGAGGTGGACAGTGAAGTAGCAGCATTCAGGAAGGGAGTCAGAGCATAATAGAGAAGCTGGAGAGAGCTTCAGTGTGATAGCAGCTTTCAGTGAATCAATGTTTTTTTTTCCACTCCCACACAAACATCTCTCTCCATCTGCTTTAAAGAACAAATAAATCTGAGATTGAAAGAGAGCAAGGCCAAAGCTGGGGGTTATTGAGGGGGAGTTAAGTACAGCTAAAGCATACAGGTTGTTGTTCTCGCAGAGGAAATTCCTTTGGTGCTCCAGTCTTTTCACTGAGGCAACAGGCTAGTGACTTTGAACCATTTGGTGCCTTACAAAAGAATAAGAGGTCCCTCTATTGTAAGACTGGCTAGCCAGACCTCAATTCTTTACCTACCTCCCCCTACCCAACTCTTGGACATTATTTCTTGACCACTCCTCACTGAACAGGACACATATGGATGAAAGCTTGTTCTCTAATCCATCAGTCAGGGCAGCAACCAAACCAACGAGACAATAAGCAACAATATGACAGGAAAACTGACCACACCTAACAGAACACCACTAATTGCAGGGTGCCCATAATCCTGAAGCTCTTGCTGGGATTTGGGGTTGGTAGCATATTTTTTGCCTCCTTACTTAGGTTGTTGCTTGTAATGGGTGTCATATTTTCTATACTTGAGTTACTTTAAGGAGGTCAAACTCTGAGAAACTACAGCACTGCCTTCTAGAAGTGTTTGATGAAAAGAAAAGTGAACAGATGCTAATCAGCCTAAATGTAGCTGCCCACCAGTAGTGGAGAAGTGTGTCACTAAGTGTCCTGTGTGTTCTTGTCTTCTAGGTCATTTCATAGGCAAGTCAGCCAAACCTGCCTCAGGGAGCAGGAGAATGGAGAACAACATGTGACGATCCGTGCAACACTGTCGACAGCATGCTTCGCCTCCACCGGACCTTGGCTCTTTTCTTCTGGTATTTTTTGCTCACCCACAGGCGGGTTCTAGCCGACGAAGAGGCCCTCTGGGGACCTACACCATCGAGTGAAAAGCCAACTGAGAAGAAGCCCAGCTCTTATTGGTGGACCCCATCATTCCCAAAGCTTCCTTCTCTCCCTTCACTGCCATTTAAAATCCCTTTTTATGAGAGTTCACATAGTAAAGATGAGGCAGCTGCTTTGACCACGACTGCCAAAGGGTTGACAAATCTAATCAATCACTTCCAAGACCACACTGGATCAGGAGAGGGGAGCGTTTCTGAAGAATCTCAACCACCCACCACTTTGACTCAGGGTCTGCTTAGGAGCGTGACAGAGATAAGAACTGAATCACTTCCCACAGGGACATCAGATTCTTCACACAGCAGCATAACTCACACCGACAATAATGCTCTTGTTTCACCCACAAGCAGCTTTATCAGAAACACTCTGTTCACTAACAGTCCCACCAACACAAACACTCCTGAACAAAATGCAACACATACCCATTCATCATGGGGAACTGCAGAAACAGAACCCAGCATGGGTGCCACTACACAACATCTCCCTGAGGAACACAGTATGTATCAAAAGGCTGAGATAAAATCCTCCACAGTACCAGAAACTACAGTTCCAACCACCCTGATGAGGGAAGCAGAACAAACAACAACACCAAACTCAGGACTGGTGGAGTCTACCCTGTCAAGCACACATGCTTTGACGTCTGTAACCCACCTTACTTCTTCAGAAACCCTGTTTGTTAGGAGACCAGAGGAGTCAACTCTAAGTGTGTCCTTCCTTACAGTTGAAGCCACAACGTCAGAAACTCAGCCCACTCAGAGCCAAGTGGACCTGGGCTTCTCAGAGACCAGCATGGGGAATACAGAGGAAGAGCCAGGGACAATTTCCACTGCTCCAGGGATCGATCATAAACTAGTCCTTGAATCTATAACAAGCACAACTCCGAGCGAAAAGGCTAACTTTACAATTGCAGAAGGTAAGCAAAGTTAGCCAAATCAATGGAGGTTGGGTTGATTCAATGAATGTGATCAATCATGTGCAGGCAGGTTCAATAGGTAGCTGTCAAAGGATGCAGACAATTCCGCTTTGATCAATGACATTTTGACAGTGAAAAGTGATCAAAGGCCTGAGATTAGCATAAAATTGAGATCCGGCTGAAAGCAAAAAGTCTGAAGCCGACCTTCATAAATCTATGAAGGAGTTATCTGCTGGCTTGGAAAGAATACCCATCTAGAAGGGGTGGCTAATGGGATGGCTCTGGTTCAGCAGGCCGATGCTTTGACTCTTGGTCATAGTTGCTGCTTCACAAACAAAGCACCATAATGAAAATTTTTTTATTAAATGTCCAGTGCCACCATCTCTAAGAAGAATCTGTTGAGCAATGTCTTGCGGGTAATTAAAAGGACACTTTGCTGTTCTTTACTTGTACTATCGACCGTAAAACCACAGTTAATTTTGCATTTCACAGTCACTACCAAAGAATAATTTGTACCACCCTTTTTAAAAATCTATCCATCCCCCAGAGCCTTGAACTATCTATAATGACTTTCTTACCAGCAATACTAATTCAACACTGCATGAGTCATTGCCTCAGAGAGTGGAGGAAGGAAAGGCTGTTTGACTGAAATTCAATATGCATGTTTTTCACTTACAAAGAAAGGGAAAGATGATGGACAAAAAGAAGCTATTGCTTGGCTCCATGTTTCAGAAGACCCTGATGCGGCATTGAGGCAATTCCACCTTCTCTCTGACCCATCCCCCAACACAGCGGTAGTCTGGTGTCTGTATACCTAATGAGTTTTCAGAGGGAGAGCCTCCTTCAGGTACAGACACATTTATCACGTAGGGTCAAAGGTTGGGTCAGAAAATTATGAGTCGATTATTCTCAGGCTGGAGAAGGCGAGCTGGTATCCGTCTGACAATGACTGATGAAGTTCTGATGTCTAATGTTGCCATCCCATCAAATGTCCATTAATATTGTCTTTACAACGTGACATTTAAATGAATCTGTGTGGAGTTTGGATGTTCTCCCTGTGCCTGCATGGGTTTCTTCTCGAACAATAAGCATGTCTCCTAGTTTAAAAAATCCTTTTAATTGGGCTGCAGACTGCATATGATTAAGCCCTGTGACAGACTGATGTCCTGTTCGGGGTTTAACCAGTCTCTCTGCTGGTGACAATGACAAGAAACTCCAGTCCTTAGGACCCTAAACAGGACTAGACTAGTATAAATAAATGGATAATAATAATACGTAAAATATCTGGCATTACAGAAAAAGAAAAGTACATTATCTTGATAAATACCAACACACTTGCTAAGGATTTTTTCAGATTTATAAAACAGTCATGCTCTCTCTCTTGATATTTAATTAATAATTATGTAAAATTTCTTCAAGCATGGCCATTCTTAGCTTCCGTATAAGTATCTTTGGTTTTCTCAACAACTTTGAGTCATAACTTTGGTTTAAATTCACTTTTGTAGTTGTTCTGTTTTGTTTTTTCATTTATTTTGTCATTTCCAGCTAAAATTTGGCTAAAACTGTCAATTGAAATGTGATTTCTCTGTTTAAAAGCCAAAAGAATCCTTTAGTGCATTGACGCCATGCACATTTTTTGTCTCCCACCATTTTTAGAAGAACAGTTTTATTCTAAACTTACAGGTAGCTGTGCATTCAGTGAACATGTTCATCTTACACTTTCTGGGTGAAGCTGAGAGTGAATGTAGTTTTATGTTTTCCTTTTACACCAGCAGTGTTGGAATTCAACCTCCTCATATCCTGATCTCTCAATCTGTGCTGAATCTGGTGGATGTTTTGTCTACAGATATCAGTGTTGTGACTGTTTTCAGCTGTGTGGTGGCACACAGATGAGGAGGGGGTTTCAGGTGGGAGGAGGGTGCTGCTGTGTTCATGTATCAGTATTCTAAGCGCATAGTCAGCGGAAACACCAGCTCTCCTGCAGGACCGTATGCACGCCGGTCGCCGTTTCGGATGGAGATCAGGCTCCTTGCCATTGAGCCTCTTTCATCCCTACCTGCCTCCTCCTTACCTCTTTGCAGACCTTTTTGCCTCTGTGCAAACACAAATCCCTGTCACCTCGTTCTGTGGACAAACATGTCAGCTTCGGCTGCTTTCAAGGTCAAAAATGTCAAGACAGCACAGAGAAATGCTTCTAGTCATGAAGTTGAAATGTAAACAAATATTTCTTCTGTAAGCCTCCTTGCTATGCTTGTACTTATTGAATCGGAGTGTTGCAGCACTAAAAAGATTACGCCTTGCCAAAGGACACAGAGAATAATATGAAAATATAAGCAGAACACTCCTGTATTATCATACATTATCCCAGGATGAACTCTGTAGCTGCACAAAGTAAATCATTTCACTATTGGAGGTGTTGAACATCCTCGCCACATAAAATAAAAACAGTCATCCTTTCGTGAATCTGGAAAGCATTTGCTATGTGGCCTTGTCCTTGAGGTAGCTGTCAGGTTTGAAAAAACAGCAATGGTCTACATCTGTGTCACTTCATCTATTAATATGGGGGGGGGGGGGCAACATGAGATGGCAGGACAATTATGAGAAGCAAGAGAGGAAAAAAAGAGGGGAAGGGGCTGTAGATTAAAAATATAGAGCCGTTGCTGTAAATTTTCTTCTTAAAAGCGAAATAAAAAGGCTTTCTTATATCATGCCCTCATTCCCCTCCTCCCACCAATTCCATGTTGTACTAAGAGGCGGTGGAAAGAAAAGACCTTTAGCAGACTCTATTAATACCTGCAAAGGATGTATTGCCTCTGCGATCAGAGGTTTAAGCAGATAAAACGTGGCCCGTAATGGTTTGATTGATTATGGAAATGGGTTTACTCAACAAACAGAACATGTGACATGAATATCTGATGCCTTTTTATAAATTTTTCATAGAAAATAAGCTTTATTGCCAATAGAGAGCACTGTGTCTGCTTTAATATTATGGTAATCTCCTCATAATAACCTTTTTAGTCTGGTATGTTTTTAGAAGTCAGCACACATTTTTTGTTCTGCTGAACGAACCCCAGGAGGAGACTGATTGAAACATTACAGAATAATGAGGATTTTTGTAGTGCATGACGAAATTTGATGCAAGAAGCAAAATTCAAGATCAGCTACTGTATCTCAGTCATACATTGCTTCATTTTGCATCTAATTATGAGCATACGGCTCTTCTCTGCACCACTCTGCAGCCCATCTCTGATCCCCTCAAGACAATTTAGGTGCAGTGTATGGATTTCAAACCTACGCTTGTATTCTTTGCATGAACCTATTCAGGTTTGCATAGATAATGGTGTAATGGAGTGCATTGTAACCTTTTTGTTGAGCATAATTAGAAGCTCATGAGACATTTTACACGCCATGATAACTGCTACAACAATATGTTCACTTTTGTTTTACAAAATGTCCTCACGATGGCTACATCTCTGCATCAGAATTAATCTCTTATTGTCAGCATGTAAAGAAACGGCGTTATGACTTCTCATTGTGCAGTGACAAACAGTTTTTGACTAACAAAAAAAACAAAACAAAAAAAAAAACAGGAAATACTGAGTTAATGCTTTTTATGGCTCAGAAGAGTTGCAAGAAGGAATATGACAAACTAAGAGGTTGGGAGAGGAGAAACCTGGAGAGATAAACAAAGGAGACTTATCTTAACAAATGCAGATCCAACCGTTCCACAGGAATCCAGCTCTGCATTCATTTAGCTTCAAGAATCAACTTCTTCTGAATTTGCTTCAGGAATGAGTTTCATTCATTTGGGATTGGCTCAGGAATATCTTTTTAAATCCAGCTGGTCCTTGGACAATTTCTGTTTAATTTTTATTGACACGGCGATGTTTTCCTTTTTTGGAACGAATATTCAGAATTTGGATTAACCTTAATTGTCTTTCCTTTTGTCCCCTCTGATTTCTCCATCTGAGCTGCTTGTTTTTGTTAAGTAACTCTTCCTCACCTTGCAGCTCAGGTGTGACTAATTTATCATCTCTGTCCCTTTTCCTTTAAATGCTGTAAAGGGCTATTCTGTGCATTTTTTGTTTCATTTTTTTTCTTCCACCCAGCCAGTCCTTACTCATGGTCACTAAACCTCTGCTGCTTGAGTTCAGAGAGTAAGGATCTCCACATAATTAATTATTTAAGTAAATGTACAATCAAGAGTTCATCCACTTGGAAAAACTAAACAATATGTGTCTCAGAAGCAGAACATTGCAACAAAGGGTTGAAAATGAATAAATTTCTTCATTTTCTGGGATCCAAAATTATTAAACTCAACATCTGTCTTTTAAATCAACAACATGCCCCAATTTTGCATTATTTGAAACAGTCACATAGTCTCAAAAAGTAAAATTAACACTTTTATGGCCCAAAAACAATATATATTATACAATATATATTCCCTCTGAAAATATATTTTACATGTCCATCAAAATGATATTGCACAATTAGATATTCAGAAATGCATATAAGGATATAGAAGAGGGTAGAAAGTGGTTTTACATGATCCGGGAACCGAGCCAACTCATAATTTTTAATCATTTTACCCATTTTGTGTCTTATCATTAAAAAATAAAACAACAATACACTAGGATAGTTGTAATTATCTCCACATGCCAAGCCCAGCTGTTGTGCCTAAAAGAACATTTGATTGAAATCAGAGGGCACCCTATGGATAAAGACAAGGATTTAGTATTTTTACTTGTATAGTTTAGTATTTAATAACTGCTAATGAGTGAAGAAAAGCCTTGACTACAATGAAGACATTCCAGCCAGTTCAGGGATGCAAGTCATATATTCTGTGGGAGGAAAACATGTTGGGTGGTGAGTTTAAAGACCTCTTTCATGAATGAAAAGCTATGCACTCCCTGAAGCATAAGATGACCTCTCTTAGACCATCATGAAAGGACATTATGCATGTATTGATTATTTGAAATGATAATTCAGCACTCATATTTAAAGTTAAGCTGCTCAATAGGTAGAATGTGGATTTAGTTTGCATCCCCCTGCTCACACCCCTTCTCATTTTTTATTTAGCTTTTTCGGCGTTCTGTACAAACAGCAGGTCATCAGAAATGTTGCTTATGATGTGCTAAAGACATGGTTTCCACTGCTCTTATGTGAGGGACTTAGTTGCCCTGCATGTTTGCTCTCATTAAACCATTCGTAGAAGATTTTATTAGGCATAATTTAATTTCCTGTCACAGGCACATCTTGTTGTCTCTACTGCAGATTTAAGAAGCTGCTCTGATCTTGTGTTGTACAGCAGCAGAAACTGTCTCCTTACAATTTGTGAAATTTGAGCTGACCTTTACACATCAAGTAGTCAGTTTCTAAACCTTATCAGAATAATAAAGAAAAAGGACGTGAGGAGCAATCTCTAAACTCTAAAGTTTTCAATCATAATTAAACAACCTCCTCTGTTTAATACTGCAAAATATAGTGTATAAAGGTACAAATCTTCATCTTATCCAAGCAAATGTTAGAAAGATTATCACTGACCTTCTAAACCTAAGAACAGATGGCTCTAAACTGGCCCAAAATGGCGATTTTGGAGACCTCTGCTGAACCGCCTCTAATTTTGTTCCGTTTCACTTTATAAGAACTGATCTTTGCAGAGACCCAGCTGCATCAGTCCAGTTTATATTCACCCTGAAAGTGTTGTTTGTTTGTTTGTTTTTTAAGGCAAGCATGAAACTTTTTTTCGCTTTGAATTTTGCGCCATTTTCATTTATTCTTCATCAGCAACACACACACTGATAATAACACATCTTAACAAGTTTATCTTTATCGGGACTCCAAAAGTATTAAAATAAACCTTTTGGTTGCAGATGTATAAACTCATTTCATTATGGGCATGTTATTTTTGAGCAGAAGGCTAAAAAATAAGCATGGTCTCAAAGATGTAAGTAATATTTTTAAAAGAAAAAAAAGTTAATTGAAACTGGAATTTATAAAGAGTCAAAAGTTAGGTCTGCTCAATATTTACAACTCATGTTATTTTCACCAGTCTTAAAAATAAACTTTATATCATAAAAGGAAATAATCAAAGCTCTTATTTTTTGTTTTGTATTATTTCTTTTTAGACTAGCTCTACAGTTCCAATATTATTTACTATAACTATTCATTAATTTTTGTCATAAATTTCCACATTTCCGTCAAAATAATCTTTTGCTACTTGCCAGTCATTTCTCAAAACAACTACTCAGGTTAGAACATTTCTTAATATTCTCAATATTTTCTGAAATTGAACCTAAAACAGTTATTATATTTATACTGAGATACTATAAATTTTCCATGTGCATCCTCTGAGAGCTTAGCGGCCACATACGTGGACAGCACTTTATGGAAATTCAGAACATTAGTGCACATATGTGGACATAATTTTTCTCTAAAAGTACATAACATCAATATATGAAGCTTGTTTTTTATTCTAATTAGGTTAAAACAAGCCCAAATAGCAAAGAGAAATAAAACATGCATGTAAAAAAAACTGCTTGGGCATACTGGTGGAAATCAGGTAAAATTAATGTTATTATTCAGGTAAACAGCCTTTGTCTTTGTCACCAGTTATTCAAAGAATATGAGGGTGATAATTTTCTCACTTAGTGGTTTGCATTGCTACCAAGTCTAGACCTTCATCTCTATTTTTATTTCTTATGTGATATAATCTGTGTTTTTTGGTTGCCCCAAATGGTGGCATAATCTGTTGTACTGGGGACTGAAAACATGTTTTGATTTTGCCCCGTATTGAACAAAAAGGAAATGGGAAAGTCCTGACTGTGTATGCATTCAATAATTTGTGTTTCCTGGCTCTTGCCATCTTTCTTGGACTCTTTTTCCTCTCTTTGTACTCTTTGTGTTTTTTCTTCAATTTCACTTTGTTGCACTAGAAAGGAGTTTGGATTTGTGATGGGATAGGATGTACACACCCATCCACTTGCACAGAAGGATGTAATTAGACCACAGAGGCCCAGTGCCATGGATGACTGGCTACAACTAAGTGGATGATAGGCCGATCTCTGACAGAACTGGGTTAAAAAATATAGTTCGTCCATTTTTTCTGCAGAGTTATAGCTCAGATGTGCTGTAAGCAGAGAACAGAGAGGGTTAAAGTGACCTTTGGAAAGCTCCAGGTTTGCTAATCGGTTTTACTCATGCTACTTTGGAGAAGCAGTGCTTTGTAAATTAAATTATATTCCTGTTTGCTTTGAGATCACTCAGGGGTGAAACTGTACGTGTCTTCACAGAGCTGCCAGACAACAAGGAGAAGGAAGAAGAGGAAGGTGTGGCCCCTTCAGCTGCAGATGGGAATGCTGACACAAGTTTGGCAGACATTTCCACGCCGTCCGCTAAGCCGCTAACAACATCTCCAACACGGAGCACAGGTGAGCAAACACGTAAACAAGCACAGTGACTTTCTTTAAGATCTAATCCTTTTCAAGCATGTGATGGGTTTACATTTCTCGTCATAAGAAGGGACTCTTAAACAAGACTTCTGTAAGCCTGTCAGAGGACAAAGAGAAGCAGTTGCCTTGTTTTCTTTGTCTGAAGCTACTAATTGCTTCCAATGGGAGAAAACTCAAAAAAATAGGGATGCATGACCACTGAACATATAGGCCTACGTCTCCGTACTGTCTCTCAGATTAGTGATCACAGGTCTGATGATCTTTTAACAAACTAGAAACACACAGATCATCAGAGAGCTTTAACATGAGATTTACTGCAGCTTTTATTCATATATTGTTTCCATTATATTCTAAGTTTTATCTAATACAATAATGATGGTTAGAAATTAAACACAAAGAACTGTGGTGCATGCACTCTAAGCCATTTTCAGTTGGACTAAGATGGATCGATACAATAATTCAATTTTATCTGAGATGTAAAAATACTGACTAATGCCTGCAGTTTTCTGCTCCTAAACAGGGTCTTTGCAGTTTTTCCTCTGCACAAGGATTTCCATTTATGCACACAGAAAAGTGGAGGTAGAACAACAAAGTCATACCAGATGTAACTTTCTGCAGGCTGAAATGAAATACTGCTCTGACAATTAGTCCTGATTGGGTGGAAACATAATAATGATGCTGCAAATAAATACTGAAACAAAAAGTGCAGGAAATAAAGTTCTATTGAAGCATCAAGAAAACACTAATATCGGTTTAAAGTGATTCCCTAAGTAGAAAAAACATTTTTTTACAGCATTTATTTGTCATTTTAAATCATTTGATAAAATCAGCTTCATAGAAAATAACACAATAAAAAAATATCTAAAATGAAACTCAAATTAAAATCAGTTGAAAATAATAATAAAACAAATTAAAAGATAAACTGAAATCTATAACATGAGCACCAAAGAATTAAAGACAAAAAGTATTTTTTATAATTAATATAGAAACAGTTTGTCAAGAGATTAGATGGAACCCAAATCCAGGTTGATAAAGGGAACGCAAGTTTAACCCAGTAAAACAAAGGCGCTGCACAGGCCGGAAAACCAAAAAGCGACGCTGCCACAAACCCGAAGTAAGACATAAACAACAAAGATGAAGAAGATGTTAGGAAATGACAAACAATCTGGCAGGGAATGAATAAAACTGAGGAGGTGTGTAATAACAAGAAGCAGGTGAAGTATATTAGCAAATTAAACAGGTGAGATGATGAACAGGAAGCAGATTACACAAGGGGGAAAAACTACAAAAATAAAACAGGAAACCAGACACGACTGAAGCCTACAGGACAGTAAAAACAACCACACCAAAAATCCAGAGACCAAGACACAATTTCCTCTGGAAAATTTAGGATTTAAAGAAAAATTAATTCCATGAATTCTAAAAAGAATCAATGAATAAAAACAAATCAATATAATTTCATTTAATTCTTTGAACCTATTATTTTAGTCATTTAACACAACCTGTTATTTTATTAGACATTTTAACTAATAAGTTTAATGATTTTCTTTAAAAAGAAAATCTAAAACTAGTTTCTTTCAAGTGTTTTTTTCCCAAATAAAAATAATAATAAAACATCTGATAATCTCTCGTACATAATTTTCATAGAAATCTTTCTTCTCTTATCTTTACATAATCAAAATATGTGATTATGATTTGCTATCTCACCAAACTACATCAAACATTTTGTATTTAAAGTTTCTTTAAGCGTATTTTGAACCAGAGGTGTGATAAAATATCTCATTCTCATCATCTGTGAAAAAGTTTATAGTTTCCTGTACATCTCTACACAACTTTTTCTCCATAATCTTTCTGTAGCTTCTGTAATTTGTTTCGGTTTAAAGATTTTGACTCTGGCAGAGCATACAGTGACAGAAGCTCTTCACAAGGCTGAACAACCTTTTCTGCAAACTGTTGTAAAAATTCACTCAGACATTCAGGGACCCACGTTTTGGCCATTTTGGTTTCATCACACTCTTTCACACACTGCTTTCTAAGCTTGAATTTCCATTCTAATATTCTTGTTTTAATGGGCCCCAACAGAATAGTTTAAGAACTACTGTTAATATAAAGATTTATTAGTGAAAATGCATCTTTCATTGAATTTGTTTTAATATAAAGGCCACCAAGGACCATGCTGAGATGTACCACAGACCATGTGTGTCCTTGACTTTAACTGGTGACTGACACCTTCATTAGCTCACTAAACTATAGCTTCATTTTTGCACCTTAAGCATTTTTCTGCATATTTCCTGCATTGGATTAATGCAGGTTTTGTCTGCTGAGAGCATTCATGGCAACACAAAACCATCATAACAGAAAGGAAAGGAACGTGTCAACTTGTGCAACAGTATAAGTCACTTAAATGTTAATACAATGTCAAATTTCATAATTGCTCTTATATATATCAGTAGATTATGTGCATTCATCATATAGAGGGTTTCTAGTCAGATATGTAAAGATCTACTTTTGGCCCAGTTCACAGCAGCAGATGTAACCCACATTACCTCGCCCAGAATAGCAGATGATGTCAAATGATTTTAAAAAATAGACTTATCAAATGTGCCTTGCTCCGATGATGGAGCGCCGGAGGGATTTTTAGTTTAGTGTGTCGAGAGTAAGAGAGCAAAGCAACAATGTTATTAGTCTGAGTTCTCCCTGAAGCAAAAATCTGTTCATAAACCTATCAGCTACACAAATTTAGTTATACAAACTTGACAACAGTTTTTTAAAATTTAATTTAGAGGTATTTTCATACATACAACAGTCTTCTCTTCAGTCTGTGTGAGCTTTTACTTTCAGTGATCGTAACTGCAAATAAAGGCAATCAGTTCAAAATTACTCAGAGCCCTCAGGGCCATGATGCAGAAGCAACTTGCAGCCAATTAAGGATCGATGTGAGTT